>NC_089502.1:58471929-58795262 GCF_036850765.1 Saccopteryx bilineata
TTTCTATCTATCACAAAGAAGTGCATAAAGAATGACAGGTTCCAAACAAGACTGAGCTTCTTCCCGCCCTTTTGCACTGAATGAACACTCCACAGTGACAGGTTTTTGAAAGAAATGACAAAGAGAAGCCCCCAAATGAAAGCTGATGTCATGGAAATTTCTCTGCTTGAGGTTGGTCTCATTCTATTTCCTCTGTTAGTTGAGTTATGGATTCATCACAGGTCACACAATTAGATACGACATTAAAAATAGGAGATAGGAAAAATTCTAGAAATAAGCTTTCACTTTAATGGAATTCATAGAATAAGGAACAGCCCAATAGATATTACCTGAAATGCCAGTTCTATAACTAAGGGTTTTTCAATTCCAAGTCCCATCTACACATCACGCACTACATAGTGATTTGACATATACAAGGAGTAAACTAAAAATAAACTCTACCAGGGAGGCAGAGCTTCAACAATAGTTTGACATAAAATTATTTAGTAAGATCAAAGTTCATGTCTTAGCATGTTTATGTATCATACTGCCAGCATATGATATGTTTGTGTGCTAAGTAGAAGTGGGGCTAATCAAAAGCAGATTCTTTGTATATGATTAGGCATAATTATTTTGATCTAGAAATACATAAAATACCAGACCTGAAAAACCTTAACTCAAAATCCTTATTCTATAGATGAAAAAAATGAATCAAAAGAGGGAATATCAGTCTGGTTGGTTGGCTCAGTAGTAGAGGGTTGGGATGTCGATGTCTCTGATTCAATTCCCAGTCAGGGCACACAGGAGAAGCAATCATCTGATTCTCCACCCTTTCCTCTCTCTCTCTCTCTCTCTCTCTCTCTCTCTCTCTCTCTCTTCCCCTCCCACAGCCATGGATTGACTGGTTCAAGCACATCAACCCCTGGTGCTAAGGATGGTTCCATGGAGCCTCTTCCTCAGGTGCTAAAAGTAGTTCATTTACGAGCATGGTCCTAGATGGGCAGAGCATCAGTCCCAGATGAGGGTTGCCAGGTGGATCCCGGTCATGGCACATGTGGGAGTCTGTCTCTATCTCCTTTCCTTTCATTTAAAAAAAAGAGAGGAAGAAAAAAGAGAGGAAGTAAATTAGGTCTCAAACCCAGACCTTTGATTTCTAGTATCTCTCTGCTCTATGCAAGATGGGGACTTTTAGAGGTTAGACTATGTAATGACAGTTCTCAACTGATTTGTCCTTATATTGCATAAACTATAGTAATAACATATCTTTGACCATTTCTCCCCCATGTAACTTCAGAGCCACTATTTATATTATTTGCCATGATCGCAAATTAAATATCCAGTGTCATCTTGCATGTGACACCACTGAGGGGCAATGGTAAAATGACTTCTCCAAATTCACAGAGCTTCATTATAAATTTCAATATTCCATCTTTATTCTGTGGGCTCTTTAGGAGATTGGACTTTAGGATAAGAATTAACTCATTTCTCCTCTTCACTGAATATATTGTGTGTTCACTTCACACACTACCTTTATTCATGCTATTCTTTTGCCTGGAACATCTTTTTATCAAACTAGCAATCCTCATAACAGTCTATCAAAATTCCAACTATATTTCATGGCATATATAAAGTATCACTTTCTTTATGAAGTCCTTTTTAATGTCAAATTTTCAAACAAATATATATATATATATATATATATATATATATATATATATTTGAAAGTAGGTTTCCAACTGCCCTGAAGTACATGTTACATTCTTCTTTTATGATGGTCATTTCTGTGGGCAAATACTGTTTGTTGCTTACTCAGAAACCATTTTCCTTACTTTCTTGATTGGAGTAGCAATATGCCCAGCTCCAGTGAATAAATTCTAATTTATGTAAGTCACATATGATTATTCTATCTTCTTTTTTGCCAAACAATCTCTATCCTTGCTTCCCTCACAGCTAAAGGTGGCCACATGGAAAAGAATCTGACCAATCAAACTGTCAAATCAGTGAAGGATTTGAAATTTTACCCTACTTTCAAGCTAACAAGTTAACTTGCAACAGTGTTATGGATGCTGGCAGAAGACACATGACTCCTCAGCCAGAGACAAAGGACTTTATCACTCACAGCAGGAGTGATCAGAGTATCAGCATTTTCTTGTGCCTGTTCCCTGATGCCCCGGTTCCCATGATGACACAAAGAACCACATGACAATGGCACACTTAGTGAGTTAGGTTACAGGAGAGGAACACCAATTTAGGAAGCACAAATCTTTAATAATGGTCAGTAAGCAGTCCTGCTCTTTGCCCTGAAGAAGACAATATCGCTATCTTCCAAGGTTATATACTAGACAAACATCTTTGAATAAATAGTCCAGAAAAAAATCAGTCATGGCCTCTGCTCACAAGGCATGCTGATATGCAAGTGACCATTGTAGAATTGTCTTCCAACAGAGACATAAGTAGAAATTTGATGTAGATGTTATTTCTGAAAGATTTTCATGATAATAAAAAGAAAAAGCTGAAAAACTGGAGCCCCTCTTATTTCTCCCTGCCTAGAACACTTACAGGTGATGACATGATGATTAATAGTTCTGTAGCCATCTTGAATTTCTGAGGAGAGACTGAAAGAATAATTCCTCAGATGACTACCCACTGCCAGAGGATCATGGACCTGCTGAAACAATCCTAAAATCACCTACTACCAGGCTTAATGTTAAGCAACAGAATAGTGACTTTATGGCTTAATTATTGTTAGTAGAGTTTTCTGGTACATTCAAGCAACCTGAAACATGACTCATAGTCATTCAGGCAATCTGAAAAATGTTTCATAGTTCCTATTATTCATCCACTTACTGGAAGCAAGAAGTGTACCAAACAAAGTAAATAATTAAGACCAAAAAAAAAAAAGATATAGATTGGAATTCTTAGTTTACTGTTCTCTAGCTGTATGTTTTAGATTGTTACCTAACATCTTTAAGCCTTAGTTTTCATGTCTGTAAAATAGTTACAATAACATAACTTACCTCTAAGAGTTTTTATGAGCTTTAAATGAAATAATAAATGCCAATAATTTAGCCTAATAACCTACATATATTAAACATTCAATAAGGGATAACTATCAGTATTTTTCTTTTCTCTAATAGAAGACCCAGGGCAAAGCCATTTACGAGTCAGAAGAATGTGTAAAATGAGCTGTGCAGGGTCACATAGTCTGAAACTTAATTTTTTTTTTTACAGAGACAGAGAGAGAGTCAGAGAGAGGGATAGACAGGAACAGACAGACAGGAATGGAGAGATGAGAAGCATCAATCATTAGTTTTTCGTTGTGCATTGCGATACCTTAGTTGTTCATTGATTGCTTTCCCACATGTGCCTTGACCGCGAACCTTCAGCAGCCTGAGTAACCCCTTGCTTGAGCCAGTGACCTTGGGTTCAAGCTGGTGAGCTTTTTGCTCAAACCAGATAAGCCCGCGCTCAAGCTGGCGACCTCGGGGTCTCGAACTTGTGTCCTCGGCATCCCAGTCTGATGCTCTATCCACTGTGCCACTGCCTAGTCAGGCTGAAACTTAAATTTAACTACTTCTCAACTCTCTGAGCTAAACATAAATAGGAATAATGCAGTCAAATAGAGCCCCGAGATAATATCCCAAATTCCTTTTTGTCAATATTTTCAATTCCTACCCCAACCCCACTGAATATTTTTGAATAATTTTCCAATTACATAGTAATACAAGTTCAGTGTAGAAAATCTGAGGGAAAATAAATAAATTTCAGGAAGAAATAAATCAGTTACAGTATCACCACCCAAACTCAAAAATTGTTACCATTCAGTTCTATTTTCTTCTATTCTTTTTACTGAGCATTTATATATATTTTAAATATGGTTGTGTTCACTCTATATGTAAAGGCTTGTGCTCTTCTCCTCTATTTAGTATTGCAACATAATTTTCCTATGTTATTATAAGCATATCTTTAAATGGCTGCTTAATAGTACATCATGAGGATATGCCATAATATACTTAAACATATTCCCACATTCTCATACATTATGGTTTTGTCCTATATTTGGCTAAAATAAATAAGTCACAATGAGTATATCTATGCTAGCAATTTCACTTACTCAATATTACTCACTGAGGGTATATATATTCCCAGAAGTTAAATTATTTCATGAAAAGGTATGAATTCTGTCAATTTATTTTCCAAAAAAGTTGTACCAATTTCTACTCCCACCAGCATCATTTGACTGTGCCCAATTCATTATACCTTTTTTGACTCCAGTATTTTTATTTTTTCTCCTTGAGTATGCTGATGGGGGGAAATTCTAAATGTTTTAATTTGCATTTCTTTGATTACCAATTAAGCTAAACTTTTTTTCCCCATATGTTCCCACTGAACCTTTTGATCAGCGATGCTGATGTGTTACAGATCATAATGATTCACACATCCTTTACTCCTACCCTGGAAGCAGTCCCCAGAAGACTAGAAGAGGTAAAAACAATGACCTGAAAAATCCTCAAAAGCCCAAGATGACTACTAAATAATTTGAATTCATTATACAAATAATTGGTTAAAGGTTCTCCTTATTACAGTGTTTCCTGCCTCTAGGTCTGCCCCCAGAAACATCCCAGTTACTGACTGAGCTACCTCTGAGGGGGGCAAAAAGTGAGGTACTTTCTCACTGCCTTTAAGATTCACATAAACATAACCTGTAAGCAGCTTGTTAAAGAACAAGCCAGAAGTGCTTGCTTTGGAAATCTCAACTTAGATGATCTTGCTTAATAGGCAGTTAAATCAGTCACCATTCCTGCTTTTAAGCTTACTTACTACTATGAGGCCTCCCTCTTAGTGAGTGCAGGACTGGCTGTATTTGTGCATCAAGATCTGACATATTTTTCACACCTGCCTCTCACGCTGCCTCCCTCATACCCACACAGTTGTCCAGGGACATGTCGTGAAGTGTGATTTAAGCTGACATCACCAGCTACACTAGGAGAATTTAGAGGGAGGGAAATAGAGCTTCTCTCAGGTTACTGTTTATGCTTTGAGAGCCAGGAAAAGGACCTGGACTCCCCCATCACCAGTTCCAACTTACAATTCCCTAAGAGTTTGGTATGCTTACTAGCCAGAATTGTCACAGTGGCTATCCATCTTAGCCCAGCTACATGACTTTTCTGCACAAAGGTGATGACAGCCTCAGACATCTCTGCATTTGAGGGTGTTTGACTTCTGAGAATCAGCCTGAGAAAAAACTTAAAGCTGGTTGGCTATATAATATGGAAATTCACTTCTGCTGGATTCAAATTCTTTTCTCAGTTACCAAAGTTTATTTGGATCCAAAGACTGACTAGCATCATTTTCTGAAACAAGGCTACTGTTGTGCTAGTGAGGTACCACAATAGATCAAAATGATAGGAAGAGCCACTGAAGATGTTTTAAGATTCAATCCCATTTGCACTTACCCAGCTTGACATAAAATGGGCAAAAGCTTGCATTTCTTTTAAAACATAATGAACATTCTTTTATGCAGCTCACTGAAATAAAAGTATGAAGCTTGAAATGGAAGCATTAACCGACAACCATTTTCAGGAATAAATCCCAATAATAGATGCTTGCTTTGAGGCTGAATATTTCATTATCATACTATCTTGGTCTGACTATCGTGTTCCAGCCCACTCCTCTCAGCAACCTTCTGATTCACTGTTGACACTTCAGAGAAGGCAAAGTCAGAAAATTATGGACTTACCTTCCAGGGAACATGTTGCAGTTTGACTCAAAGAGATGTAAATTCCATTCAGAAATTCTTTTTTCTTTATTATTTTTGTATTTTTTTCAAGTGACAAGCAGGAAGGCAGAGAGACAGACTCCCATATGCACCTGACTGGGATCCAATTGGCAAGCTCACTAGGGGGTGATGTTCTGCCCATCTAGGGTGTTGCTCCATTGCAACCAGAGCCATTCTAGAGCCTTAGGCAGGGGCCATGGAGTCATCCTCAGTGCCCAGGCCAACTTTGCTCCAATGGAGCCTTGTCTGCAGGAGGGGAAGAGAGAAAGAGAGAGAAAGGAGAGGGGGAAGGGTGGAGAAGCAGTTGGGCACTTCTGCTGTGTGCCCTGCCTGGGAATTGATCCAGGGACTTCCACACACTGGGCTGACACTCTACTACTGAGCCATCCAGCCAGGACAAGAAATCATTTTTTTATCTTCAGTTGATAACCTACCTGCTTTTTGTCTTTATTAGGAAAAACAAACAAACAAAAAGCATGCTTTTTGTCCTCATAAGAGTGTAGTAACTGACTTGGGTTTCGGTGCCATGTATGTCACAAAAATGATTCTCTGTTATTGATTTTGCATGCACATTGTGCACCATAGATCAGTGGCTGGCTTTTGCTTTACATGCAATAACTGTTAATTGAATTGAATTGAATTGAATTGAATTGAATTGAATTGAATTGAATTGAATTGAACCACATGTAATCAAAATGAATTAAAGATAATTCTTCGGTCTATGTGTATTAAATGGAGTCTTTCCTTACGCTTTTTATGGCAGCCTTCCAAGTATCTATTTCAAAGTGCTTCAAACAACCTAAGAATAACCAAATGATCAACAGAACATAGAGCACAGGAAGAACACAGATAGAACTGTGTTTTTGTTTTGTTTTTGTAATGATAACCATCTAACTGAAAGAGAAGTTGCTTCAGAAAGCTGAGAGTCTAAGACAAAGTTGGCTTTAGAAAACACTATAATCAGAACAAATTCATTTCTCTGAACCATTGACTTCTTTATTCTGGGCCCTTCTCTGACCCCATTAGATTTCCCCCACAAAAATCCGGCATTAAGAAAGGATGAAATGCACATACCCATACTAAGATGTAAATTATCAAAAAGTGTTGAAAGCATCAGCCTTACTGGTGATGCCTGCATGTTATAGGAACTTAAAATGTTATGCTAAAGGGATGAAGTGGTACATTACTCATCAGAGTTTGGGGAGAAACAGTGGGAACTGAAGACACCTTGGTGTGCTCCCCAGATCATACCAGATCAGCAGAAAATAATTTTTTCTCAAACTATCACTTGACCATATTACAAAATTAGAGGGTTTTGTTTTTTTCTTTTGTTTTGCTCTGATTTTTTTTTATTTTTTATTAAGCCAATAGTTTAACTCCTATTTTCTTCAGCTTCTTCATAATGAAAAAGAAAAAACATAGAGGCAATAATCAGATAACGCTTTTTGGTGATGCCTCTGGACTGAGATGTTCAGAGGTACATTTCTAGGGTTAGTAAATAAAGCAAACCAAATATATTCTCTAATTGCTTTATTCTCTTTCCTAGGGAAAACTTAAGGTGTACACCTGGTGATCTTCCAGAGTAAGTTGGTTCCTCTGTTCACCTCAAAAAAGTACTATTTCCATTCAGACTAGATAGAATAGATTCTTAGCAATAGTCGATTTGGGCATAGGTGATGTTGCTTATGAGTAAACTCTTGATGGGAATGAGAATAGAAAGAGAAAAGAGATAGAAAAAGAAATGGAAGATTTTTTTTCCTTAAAAAACTGAGGGAAAAAATATTCTTTCTTCTGTTGAGGCCTACCATGTAGCTACAGAGATCAGGACAGGTATATATGTGATAGAACTATGTAGACATAATACTACATACAAAGGAGTGCATCTGTGACTGGTGAAGTCTAAATAAGCTCTGTAAATTGTACCAATGTCAATTTAATAGTTTTGACAATGTACTACAATTATACAAGATGATAATATTGAAGAAGGATGGGTGAATAGTGAATGGACCTGCCTGTACATTTTTGGCAACTTGTAAATTTATTTATATTTCAAAAACATATATGAGGTGGCCCTGGCCAGTTGGCTCAGTGGTAGAGCGTTGGCCTGGTGTGCAAGAGTCCCAGGTTTGATTCCCAGCCAGGGCACACAGGAGAAGCACCCATCTGCTTCTCCACCCCTCCCCCTCTCCTTTCTGTCTCTCTCTTCCCCTCCCGCAGCCAAGGCTCCATTGAAGCAAAGTTGGCCTGGGTGCTGAGGATGGCTCCATGGCCTCTGCCTCAGGCCCTAGAATGGCTCTAGTTGCAACAGAGCAATGCCCCAGATGGGCAGAGCATCGCCCCCTGGTGGGCATGCCAGGTGGATCCCAGTTGAGCGCATGCGGAAGTCTGTCTGACTACCTCCGCATTTCCAGCTTCAGAAAAATACAAAAAAAAATATGTAGTGATAGTCTAATCTTAACATGGGGTGCTGCTGCTTTTCACTGCGAGACCCTGCTTACTTGGCAGAGAAAGGCTAGCTATGCCAAATGTTAGGGAGGCACGTTCCTTTGCAGAGACATGACCTTGGACTCTCCCTAGGGACTAAACATTAGAAACAGTTGTTAGTCCTTGCCTTAAACATCTTTCTTTCCTCTGTTAATGCTTTAGATCAGGGTCAGAAGCAATTGAATATTAGGCTGATTTCCTTGGAGTCCTTGAAATAGGGAGCCTGGCAGAGAGAGGAGAAATAGAACATCTCCCAGAATACTTTGAGTGCTGAGAGTGGAATAGAAAGAAGTTTTATAGGCAAACATCAGGGTATCTCACTGAGGAAAGTCATATGTTTGGTCATTGCCCTTTTCAGAGACCAATCAAAACAAAAAGTGGTCCTGGACAGATAGCTCAACTGGTTAGAGCATTGTTCCCATACACCAGTACCTCCAAGAACCCACCAATAAATGAATAAATAAGTGGAACAACAAATCTGCATTTTCCTCTTTCTCTCTCCTTTCCTATGTCTCTAAAATCAATATATAAATAAAAAAAATTAAATTAAATAAAAAATTAAAAATCGGGTGCAGAAGCAGAGTATCTTACTAAGTTACTTTTAAATTGCGAAATGTTATGCCTGGCTGTTCTTGCCGGTTTCTTCTCTTGTGATATGAAGAAGAAATGAGTTTTTGCTTCACTGGAGATTCTACTTCTAAGTTGTGTCCTTGAGGTATTACATGTTAACAAAATGTTGACAGATCAGACAAGCATTTTTAAATGCCCCTTCTTCTTCTTCTTATTATTATTATTATTATTATTATTATTATTATTATTCTTTATGACTATAGGGTTTTTTTTCTTAAGCAGAAGTACTGCTAGTAGCACCTTCAGTGTTCATTTCATCAAAGGACTCCCTAAATATATCATATTTTTATTGCAACTTTGGGAGTAATAATTTTCTTTTCAGCTTTCAAATGACTACATATTTGTTACTACACCACTGTGGGAGCAGATCGTTTGTTATTAGTTCCTTGTCTGATGTGAAACACTTAATTTGAGCTGAAACCACTGTAAAAGAAAATAAATAGTACATTTCATATGTAAAGTGTCTGCTTCTCTCACTGGGAGGCAGCAGGAATTATTTTGAACATATAGTGGGGATTTTATCACCAATGACTTATAAGCATCTTTGCTGTCTCCCTCCCTCTGTCCCTCAGACCTGGACACTGGCTTTTTTTCAAAGTGAAGTCAGCGTACTTTCAGACAGAGCTTCTAAGCCATGGAAACTCATCAGCATCCCAAAGAGAGATGTTTTTAAAATACCAATAACCAGGTCACACAATGTTCAGGTCTGTTCCTGTGGTGGGACAATTTCATGAAGTGATTACTCTTTTAGTTTCTGAAGCCAGATTACTTGAGTATGACAACCAGCTTTGCCACTTAACACTGTGAATTGGAAGACAAATTGTTTAATCTCTCTGGTCCTCCATTGCCTCACATTCAAAATGGAATAATATTATTACCTAAATCACAGAGTTATGGTGAAATAATTCGTGCAACGCAGTTAAAGTAAATCCTGGCTCCGTGGAAGTACCTGTGCACTTGCATTGTCTTTCTGATGTTTTCTTGTCTTTAGCCCTAGAAGATGAATTATTGAATAGATTCACAGGACATCACTTTGAAAGATGTCCTTTTGGCTTGACAAATATATGCACCATTATTTGTCTCTCTAGATTGAAATTATGTTACTTTTAAGAAGCCTCTTTAGGTGTGCTTTGATATTTGATTGTCACATGTTGATGAATTGTCAAAAATATAAAATATAAAGGGGATATGGACAAGAATGCATATTGGTCAGGACTATGAGATCTGTCATTTTACATATCAAAGAGTTAATGGTATACCCTTTTGTTCTTCTCATAGCTCTTAGCACAGTGTTATCCACAGAGTAAGTGGTTAATCAAGCTTTTGTGGCTGTTGAAAAATATAACGTTCTTTATATCTCCATGAGGATTTACACATGTTTAAGGTGTAATATGTAAAACTATTACCAATGTATGTTTTTTATTTTTACTGATTAAAAATAAAAGCTAAAAGTTTTTTTGTTGTTGTTTCTAGAGATACACAGGGAAAGTGATGAAAAGTCTTTTACTTACAGTAATTTTTGGATATCTTCTGGATATTGCTTATTTTTTCACTACTCATATTTATCTTCTTTTATTGATGCTCAATGACAAATCATAGCACTGTGTTTATTATGGCTTATTCGTAACTCTGCAAGAAACATCATTTGATAAATGAACATGAATCACTATTCTCTCTTAACTAAATCTATCCCTTTACATATTTCTAGTGTCCATTAGCCCATCACCAGCCATGGATACTAAGCCAAATAAATTAAATATATTGTCCTTTCCTGTTAGAGATAAGAATGACACTTTGGCACAAAATTAAAGAGGCCCCATATCATGTTTTTACTCTCATTTAATAAATATGAGTATATTGCGTTAAATTTAACTCTCAGACTACGACTACCTGCCTCTAAGTGTGGCTGCTAAAGAAACTAGTTGTACTGCTAAAAAGCTCTGATTTTTTCCAAGGAAAGTTTTTAACAAAGAAGTTAACATAATGGAAAGTTACTAACATATAATATTCTTTTAGCACAGTCTTGTCATATTATAATAAAGTTTTACTTTTAGATCTCTGAGCAATTTAATACAGTATGGATTTTATTTATATTAAGAGAACTATGACCAAAAACCAGGTGAAAGAGGGAAGAAAGAAAGCATATTAAAATCAGGAGGCTAATGGTCTTATGTGAAAGGGAATTTTGCAAATATTTTTCCTTTAAAGTGAAACTGCGCAAAGGCCATACTGATTGTTGAGGGAACAATGTTGTCATCATTAGGAGAAAGTGAATTAATTGACCTGATCCTGATAGTTTTTTTCCATATGTGATAGCCATGACTTTATCATTCAATTCTTATATACTGACTTTGCATATACAGACAAATGGACTTCAATCTTTTTTGTTGTTGTTGTATTTTTCTTAAGTTGGAAACGGGGAGGCAGTCAGACAGACTCCCACATGCGCCCGACCGGGATCCACCCGGCATGCCCACCAGGGAACAATGTTCTGCCCATCTGGGACGTCGCTCTGTAGCAATCAGAGCCATTCTAGCACCTGAGGCAGAGGCCATGGAGCCATCCTCAGTGCCCGGGCCAACTTTGCTCCAATGGAGCCTCGGCTGCGGGAGGAGAAGAGAGAGACAGAGAGGAAGTAGAGGGGGAGGGGTGGAGAAGTAGATGGGCGCCTCTCCTGTGTGCCCTGGCCAAGAATTGAACCTGGGACTCCCGCACGCCAGGCCGACGCTCTACCTCTGAGCCAACCGGCCAGGGCCTTCGATCTTTCTATATATACAGTTCAAGGAAACATGTAACTATCTGAGCCATGGATCTCCCAACAAGAATAATGTTGAAATGAACACATGGGAAGTTCTTTTTGCTCAGAGGACAATATGTACTCATTTGGCATTTGCGGTTTCAAAGCTGTTAGACAATGAACTATCCAAGAAGCAATCTGGTGAGGTGATAAACTTCAGTCTTCAATGCTTTGTGAATTTTTAGTTCATATCCATTCCATCTGCTAAAAGTATAGCAACCTCAGCTATGGTCCTGTACTCTGCATTAAGAGCAGATGTTAACTCTGGAAATAGGTTTCTTTTTTAAAGATGAACTATCAGACTCCATTATAATCTGTTCTTTTGTCATCTGCTTTGTTACACTTTTTGTGCTAATAGAATGTGAGAAACCAAATATTTTAACAAAGCTCTGTAAAATTGCTAACATCTAGCAATATATATTAATATTCAACTGTTACATGATAAATACAGGTTGATATAAAGTTGGTTAACATTTGGTAATAAGTGGAAAATCATTATTTGATATTCATCTTAGCAAGTGTGGTCCAAGTGAACTCTTGGATACATATGAAATGCAGTTTTATATGTGATTCTATTATATAGCAGTTTCTAAAGGAAATATTATAAAGAATGGCTGAATGAATGGCCAAAAATATTTTTATATTGTAGTCAGTTGGGCTAGGGAGATTGATAGCAATGAGATTAAGTTTATACTTTTATATTCACAGGCACACACACATGCACACATGCATGCGAAGCACTGGAAAATAAGTAGTTCTAATCCTTATTCAATGTAGACTTTTTCTCTCTTTTAAAGCCTCTAGAAGAATTTACTTTTAGTGCCAGGAAACTAGGGTACAGAAACTTTAAGTAACTTACTAAGCTGAAAAGAAGCAAGACTGCATTTGAACTCTAGGCTACATGAATCTGAAGATGACGTTTAGCCACTACACCATGCTGCTTCTTCACCCAAGCACACCACCTTTTTTGATATGCCATACAAAATACTACACAATAGCGAAGATCTGGAAACAGCCCAAGTGTCCGTCAGAGGACGAGTGGATTAAAAAGCTTTGGTACATATATACTATGGAATACTACTCAGCCATAAGAAATGATGGCATCAGATCATTTACAATAACATGGATGGACCTTGATAACATTATACGGAGTGAAATAAGTAAATCAGAAAAAAAACTAAGAACTATATGAATCCATACATAGAAGGGGCATAAAAATGAGACTCAGAGACATGAACAAGAATGTGATGGCAACAGGGGTGGGGGGTGGGGGGACGGGGGAGGGGGCGAAGAAGGAGAGAGGGGTTGGGAGAGGGGAAGGGCACAAAGAAAACCAGATAGAGGCCCTGGCCGGTTGGCTCAGTGGTAGAGTGTCGGCCTAGCGTGCGGAGGACCCGGGTTCGATTCCCGGCCAGGGCACACAGGAGAAGCGCCCATTTGCTTCTCCACCCCTCCACCGCGCTTTCCTCTCTGTCTCTCTCTTCCCCTTCCGCAGCCAAGGCTCCATTGGAGCAAAGATGGCCCGGGCGCTGGGGATGGCTCTGTGGCCTCTGCCTCAGGCGCTAGAGTGGCTCTGGTCGCAATATGGCGATGCCCAGGATGGGCAGAGCATCGCCCCCTGGTGGGCAGAGCGTCGCCCCCTGGTGGGCGTGCCGGGTGGATCCCGGTTGGGTGCATGCGGGAGTCTGTCTGACTGTCTCTCCCTGTTTCCAGCTTCAGAAAAATGAAAAAAAAAAAAAAAAAGAAAACCAGATAGAAGGTGACAGAAGACAATTTAACTTTGGGGGAGGGGTATACAGCACAATCAAATGTCAAAATAATCTAGAGATGTTTTCTCTCAACATATGTACCCTGATTTATCAATGTCACTGCATTAAATTTAATAAATAAATTTAAAAAAATACTATGGTAACAGCAGCCTGAAGCACCAACATAAACTTAATAGGCCTTCTAAATACATTAGACTGGCAATATCTCAGAAATCAAGCAGCTAACTTAGGTGGCCTTTCAGAGGTTCTCACAGAAAAAATATGTAACTCCTTTAGTATTGGACAAGGTATCAAAGATTGACATAATTGTATTAGTAATTTGAAAGTAAGTAATAACAAATAGTGAGGATGGGGAGGTCACAGTTTTCTTATTCTGTAAGCTGGGTTGTGGATAATATATTTAAATTCTTATTTGGAGACTACTATATTACAGTAGTTAAGGACATGGAATGTAAAGTCCAATGGTTGCTTTATGTGCAAAATGAGGTACATAAAGTTACCTATCCTCTGGTGTTGTTAAGAGGATGGACTAAAAAAAAATATGTCCAACCCTTAACATAAAGACTGGGAGAGAGTAAACACTGAACAAGTGTCAGCTACTACTATTGTGGTTGTTTTCCAGCTTTGAAAGGTTGTAGAATGCAATCATTAAAAGCAGTCTTAGGAACCATACAACCTGGGTATAAACCTGGCTCTGCTACTTCATGCCTGTAAGATTTTGAATAGGTTATTTCTCTGTGTCTCAGCTTCCTCATGTATAAAATGGGCCTAAAGATAGAATCAACCTTATAAATGTGTCATGAAATTAGAGTATAATTTCTATGATGACATATTTTCTCATCTGTTTTGTTCAACCACGTAACCTCAGCATGACTGTACTTGGGCACAATAAATGTTCAATACAAATATGCTGAATGGTTTTACATAAAAGTCTTAGAACAGATCCTGTACAGATATATGAAGGTTAGCTTCTATTCACATCTGCACCATTGGAGACTACTACAGTGCTTAGCACAGGTTAGGCTCTTAAGAAATATTAGTAAAGTAAATGAATGAATGTTGTTTCTTTAGTCTTGGCCAGCCTCCATCATGGACAACAGTGATGTTGTTGAAGTTTGACCTTTTATGCCCATTACTTCCCTCACCTGTATCATATATGTACCATGCAAATACCTTTGGTAAGTATAAAAAGTTTCTAAGAATCAAATAAATAGAATGTCAGAGATGTAAGACATCTCATCAACCCATAATACAAGACCTCTATTTTGCTAATTTATTCTATATTCATTCAATATTATTTTATTGGATATCTACCACAGTTGATCCTGTGATTAGTAATGTATCTTACAATGGTAATCAAAATAGTTATGATGCTGCCTGCCTTTATGGAACTTTAAATCTTATAGTGTAGTCATTTTCCTTATCTATGGTTTCTTTCCATCATCTGTAAAATTAAGGATTTGAATGACCACTAAATTGTCTTTTAGCAGAGAAATAAAATATAACATACTGGTTAAAATCATGAGTTTTCAGATAAGGTAGTTTGTATTTGAACCTCATTTCTGATACTTGTTGGCCATTTGAACCGAAATCAAATAAAGTTTCTCCAAATCAAATAAAGGTTCTCAGCTGCAAAATGGGAATAATGATAATGCAAGGTGTGGCAAAATTAGGTTTATAATTGTTCATACAGAAAATAATGCAATCATTAATAAATAATAAAAATAATAAACTCTGTGTTTCACATACAACTGTAAATCTACTTTTGCCCCACACTGTAGTAACTATCTGGTTATCATGTTAGGTGGACTAAATGAGAATATATTTATACATTTATTTTAGTTTGATGGTACTTAGCACATACTAAATGCTCAACAAATGGTAGCTAATATTATTCAAGATGTCATTATATGTTGTGCAATCTGTAAGGTCTCACATGGGAAGTTGCTCCCCATAAAGCCTACTGTGTTGCTGGATGTTAAATAGGGCCAATCTGCATATCAGACCTATTTTTTCCTGAAATTTCCTTGGATTTCATCTCTTTTTGACTGGACCTGAGTTGTCAAATAAAAGACCTCTGATCCTGCTAAGCTTTCTTATCTGTGTCTCATTGTTAGGCAACATCTGTATATTGTGTCAGATTGTGATAAAAGCTAAGGAGTCAAGAATAATTGAGCGGAGAAAGGGGATAGTAAGTATCCAATGGGGCTACTGAAACTTTACTTAGGATATTCAGGGAAGGTCTAACTAAGAAGTGCCACCACCACTAAGTGGCAATCCAAGATAATGTGTTAAATTCCTTGCGGTTTTAAAATGTACAATTCTTTTTCTTATGCTGTCCTAGAAAGAAAGCATTTTTGTTTTCATTGCCTTCTGATTAAAGTTGGAATTTTTTTTAGAAGCTGCTATTTTGATCACAGTACTCTGGTTTATCAAAGCCAGGTGCAGCTTCCTGACAAAGTGTTGGGAGGGATTTAAAACAACTTCATGGAATCCAAGGTGGCAGCAGAGTAGGTGAATGTTACACTCACTTCCTCCCAGGACAAGATTAGAATTACAACAAAATTTAAAAAATAATAATCCTGAATAACCAATTTAATACTAAATAAAGAGAAGTCCTACAACCAAGGATTCACAGCAGAAGCCACATCGATTATGGTAGAAAGGATGGAGATATAAAAAGTGTTGTCCCAACTCTCATGAACAGCAGTTAAGGTTCCAGAGGGATTTCTCAGCTGCTTAGGGTTCCCCCTGAGAAGGGTGAGGTCTAAACCCCAATCTGGGTTCTCCAGTCCAGCACCAGAGCCAGGAATAATAGGTGCCTATATACATTTGACTGTGAAAAGCAGCAAGTTTTCTATCTGCCAAAAAGAGAAAGGAGGCATCCTCTTAAAAGGCCAATGCAGAAAATCTCATTCACAGCCACTTACTCTGGGCTCTGTTACAGAGAGGGGTGAGCGGAAGAGAGTTGTGTGAGGACAGTCAAAGGTTTTCAGCTCTAGGAAGAGACATGTGGGGGACAGCCAACAAGATCTCTGTGTTGAGTCATTGTCCAACACTGCGTTCACCATCAATCTTGGTTGGAGTACCCCACTCCATGTGGCATCAGCATAGGGAAAAGCAATTACCCTACCCTTAGAACTCTCTCTTATTTTATTTTGTGTTGATTAGGTCTTACAAAGGAGTCAGTAGCTTTAGACAGGAAGTAGAAGTCTAGACAGGCTCAAAGGAGTGAAAGTGACTCAATTATTCAGCTTTGAGGCAGGGATCATTTTCGCTACTTTCCCCTTAATCTGAATGATCTTCTGCCTCATGAAAGATTCAAAAGAACTACATTCATGGCTGCCATCAGAGCCAAATTCCAGGCTCCATATATCCCATCCAACTGAACCTAAAAGGCTCTTCCTTGATGAGGTGTGGGAAAAATCTGGGACAAACTGAGACTTGAGGCTCCAAGGTAGGGGCCACATACACCAACTTTCTCAAAGCTGAACCAGCACCTCCTGCTCAAGGGAGATCCACCACCTCCACATTTTATCAGACCTAGAGATCAAATTAATTGTTGTACAAATGTTCTAGGAACAGGCCCTGGCCGGTTGGTTCAGTGGTAGAGCATCGGCCTGGTGTGCAGGGGTCCTGGGTTTGATTCCCAGCCAGGGCACACAGGAGAAGCACCCATCTGCTTCTCCACCCCTCCCCATCTCCTTCCTTTCTGTCTCTCTCTTCCCTTCTCGCAGCCAAGGCTCCATTGGAGCAAAGTTGGCCTGCGTGCTGGGGATGGCTCTATGGCCTCTGCCTCAGGTGCTAGAATGGCTCTGGTTGCAACAGAGCGATGCCCCAGATGGGCAGAGCATCACCACCTGGTGGGCGTGTTGGGTGGATCCCGGTCGGGTGCATGCGGGAGTCTGTCTGACTGCCTTCCCGTTTCCAAATTCAGAAAAAAAAAAAACCACAAAAAAACGAATGCTCTAGGAACAAAGTAAGAACATCAACCAAGAGAAAGCAAGCATAAAAATACATAGAAATCATAATAAAGAATAAATAAAAAACAAAGGCAAAAATATACAACATCAAAAATACACTGGAAAGAATGAAAGTAAGTTGAATAAAGCAGAGAATCAAACCAGTAATATGAAAGACAAGGTAGGAAAAAACACTCAATCAGAGCAGCAGAAAGAAAAAATAATTAAAAGAAAGGATATTTTAAGAGACTTTTGGGATTACACGAAGTAGAACAACATCCATATCACAGAGGTACCAGAAGGAAGAGGGAGAGAAAGGGATACAGAAACTATTTGAAGAAACAATAACCAAAAATTTTCCTATCCAGGTGAAGAAAAAGGACACAAAGTCCAGGAAGCATAGAGAGTCCTACATAAGATAAAACCAAAGAGGTTCATATTAAGACACATCATAATTAAAATGGCAAAGATTAAAGACAAAGAAATAATCTTAAAAGCAGCAAGAGAAAAGTGGTTAGTTACCTACAGAAGAGCTCTAATAAGACTTCCAGCTGATTTCTCAACAGAAACATTTTGGACCAGAAGGGATTGGCATAAAATATTAAAAGTGATGAAAGGAAGGAACTACAACCAAAACTACTTTACCTAGCAAGGCTATTATCTTTAAATTTGAAAGAGAAACAAAGAACTTCCCAGACAAGAAAAGGCTAATGGAGTTTATTACCACCACGCAAATATTACAAGATATGTAAATGGCCTGTCTTAAGAAGAAGATATCCCCCCAAAAAAACCCAGAGTAACTTAGATAAAACATATAATGGCAATATAATGCACCTATCAATAATGACTTTTAATGTAAATGGCTAAAATGATCCAATCAAAAGACATAGGGTAACTGAATAGATAAGAAAGCAAGACATATATATATATGTCTTGTGTACAAGACACTCACCTCAGAATGAAAGATACACACAGACTAAAACTAAAAAGATAGAAAAATATTCCAGCCCTGGCCAGTTGGCTCAGTGGTAGAGCTTTGGCCTGGAGTGTGGAAGTTCTGGGTTCAATTCTCAGCCAAGGCACACTGGAGAAGTGCCCATCTGCTTCTCCACCCTTCTCCCTCTCTTTTCTCTCTCTATCTCTCACTTCCCCTCCCACAGCCAAGGTTCCATTAGAGCAAAGTTGGCCCAGGTGTTGAGGATAGCTCCATGGCCTCAGCCTCAGACACTAGAATGGCCCCGGTTGCTATGGAGCAATGCCCCAGAGGTACTGAGCATTGCCCCCTGTTGGGCATGCCGGGTGGATTCCAGTCAGGCACATGTGGGAGTTTGTCTGTCTGCTCTGCCTCTTCCTAGCTTCTCACTTTGGAAAAATACAAAAATTAAAAAGAAAAGAAAAATATTCCAAACAAATGGAAAAAAACCTCTAACAACTGAGGTAGTAATACTTGTATCTGCCAAAATAAACTTTAAAATATAGGCTATTTTAAGAAACAAAGAAGAGTACTACATGATAATAAAAGGAGCAATCCAACAACAGGAGATAACTTTTATAAATATTTAAGCATGCAATGTGAGAGCACTTCAACATGTAAAACAATCTTGATAAACATAAAGGGAGAGATCAACAGCAATATAGTCATGGGGGATTTTAACATCTTATTTAGTGGATAAAGAAGTTGTGGTCCCTTTACAAAATAGAATACTTCTCAGCCATAAAAAGAGGAAACTCTTACCTTTCACAGCAGCATAAATGGACCTGGAGAGCATTATGCTAAGTAATATAAGCTAGTCAGAAAAAGACAAGTACTATATTATTTCACTCATATGTAGAATCTAATGAACAAAATGAACTAAAAGGCAAAATAGAAATAGACTCACAGATAGAGAGCAGAGTGATGGCTGTGATGGGGGTGCTGGATAATTAAGGTGGAGGGATTTAACAAAAAATAGGACAAAAAGAAAAAGGAAAAAACTCACAGACACCAACAACAGTGTGGTGATTGCCAACAAGGGGGAAGTTAAGGAGGGTATAAGGGAAATAAACAGTGATGGAAAAAAAATTGACTTGGGTGTTGAACACACAATATGGTATATACAGATGTGTTATAGAATTGAGCACCTGAAACCTGTCTAACTATGTTAATCAGTCATTCAATTAAATTCAATTAAAATTTAAATAAAGATAAACATCTTCAGCTGTTTTTGGAGACCTCGGATGTATTTGTCCAGGCTAAATATTTGACCTGCCACCTGAAAATAAGTGAAAAATTACTATATGCTCAACTCAAGCTCCACCCACATTCAGCTTTTTTCTTAATTTTTATTTAGATATTAAATTTAATGGATGACATTGATCAATAAGAGTACATAGGTTTCAGGTGAACATTTCTATAGCATTTGTACTGTTGATTATGTTGTATACCCATCGCCCAAACTCAAATCACTTTCCGTCACTGGTGTATTTGTCTCTTTTTACTCCCCTCTTCCAGCCCCCTCTCCCTGTTAACCAATGCAGTTTCTGAAGCTCCACCAAGGCCTCCACACCACTAACTCCCCGACCAGTCTATGTCAAATAAGTTTGAGCCTCCCGGATATAATAACCATATGGCACAGTTCTTTGTGTTAAACTAATTAATTTTTAAGTAAAATTATACCACTGTTTATCAGTTTGATCCCCTATTGGCAACAATTACTGACCAAATGAGTGGAAATATTTGTAAGCATTCCCCCTTCTTATTCACCCCAACTCCATAATCTCTGAAAGGCTTTGATACACACACACACACACACACACACACACACACACACCTTTTTGTCTCCAATGCAATCAAGGTTCAGGGATAAGAGTAGTGAAGATGGTGCAAAGTTAAGCTTGACATTTATTCTATGAGAAAATACTACAGTAAAACTGTAAAGATCTTTCCTCTTCCAAGAAACATAGAGCTTGAACTTTAAAAAGTCAATGCATTACAAAAGAAGAGGAAGAGGTGGAGGAGGAGGAAGAAGAAGAAAAAGGTGAAGAAGGAGGAGGAGGAGGAGAGGAAGAGGAAGAAGAAAAGGGAAGGAAGGAAAGAAGGAAAGAAGGAAAGAAGGAGGGAAGGAAAGAAGGAAGGAAGAAAGGAAGGAAGGAAGGAAGGAAGGAAAGAAGGAAGGAAGAAAGGAAGGAAGGAAAGAAGGAAGAGAGAGAGAGAGAGAGAAAAAACAAAAAACAAGTGAAGAACAATGTATTGGCAAATAGATTACTTTTTCCATGGATTTCAGTGCTGAAATATAACAGTGAATTAGCGTTTCATCAAAAGGAAAGAGGAAAAACCACAAGTCAAATAAACAAACTAAACTGAAAACTTTTGAGAGAAAGAAGTTAACCATACTACACTAACCCCATAACCTCTGAAGTGCTGGGTTCCACCAGCAGCTCAGGGTTTTCTACTTGTCCTTGGTAAGTTGTTCCTCTGCCATCTCCTGTTTTTCAGTCTACAAAACCTAGAAATGCTTCCTATTTCTAGACCAGACTATACTCTGAGTCATCTGATTGCAGGGATATCAAAATTTTAGAACTCCAAAAGACAGAGTCTAACCCAGGGTTCCCATTCCCTTTTATTCTCAATGAAATACAAAGCCCAATGGTACTGACAATTATTAAAGCTATCTGATGGGAACAGTTTATGACACTATTCTCAACTACTATGTATCTGACAATTTTTCATAATAAATTTGAAAACCTCAAAGCCAAAACAATTTCAAGATACAATTTACTCTACTTCCAGTCTTCTACCAACAGGGTGGAATTTTAAGTTGCCTATTTCATCCTGAGCTCCAGAAGTGGCATCACACACTTGATGATTGGAGAACAGACAAGAGAGGGGATTTTCCCTATTGTCCATCCATGCAGGGAGTACTGTTCAAAGAAAAAAATGGATGGAACTATTCTGACCCATTAATTACTTTTCCCAGAGTCAATCAAAATTTTCTTTTGTCTCATTTAGCTTAGAGAAGAACAAGTATCTTCCTAATCCATACATATAAGAATGAACAAGTTCATTATTACAAAATGCTTCAAATAATGTTACCTCACAAGAAAATAGACACTGAAAAAGGCATGATTATCATCCAGTCTATGTAATCAGAAACATCTGATACTAAAAACTAATTTTAAACATGTTATAATTACCTGCGTTTTCTCTCCCACATGGCCCTATCTTTGTTTCTCATAATTATCTCTCCTCCCTATTCTGTCTTACCTACCAGGACCTCATACATACCCAGCCTTTCACAATTGTTCTCACCACTCTTCAGGCTTAATTTTCTATTGATATCACTATGCCCTTTTTTGGCTGCAAAGAAGCAGTGAAAATAAATTCAGATTGAATTGCTTCTGACCTTCTCTATGGCCATCACCCTGGTTCAAACTACCATCTTTTCTAGCCTGAATTATTGCAGTATGCTCCTAATTGGTCTCCTTGCCTCTGCCTTTGATCCTCTACGTTCCATTGGTCAGACTGATACTGTTCAATGCTGAGTTAGAATATTGCTCTGCTCAAAAGCTAGACATGTTTCCTTTCTCTGGATCAGATATCTATGTGCCTAGTATTTCAGTTTCTTTAGGAATTACGGTGGTGACCACATAATACAATATACAGATGATGAATTATAGAATTGTGCACCTGAAACCTCTATAATTTTAGTGACCAAAGTCACCTTAATAATACATTAAACTTTTTAAAAGTAAAGTAAAAAACATATCTCCTCTGTGAGGCCTTCCCTGGCTGCCTTAACTAAAATTTTAGTACCACCTTAGACATTTACTATCCCCTTTCCCTTCTTGTTTTCTTTTTCTTAGCATTTATCACAATCTGACATAATAGTTATTGTACTCATTTATCTTATTTATTGTTTATCTTCCCCAGAGAATGTAAATTTCATGAGGACAAAAATTTTGTTTATTTTGTTCACTACTATATTCCAAGCACCTAGTAGACTATCTATATGGTAGTAAGTGCTCAATTAATATTTATTGAATCAACCAATTAAGAATTACAATAGGTGTGTGTGTGTGTGTGTGTGTGTGTGTGTGTGTGTGTTAGTGGGACTATAGATTGAGGGATAGGGATAGAAAATAGTATTATATGAGCATTTCCCTTTAACCAGGCTATTATAAATTCTCCTATATTCCAGATCTTTTCTCTCATTCTTGCCCTTTTATTTCTAATCATATAATAAAATCTAACTTTTCTTTGTAGTACCACCACCACTGTCCTAATTTATTTCCTCACAATTTGTGCCTAGCAAGTGTTTTCCACTTATTTTATCCAATGTCCACCCCCCTATCAATCCATACTTCAAAAATTCTGGTACTCAGCAAGCACTCAGAAGTGATGCTTTCCCAGACCACTCAAAGCTTGTGTCATGTTAATAGGCCCAAACTATAGAGATAGTTATGGTATATGAGTCTCCAAGTAGAAGGAGGGTGAACACAGATTTCTTGTAAAGTTTGGAGGTATATTAATGCTTGAAGATCGAAGAAAAAAAGAGTCACACAGAAGAAGATAATAGTTGTCCTGACATGATGGTAACACTAGAATGATAAGAGTTGGAAAAAAAACCAAACCTAGCTATAAGATTCCATCTTCAGCATTCTCCCTCAAAATTTGTAATGTGCATAGGTGACATAATCTGAAAATTCGACCTAGTGTACAAGAAACAAGGATATCTCTTTCTTCCTCAGAGTTGCAATCTTTGAAAAGATTTATTTTGTGAATTCGGATAAAGATTGATTTTCTTAAATTGTTATTTACTTGACATATATTCATGTACTTATTTACATTCATACATGTGAGCATTATATATAGAGAGAGAAAGAAAAAAGAGATAGAGCTTGTTTTGTGATTCATTGATATTTTTTTCTTTCTTTAGTGATTGTGAAAATTATGTTCTAGCTCATTGCTTGCTAATCAAGGTTAGATAAATACTTCATTTGTACTTCCAGGGGAAGAAATACAAAAAAATATATAAAATAAAATAAAAAGAAGTATGGCATATAAAGGGGAAGTTCATATGGAGCCACTCAAGATTTGGGCCGGTGAGTAAGGCATTGTGTGATACTGAAATGTTTATAGTTAGAGCATTTATTATTTGAGGTGGGGTGGGGGTGCTCTGCATCTGAAAACTGAGGGACTTTTGTCTGGGGGATGCACAAGTCCTGGAAATTGTAAACAAAAGTATTTGTGTAGACTGCTACAATGGTAAAGTTTAGTAGTGGCAACAGAGACCTTATGACCCTCAAAGCCTAAAATATTTGCCATCTATCCCTTTACAGATAGATTTTTGCTAACCATTGGCAGAGTCAAATAGAAAATCTCCAAGTGCATTGCAGGTAACAAGGATAAGTACTCTCTGTGAAATGTTTGTTTCAGTTATGTGTGTGAGATATTGAGTAGTAATGCAGAATGCATTTCTTACTATAGGGAGCAATCTGAAAAAAAACCTGGAAAACCTTCTTGTAGTCTATGTTACAGAGTTTGGACTTCATCTTAGGAGAAACAATTGACAAGTTTTAAGTAGAGTCATGATTTATCCAGCATTGCATTTTAGCAAGATCATTCTGGCTGGTGGTGTGGAGAATGTGATAAAGAGAGGCAGGATGAATGGGAGAAGGCAAAGTAAGAGACTAGTTCAGTCATCCAGACAAGAGATGTTTTGTCCTGGACCACTGTGGTGACAGTGGGAATGAGGAAAGATTATCAGACATTTTTGGGAAAGCATTTATGTGTTAATTTGGGAACATAAAATTTCTTTATCTTGGTCTCTGACACTCTATATATATTGCTAAAAGGAAAAAACAAATAAATTCTAAAATAGTATTTTCAAAGCATCTCAGTGCTTAGCATTGCATATACCTCAATTCTGACATCCAAAACCTTGAGAACTATACCCCAGACTGAGAAAGTCCTGGGCCACCAAGGCAAATTGGCCAAAAACATTTTGACAACAGGACTTTAAAAATGAATTGGTCTTTAATTTTTTTATATTGAGGTTTCCTTTGCAGCAGCTGGTATATTCATTACCAAAGACTTTATGCATGTAATTGAGGTCATTTCTTTCCCCCTTCCCAATTTTCTTTGTCTGACTTCACTTCTTAATTTACCTCCATGTCAGGGTCCTTGCCAACTGAGAAGGACCAGAGAAAGGGCCTTTGGGAGCTTATCAACACCTCTTCAACTCCACCTGAGCTATGAGGCAGGCATGAAAACCAATTCCTAGGCCTCTGATGATAAAGTGCTCACAACTGATTCAGCCATTTTCCCATCTTATTTTTATTATTATTATTCCTTGAGATCTTTCAGTGCAACAGCTTGGAGTTTCAATTTCATTTTTATATATGCCTCCCCTCCCCACTACCACTGCCACCCTTTTATCCGTCAACCTCCCTCACCCTCAACCAACTTTCTGGATCTGAATAAGTCACCAAGGCCTGTTATGAACATATATTGGGATCGACTCCAGCTGGACTGATCTGTGTTACACGTGAATACATCCATGGCAGATTGCTTGCAATCCAGAGGGACACATGAATATAGGGTTACCAGACCTTCATTTCAAGGACTGTTGACTAGCTAAAGTGAACAGACCCTAAAAGGAGTCATAGACCTGTCATGCATGACTAATGAAACTTGAAAGGCAGGAATTGGGTATAGAAGAAGTGGGAAGATGCTTATGAGAGTGATCAAAAGCCCCCTGGCCTAAAAATCCTATTGTCATAATCACTTCTTTGGGCCATGACATTGGGTTCTCAAAATTCTCAGTTAAAATGTTAATATGTTTCCAGTTGGAGAAACTTCTTAAGACATTAGCATTCACTTTTAATATGCTAGTCAGGAAGAACTTATCAGGTTGATTAACTCTCCCTTAAGAGTAGCTGAAAAGAGTAATAATTTCTAATTGGATAACATAATTTTACATCCTAGCTCTGCTATGTAGTAACAGTGTGACCTTGGGCAAGTCTTCTAAGCTCTGTAAGCCTCTGTTTGTATATAAAATGAAGATATCATCTACCACACAAGGTTACTGTGAGAGTGAAGTGGGATGATGTTTGTAAAGTGTCTGACATATAGTTGGTGTTCAATAACAGTTTGGCTCCCCCTAAACTATAACAGAGAAAAAAACTTAGAGGAAATGGGATACAGCTAAATGTTATAGATAATTTAGAGTGCAAAGGGAAGTAGGGGAGACACAAGAGAAGGGAGAGCTCTGTTTGTGGAGTTAGAGTCATATAAGAGAACCTAGATAGCTAAGGGAAATTGAGAATTTGGGCACATGGGGAAAATCAAGAGACTAAAACATGAAAAGAAGGAAAGGTGGGAAGTGTTGGGACCATTAGCACAGATTTCTTCTCACCTCCAAGCAGAAATAGCAGGGATTCCCAACAGGAGTCTGTGGACTCCTTGCAGTGTACTGATCATTGAGAGGGTGTGGTGGGGCTAAATGCAGTGAGTGAGGAATTTCATATAACTGAGAGAATCTTGTGCCACTTCCCATTGGACCTCTTTCTTGACATCAAAAGCCAGCTGTAGTGCGTGAATGGATTTATCAGACAAATGAAAGTAGGCTATTTGCCAACATGCAGGAAGATTAAAACCTAAAACTCTCAGAGAACAATTTTCTGCTTCTATCCTGGAGAATTTTGTTTGGGTTGGGGGGAGAAGGGTCCCATCCCCTTACAAATGACCTTCTTATCTGTCTCTCTAGAGCTTATCTGTACCCCTAAACCAGAATAATAAAAACAATTTAGTCCCTGAAGCTACTGTCACCTCTTATCAGAAACTGCCCTCTCAGTTATCAATTACCACACACAGCAAATCAGTGATACACATAAGGTAAGTCACAAGCAGATTGTTACCAAAATGAGGTATTGAATCATTTTAGTAATTTGGTGTTTTGTTTTATAAATTTGAATGGATTTGAGTTAATACTCCTTTTTTTAGAGAGAGAAAGAGAGAGAGAGAGAGAGAGACAAGAAGGGAGAGAGATGAGAAGCATCAACTTATAGTTGCATCACTTCAGCTGTCAGCTGTTTATTGATTGCTTCTCATATGTGCCTTGACTGGGGGGCTCAAGCCGAGCTTGGGCTTCTTGCCCAAGCCAGTCACTTTGGGATCAAGCAAATGATTTTGGGCTCAAGCCAGTGACCTTGGGATCATGTTGATGATCACACACTCACGTCCGCAACCCAGTGTTCAAGCTAGCAAGCCTGCACTCAAGCTGGCAACCTCAAAGTCTTGAACCTGGAATTCCAGGTCGATGCTCTATCAACTGCACCACTAGTAGTCAGGCGAGGTTATTCTAATGTGATTATTCTTGCACTTTAGGCAGAGTTACAATACTTGCCCATGACCTTGGATATACCTATGTTGCATATATGAATGCCTCTAATCATGTGAGAATTGATTTTCTCTTTCCTGTCCCTTGAAGGATTCCATTTTAAGGAAGACTTGCCCTTCTCTTTGAGTACCAAAAATTCTTGTTTTTGCACTTTGGTGTGAGCTAACCAGAAGCACTTATAATGGCCAATGACATAATGGCCTTCAAACCAGTGATAGACCAGCCTCCTTGCTATACATTTTTATGAAAAATTTTGACTTTGTGTGAACATCTGCACATACATCAGTGTATGTGACTTCATATATCCTAGCATGTTTGTGTTTACATTCTGTTATAACACCTGCTAAACTACAGTACTAAAGAGCTGTCTGTTGTGGCTTTAGGGATAATTCTGGGAATAGGATGCAATCTCAGTTTAATACAGGTGGGTAGAAATAACGAGAAATGGAGTCCAGGGAAATAGTGGATTTCCTTGAGACCCTTTAATTTTCCAGAGAGAATAGGTTATGCTGAAGCAATTTAGCCTTAACCACTAAAAGCCCTATTTGGAAATGTTTTGTCATGCCCCTTTCTTCATCCTCCCAACCCCCCCCCCACACACACACACACACTCTGATTTTTTTTTCTGAAAGAATGAATTTTTTTTTCTGCAAGAATGAATATTTACAGCCTGAGTGCTAAGTCCAAGAGAATAACAGTTTGAATAAAGAAATCTTGTCAAGGCTTTCACTGCAGCCTTGTTATGTGCAAAGTGAGAGCCTCTCCTGTTAGTTGCTCCGCTTTCAAACCTGAAGGCATCAAAGGGGCAGCCAGGTCATCTTTGTCTTAAACTCTCTTTTCCCCTGCTGTCGGCCTCTACTATTTCTCACATTTTTAAAAATTAATTCTTTAGAAAAGTCCCACTGTGAAGTTGGTCCAAAATGGTTTATTTTAAAGAATGGTTTTAGCGCTCTTGTTTAAAGTACTACCCAGGAAAGGCTTTACCATCCTGAATATGGATGGGTCTTCCTCTGCAGATAAAGGTATTGACAGAGATGGGAACAAGTAAGGTACTCACAAAAGGACTGAAGCCTTGCTGAAGGAGAGTCTCCTCTTAGTTGGAGAGTTGGCAATTGTTTATAATGGAAAAAGAAAGGGTAATATTATGGGCCTGAACACCAGTGACCCCACCAAGTGCTGATTACCTCCTATGCCTAATAGTTACCCCCACCCCAAAGCCAAGCAACATTCTCCAAGACAAAGTTCACCAAACACTGAATAATTTTTCCACAATAACCTTTATTAATAAATGCATTAAATTTTTGAAGCAGAGAAAACACATTTAAGGGGGAAATAGAGAACCACCAGATAGAAGAAACAATATGGCAGGTAACACCATTTAGAAGATAACTGTAATAATTTAATAAAGCTGTTTCATCATATTCATAAAATAGACAGAGTGGCAATTGTCTTTTTTATTTCCTTTTTACAATGATTCAATCACTGTGAAAATGTACAGAGCATACAGATCAGCATATACAACAATTCCATCTTCATATAATCAGAAAAAGAGACTGCTTAATGAGACATACTGTACTCGCATCCCTCTAAACTACCACCCTGGTTTGACAGGTAAACAGTAATAGCGTCATCAGGCTCATTCCCCTCGCTAGAGGAGAGAAGGCATAAACCTTTTGCAACAATACCTTAGCATTCCAATAGCACACGGAGGTATTTGTTGCTGAATCTCTAGCTTGAACTAGTCTGGCTCCTGGTCATTAAAGTGTATCCTCGCCTTCTTCAGCTGAACGCTGGCCAATGCTAGTAAAAATCTACTTAACCAGTGCTGTAATGGTGTTAGCTGGTTTGTTTGCTAAGATTGACAGCAACTTTCAGTTAGTAGCAAGGTTATCTTTAATTGCCAACACAGCTAGAATGACAGTCAGCATCATCAATTTCCCTAATGACCTACAGTGCTTTCCAATCAAGATCAGGTTCCGTGGGTTGTTCTTCACCAAGAGCGCCTCACAATATATATTTCAGACAAGGTGGTTGACTTTCTTTTCTTGACAAAAGCAATATGAATTCTATTTGAAATTAATTCATTTTTTCACAACAAGTGACCAACAGGCCAATTCCAGCCTCACAAGAAAACAAAGAGAGCTGCAACAACTTCATTAAGACAATGTGTTTTGTTCTAGAATATTTCATTATCAATATAAAGCCACTCATTCCCTCCCCCTCCCCACACACATATCCCCTTTGAATATTACTTTGTTACATATTTAAACTAAAGAACAACATCTCAATACACTTCAGTGTCAGCAGATACAATTTGACTCATGAAATGACACCCTTAAATGTAATTTTACCGAGAAGGCAAACACTAGGACTGTATACAATGGACTTCTTAAGCTAATTTATGCCACTTTTTCAAAGTCAGTTAGGGTTTTATTACCCTGGGTAAAGAGCCAAGCGGACCAGACTTGTCAGGATGCTTTGGGGAATATTCAACATCAACAAGATCCCTATAAAGGAATTGGAATTCCAGTCAGAACTTCTGTTATGTACAATAAGAACTATTTTTCCATCTTGGATACCCAGTCCAGCTTTTCCCTATACCTCTGCCTCTCCTAAAACTGCCCTTTGTCCTCATTGCTTCAAATGGACCACTTTTATTTTGCTAATTAATATGATAGAGCTATATAAAAAGCTCAACTGAATTCCCTTCATACAATAAGTTGTATCCTGAAGTAACACTACTGGGATGATACTCTGGGTGGATTTAGTTTTCAGTGATCTAAGTTGTATTCCTTTAACCTTATTTTATAAGTGATCAGTGGGTTGCCATGTCAATAAATTAGTTTAAGTATGCACCTTAGGTGCAATTAGCTCTATTAGGCAGGTTTACTTTGGAAAAGTGATATTCAAAGTGTGACCCCTGGATTAGCTGCATCAGCATCATCTGGGAATTTTTAAATAAGCAAAGACTCAAGTCCCACCCAGTTTTACCAAATCAGAAACTCTAAGTGTGAAGCCACCAATCTGTGCTTTAACAACCCCTCAACCTTTAGTGGAGATCTGATCCATATGAATGACTAGATTCCCCCACACACAGAGTCTCTGCTTCAGTTGGTCTGGGTTAGAACTGAGAATGATCATTCTTAAAAGTTCCCAAGTGATGCTGTTGCTACTGAACTGGGGACTGTACTTTGGAAACCACTGTCCTTCAGGAACTGGAGTATCCCTTGGACCATTACCTATTTGGGCAATAAACTGGGCCATAATTTACTCTACTGGCTTTAAGAGGATCAAAGGGATAGTAAGTTTTATTCTGGACAGATTCAAAGGTTAGTTAGTCAGTATAGAAAATAAAGAGATTCCTCTTCCTAGTCCTTGTATATAGTATATTCCCATATTTGGGGGAAAACAATCAATCAATGCAAACTAAACCCTTAATATCACATAAAGTGTACCTGTCCAGGGACACGCCCAAAGCAGTTGTTAGTAAAACAAGTCATGCTTCAACACTAACTCTTCCCCAAAAGGGACATGGGAATAAATGGAATGGAACTCCCTAGGATTTAGGAAATAATATCACTCCCTCATATTTAATTGTGTAACATATTTAGAGAGGGAAAAGGAAGGATATTTGGTCTTTTGGCCTTTGTGGTTTCTCATCAGACATGTTGGAAAGAAGGGATGAAAAATATGAGCCAAAGGGAAACTTAGGATCCTTGCACAGCCTGCCTATAAAACCAGCTTACAGAGCCCTCCTAGGATGCACTTGTGCTTCTGGGAGGATGTATACATCAGACGATTGTGGGGGGAAATATATTTTGTTAATAAGGCGAATTATCTGAACATAATAAAGGGTATGGAAGTCAAAATTCTCTGACGGCTCACTGAAAAAAAAAGGTATTTTAATAGGAAAAGAAAATAGTCTCTTGCTAGATACTGAATCCTGGGGGGGAAGGGGAGGTTGGATATAAAAAAAAAAAAGCAAAATCAATGCCACTGCTAATCTAACCATTTTAAACTTGGCTGGTAAGAGGCATGGTAGCCAGTGGCCTCTGTGGCTCAACAGCCACCTAACATTTAATATTCCCATTTTCCACATCTATTCAGCTCCTTTATTCCCACTGAGCATAGTAAGAAATACACCTGTACCAAAACAGTCAAGTTTGACTTGAAAGTGACCTTGGGGTTATAGCTAACAACATAATATCAGGATGGATCCGGTGAGGAAAAGTGTTTATTCTACAGGCAGTTATCATTATTCAAAGTGAAAAGGGGTTAATATTTAGTGTGTTAATCAAATAGTCATTTGCAAACAGAAATACATATCTAATTTAGAATCCATTACTAAAATATAATGGATCAAAAGGGTAAAAAGTAGTGTATCAGAGAGAATAAAATTATCCAAGATGAAGATGCTATGGTCATTGATTTCTAATTACTTTAATTTCAGAGGGTAATCTGCAGCCACACCAATATTTTGCATGAGGTAGTATTCATCACTGAATAAGAAATAAGGATAAATTTGTAGCTTCATTATAGGTTCTTTTTTCAGAAATATTCTCCCGTACCTAACCCCACTCCCACTGCCTTACCCTCCCCTCCCTCAAAACCCTCCCCGCATAAAAGAAAATATTCATAGTAATGTATACAGCCAGAAACTCAGGCAAAAATAACTAAAACTTTTTAAAGAGTTGATTTATCTACCTAAACTTAAGAAAATAAATTCTCTTTTACATTCTAGTGCTCTAACCTCTAAGCCTTTTTTTTCTGGTTACTCTTGAATTTCAGAAAATGAAACAAATGAGAACGGAACCATAAAGCTTGTTTCTCTAGAAACAACTCTCTTAAGACCAAGGCAGAGCAAAGAAAACATTTGTTTATTTTTAAATAACAAACTCTTAAGCTGCAAGAATACTATGTTGGCTAGTGAATATTAATAGGCAGTTAATAAATGGGGAGAGTTGGAGGAATATTAAACAAAATATGCATAACAAAGTTATTAATTAAAGGTGTATTCCTAGCCTACAGCAAAGAGTTAGCTAAATCTAAAGAAGTTTTTATTTTAATAGTTTGCTGTTCACATTTTTAATTTTAAAAAAGTTTTAGTCATAAAAAGATGAGTTCAAGTGTCCAAGTGTCTCCATATAGAAGGCACAGTAATTGGGTTAGTGATGCTGTTACCTGTTACCTGTCTTTTCTAAGTACATTTTATTTTTACCGGTTACACTATCCCAAATTGTAATCCTACAATACAGAGCAGCATGGACTTTTCAATTTCAGCCCATGACATGCTTTGTAGTGTAATTCTAATTGTGAGTGGGAAACACTGAATCGGGAAATGTGTGTTTAAAAAAATGCTAATTTAGATCTCAAAATAGATTCAGTCTTTTTGAGTTTTAGATGACTGGAGACAGGGTATTTCTAAGCCTGGACAATGATAACTTCAGGAGCAACTTTCTTGTTCAGGGCCTGAAAATTAGAAAAATTGATCTCATAAAACTTTCAGCATAGCATTTCTGACAACTGCAAATCAGAGAGCAGAATATCCAAAAATGACTTTCTGCAATGATCTATCACAGATCTGGGCAGAAGACTGAAAGGCAGGCAAAATACTCGGCAAGGTGTGAGCAATCACTCAATGAATGTCTTCCAAGAGTGAATATCTACCAAATACTCATCTATATGTGTGGAATTGCTCATTCACTTGCCATCTCAGTTGTTAGCGCTTTGTTTATGTCTATAGTTTTATTTTTAAGAGAAAAAAACACCAACCTCTAAAAGTCTTTTGCCATCACCACACACAGCAATTAGCAATATCAAATACAACAATAGCACAGCTATCAAAAGGGTTCTTAAAGCAGGGGTGTTCACAGCAAAATAGCGGCATTGGAAATTACTCAAGCTTCAGAAACAACCTTTTGGAGGCTCAATTTCACATCACTGAATCAATGAATAGCACACAATAAATGACCATTAACTTGCCTACACTACAAAAGAGTGGCAAGCTTATTAAAAGTTTCAGAGTTTGTTTTGTTTTGTTTGCTTTTATTTTTTTTGCTATTTTTTTGGGGTTTTTTTTTTTTTTTTGCTTTTTTAAATGTAATTTTCCACAATGGCAATTTATATTATAGTTTTGACATAGAAAAATATATAAATTCAAACACTTATACATAATACTTCTCACAACTGAATTTGTCTCTGTTTCTCCAACATCAAGGCCCCATGAACAACTCAAGCCAAAGCTAATTTGCTCCAACTGAATACTCTCGCTGCCTGATGAAGTGAGAGAGATTGTCACAAAATGAGTTATTTATAAACAATACTTTTAGAGAAAGCTCTGAAATACAGCCACTCAAGAACCAACCATTGGTGAGCAATTAAAATGATCAGCCCTAGGTTGACTCAGTGGCTAGAGATTTGCCCGGCGTGTGGACATCCGGGGTTTGATTTCCGATCAGGGCACACAAGAGAAGCAGCCAGCTACTTCTTTTCCTTCTGTCTCTCCACTGTCTTTCCCTCTTCCCCTCCCTCAGCCAGTGGCTCGATTGGTTCAAGCATCAGTCTGGGTGCTGAGGATGGCTCAGTTGATTCCCACATGGGCCCCAGATGTGGGTTGCCCGCTGGATCCCAGGGGGGTGCATGTGGGAGTGTGTCTCACTATCTCCCTTCCTCTCACTTAAAATAAAATAAAATAAAATAATTTTAAAATTCAATTAATAAAAATAAAGATAAAAATCACCCTGGCTGGCTCAGTCCATAGAGCATCAGCCTGGCATGCAGACGTCTGGGGTTGATCCCTGGTCAGGCACACAGGAGAAGCGACCATCTTCTTCTCTTTCTCTTCTCCTTCTCTCTCTCTTCTCCTCCCACAGACAGTGGCTCAATTGGTTTGAGCGTTGGCCCCGGAAGCTGAGGATAGATCAGTTGATTCCTGCATGGGCCCTAGATGGGGGTTGCTGGGTGGATCCCAGTCAGGCTCATGTGGGAGTCTGTCTCACTATCTCCTCTCCTCTTACTTAAAAAATAAAATAAAATAAAATAAAATAAAATAAAATAAAATAAAATAAAAAGATCAGCTTCTGCTTCTTTGCTAACCAGCCTCTTTTCTCTCTCCTCCGAGACTGGTTTAGAGAATGATATCCTGCAGACGCCTCACGCCAGATTCTCTATCACGACCCTCCCTCAGAATGGGGTTGACCTCATACATGATTCTCTCACTGTCAGCTCCTCGAGGCTCAGCTTCGGAGGGACGAGAAGGGCCACTGGTACTGCTGACATACTCCAGATTGCGGGCCGGTGGCATCAGGATAGTGGTGTAAGGCAGGGAAGGCCTGGTAGGCAGAGGGCTCTGGAGGTGCAGAGGGGAAGTGACGGGGCTAATAGCCTCACAGCCATTGCCTGCCTCCCGGATACTGCCATTCACGTTGGGGTCGCAGACGATCACATCAGCAATGCTCATGCCTCTCAGGGTGGGCCTCTCCTCAATTGGGTCGCTGACATCTTTTCCAAAGGTTGCGAAGGTGCGCTTGGCGGGGCGGCCGTGGTCATAAACCTCAACCTCAGCGGTTTCCATGGACATAGCGATGATATCCCTCACATTTTCGGGGGACCTGGAGCGGTTAGGCAGGGTGTTCCGGGGCATCCAGCACCTGTCAGAGTGGCCAAGAATGCGGCATTCATCCAAGCAGTGAAATCCGTCATCTGTTTGGAGAAAGTAGAATGTCAATTTCATCAGCTTTTCCCAGGAATCATTGATACACCCTAGTGTTCTGTTTCTTAGGTATCCACAGGCCCTTCTGGGAAATGGCACTTATTTCAGAAGAAATAGAATTTTAAAAGGCTGTACACCTTTCCCTGTACACCATGCTTTTTTATTATTTTTGTTGCTGTTTTCATTGCTGAAAAAACTAAAAACCTAAAGGGAAACATCTGTCAGAGGGGAGGGGGGTGAATGCTGGGTGAAAAAGGTGAATGGATTAAGAAAAATAAATCTTATAGACACAGACATCAGTATGGTGATTACCAGAGGAAAAGGGGGTTGGAGAGAGGTACAAGAAGATAAAGGGGAGATAAATGGTGATGAAAGAAGACTTAATTTGGGGTGGTGAACACACAAGACAATATATAGATGATGTATTATGGAATTGAACAACTGAAACCTATATAATGTTATTAACCAATGTCACTAATAAATGCAATAATTTTTTTAATATGCTATGATGAAAAAAATACTATATTGTTTAAAGGTTTATTCTGAGTGTCAAGGTACTGAGAGTCAGCATTTTAATCAACAACTCTTGCTAAAAATCAACTGTACTTAAGACTAGTTCTGGCAGAAGAAGTGGAAGCAGGAAGTCCATCAGTATATCTGAGAAATCTTGGCCATATTTTTGAGCAACAGCACTGCCAAACACATTTCTACCCTACTTGTGAATGATATACAGTACTTAATTTTAATTTGGTAGCATGCTGTCTTTGAAAGCCCAATTGCATCACTTCTTTTTGATCACCAGTCCCACCAGCCAATCTCCTCACTAAGCCATCTGCATAACTTAATTTCCTATCAAAATGAACATACTGAACTGTCTTCCTTCCATTTTGCCCTTAAGCTTCATTGGCCCTTTGCACACATCATTCACATATACCCACGTAGCCATCTCTCCTTATCTTCTTTATCTGCAGTTCATTAAGGTAATATTTCTTTAAAAAAATTGTCCATGATTACCTTAGCCCTTTTATAGCCAATCTCAGTAGATAGAGTTCATAATTATTGGTGATACATATGTTTCTCTTTTCATATCGGTTTCATTTAGGGTAAAGGCTTTAGTTTGGCTCTCAAAGAGGCTTTCTACATGGGCTTCACCAAAGCATGGAGCCCGGGTTAACTTCTGCTTGTCAGTTGATAGAACAGTTCATCTCAAGCTTCTGTTTATACCCCTACTTTACACATCCATTTATATTTATGTTGCATTCTTGCATGAGGCTGACCTAATGAAAATGTTTGTCATGTTGCACAATGCATCAAAATATAAGCAGCTTACCACTTATGGAAAACTATGGGGCAGGATTGGAGGAGGTAAGGAGGCAAGGAGAGATTACAAAGACAAAAAGTACATACTTTCACCCCCAAAATATTAGAAAAATATGCTGTGGCTGCTTTTTTGCAGGGGGAGAAGTCTACAATTCAGAGTCTTGCCTGATATCAGTCTATATATAACACACCTTCCTTATAGTCTTGATTTTCTTTTGTTGTTATTGTTTCTTGATTGATTTTAGTAAGTAAATGACATATCAAAGAGGCACTGCTCGGCTTCATTCATCAAGTGATATTTTAGTAAAGGGGCACATAAGAGGATATACTCTTCATAATTTTGAGAAAAGACATTGGAATCAGCTAATCCAGGCAGAGTTCAGATTTTAAGACAACTCTGGGAATGACTTGTGGCCTAGTTTAAACTACTGAAAAGCCATCCAAAGGTAGGATTTCTTCCTGGAACCTGGACACAATTTGCCAACTTATATTTAAGATGGCCACTTTAAGCTTCATTTCAGTGCTAAAAAATGAAACACTCAGAATTTTGCAGCTGGAACCAAATAACAAATAAGCATTGTCACCAAAAAGATAAGCGCCTTCCATATAGATAACACAATGCTTCTGAAAACTTGAGCACAGTTCCACACCAAAGTTGCATGGTACCCTTTGCAAAATAAAGTGTTTCTCAGCCTCTTCCCTGAAAACTTATAGTACTGTTATCTATCTGATAGCCTGTTATCCTCCAAAATGCCTATGTTCCTGAGAGGTATAAAGTATAAAAGTAAGGGAAACATTTGTGTAGACATAGATGAGTGGTAGAGTCTATGGCTGATTTATGCACAATCAGTTTCATCCAAATCTAGTACTTTCTCCAGCAGGCCCCAAGATTCCTCCAGTAGGACAGAATTCACAACTTTAGAATTTTCCAAAAATATATTTCTTCCTCTCTATCTTTTATGAGGCCGATCTCATAACTTTCCAAATAATAGCTCTAAAGAATTAGTGTGATTGTTCATTTGGGAATAGAGAATAAAGAGGTACAAGTGAAGGAACAGTTCAATAATTAACTTAACTTCTGTTTCTACAAATCTGAGCAAGTGTCCCCTGCAAGTCAGTAAAAAAAAAAAAAAAAAAAAAAAGACTGTGGTACCCCTGTCCTTTTTGTCCCTAATTTAGAATACAAAGATATAGAGGGCTTTAGTCTTTGAGCCCTGGAATCACAGACATGTGACCAGCTATGAAGAGAAAATCCTAGCTAACATTCAGACTCATTTACTGGCCACTTCCTCATACTTCTAAAGCAGAGCAATGGTAAACTACATTCTAAATGAATCATCTCAATGGGCTCTCATTTCTTTTAAGTTTTTAGTATCAAATGGCTGTCTTCAAATGGGAGATACAGGATTTTTTTAAACACAATTCAGTAGGAAAATGCCATTCATGAGTCACCCCATATTGCAAGTACAGTGCCCCTTCCTTATAGTAATTTGTTTCAAATAAACAGTGGGAGGAGACCTGGAACTCCTGCACACAGAGTGAGAGCAGAGACCCCAAGGACAGAAAACTCAAAGATCTTATGAATCTGGGAAGATCAGAGCACGGAATTCAGTCTTCTCAAAAGCTTCTCTGCAAGACAGTTCTTGCTTGCAGCTTACCCACTGCCTAAGTGAATAAATCACTCTTTAGGAAGAGGAAAAAGTAAACTCACTCAATCTTCCAGGAATGCAATCAGTCTAAGACTATTCACCAATCTCACTAAGCCTACTTCAGCCCTATATGAACTAGAATAATATGAAATTTTCTTGGATTAATTACATGAACTTATTATGTGCACAGCTGTTACCTCATGCAAGTGAAGACTTGAATCTAAGAGAGTCTTTTGCTCATAGTGTCTCACCCCTGGCTGAGATCTGACATCTTTATTTTCTTAAAACTTTACCAAGAGCAGTGATTTGTTGCTTATAATTTTTGGTATCAAATAACACTCAGTGACATTCATGTGAATACAGTTAATATAAAAGGTAACCAAGTTTAACTTGGTAACAGTATAAACCAGAGTTTATAGCCATATCAATATGAAAGAAAACATGATGAATATAGAAGAATATCTTCCCAGCCTAAGGTAACTTACCTTCATAAATGCACTGAAAATGAATTACTCTTTAAAAATAAAAACTTCAATTTAGTAAGAAAATTAAGTTTGTATTAAAAGTGAGTAAATCACAATACAAAGTTTCTTAAGGAGAACAATGAAGACAGACCATATGTTATAAAAGCAAAGGGACTACTTCAGGCATTGCAAAAGCTGGTAGAAATTGTGTGCCTGCCATTATTTAGTATTGTGGCTAGGGATGTAGCTTTAGCTTCAGAGGATAAATGAAAAGACTGATGGACCCCAACCCTTTCTTAGACCATTCAATTAGCATCAGTTAGCAAGTGCCACCCTATATTTGGCCTCTGTGATACCAAGTGATACATTGGCCTCTCCCCTCATTCACAGTCTATGCACCTAAAATTCACTTACAACCAGTGCAACATTAAAATGGATTTAAAAGACACTACTTTCAGAATTCAGAGTAATTGTATTATTGTCAATGGAACCTTCAGTGTTTACCTGATCAAAGAGACAAAGTTAAAACATATTGAAGTATAAGTGCTTGAGAATTTAATATTTATGATAGACGATATTGGGGCATCATGTATAGTCATATGATCTAAGTTGCAATTTGGGCAATAGTTCCTGGAGTTTTCATTTTTGTATTTGGTTCAATTCAATTCAATCCATAAAGAGATTTCAGGATGCATATAAGTATAAATCATTTATGCTGATGCATGAGGAGCAAGGAAATTAAGCAGAAGGCTGCCTGGAAAATAAGAAATAAGAGGTGCTGACAGCGAGTGAGATAAACAGAAACTGACTAGACTGGCATCTTTGTATTTTGTCATCTATGGTGGAGAAAACTCCCTGACAAATGCGGGACTTCATCTAGGCGCTCAGAAACCATTTGACAAGCATCTTTACAATAAAATATGAGGTGTCACAGAAGGCTATTGAACTATTCCCCAAAAGGAGGACTACTGCAATATAGCAAATCAGAAAAGTGGGACCATTTTTAAGTTTCATTCTAAGATACCCACAGAATTAAGTCTCTAAGCCTATATCTGTTGGACACCTATGGTATCTATTCATTTCTGTGAAGAGTTTAAACCAGTTGTTGGACTTGGTTTAGATTAAAAATAGACTCTTTCACACATTCTACAGGTAGTTATGCTGCAGGGAATACAGATCCTTTAGGTGATATTTACAAAGAGCGCTTAACCTAAAGTCATCATCAATTTGGTTTCACTCTTTTCTGGAAAATAAAGAAATTTTGAACTCATCAATAACAAGAAAAAGACACTCTTTTGCTGATCATGAGTTTCTGAGTGTTGGACAGAATATATAGTAAAGATGGAACAAATAAGGCTGGTGCAGAAAGCAAGGGAGATAGGCATGCTAACCAGGAGAAAAAATATTTCCTTTTTTTAATGAAAATTTAATGTTGGAGGGAAGAAAAAGGCGGCCAGCAGCTGGTGTTCCTCTTAAGAGGAACTGACACTTCCCTCAGTCAAGTCCCAGGACATCCAGTTTTGTAGAACAAGCAATGCTATATATGAGTCATTTCAAAATGTTGCAACTGCAACTTCTAAATTCTTTTAAAATTCTTGACGGCTACAATGTTCATGGTCCTGGGTGGGAAAGCTAAGAAACATTGGTAATTCCCCATTGGCTAGTTCACATTAAAAAAATAAAAGTCTCAGTAAACCAATCACTGTTTCTTTAAGTGATTCAAAAAAGTAGTATGTGCATGTCATCAACTAGGTAGAAATCACTAGAAATAACCACTGGAAGCAAACAGGAGTGTCAGAAGGATTACTGTTTATTAACTACCTAAATTGGACTATTTGTTACTAACAAAAGCCTCATAGAAAAGTCTTACATTATCTTGATATTTCAGTGTAACTCTAGCAACCATCTGGAATACTGCAATTGCAATGACACTGCTTCTGGGTACAGCAAACAGCACAATAATTTTAAAAATTCATTTCAAATATCTTCCTGGAAGCTAATAAATTTTACAGCAGTTTCAATCCTTCCTCATTGCAACAAAGAAAAGCTTAGTTCCAGACAAATTAAAAGTAAATTGATTGCCTTAGGGGAATCTGTTCAAATAGTACTTTTCCATGTTAGAAATCTTTTTTCCTAAAATAAGAAAGAGAGGGAAAGAGGGAGAGAGAAAGAGAGAATATGAATCTTGGATGGCTGAAATGGATGACAGAGATAAAGAATGTGAAAAGAATAGAAGTCAGTGTGTGAAAAAGACAAGCTAGAGCAACATACGGTGAGTGAGAGACAACCAAAACCATTAAATACTTGTTTGCAAAACCAGGTAGAAATCAAGTTAAAATAAAATGTAATTGTGTCACTGGGGTGCAGGCCTAACATTTGTGCTGGAATTTATGAATAATAACTATGAATAATGAATATCAAAACTGAAGGGATCAAATACTACCTTCTATGTTTACTTGTCATTATCCACCTCTCATGGACAATGCTGTTTCTCTTTATTTATTTGTTTGTTTGTTTTCTCTTTTCCTTAGAGTTATTTAGTATTATTCTTTTTCCAGTGGTCTATGTAATCATATGAGGAGAAAGAAAGTTTATTTTTTTCAGGGTGCTGCCTCAAAAGCAATTAGACAAATTCAGAAGCAAGGCTAATTAATCTATTCATTGAGAGAGAACTGGTAATTTGAAGGCACCCTATGCTTGTCCCACTGCTCTTATTAGAAAGAAAAATGCCTTTACACCTTTAGCTCATGGTCATTCTAGTATGATGCCTCCCTGGCCTTTAGCTTGTCCAACTGTTCTTTGAAAGAAAGAATGGCTGTTCCATCTGAAGCAAAATGAAATTCTTGGAATCTCTCTGGGCCACAGCTGTGAGGGCTTTTTCTGAGTTTGTTCAAACTCTGAATATAAGAGTAGCAGAAGGCTTTTTGGTTGAGATGACCTGAGTTAAAACACTCTGACATATCTCTAGGAAAATCTACATAAGAGGATGTATAGTAAGCCTGGATTATGGCCACACATTACGAAAATCATAGATATGCCCTGGCCGGTTGGCTCAGTGGTAGAGCGTCGGCCTGATGTGCGGAAGTCCCGAGTTTGATTCCCAGCCAGGGCACACAGGAGAAGCGCCCATCTGCTTCTCCACCCCTTCCCCTCTCCTTCCTCTCTGTCTCTCTCTTCCCCTCCCGCAGCCAAGGCTCCATTGGAGCAAAGTTGGCCCGGGCGCTGAGGATGGCTCTGTGGTCTCTGCCTCAGGCACTAGAATGGCTCTGGTTGCAATAGAGCGATGCCCCAGATGGGCAGAACATCGCCCCTTGGTGGGCATGCTGGGTGAATCCTGGTCAGGCACATGCGGGAGTCTGTCTGACTGCCTCCCCGTTTCCAACTTCAGAAAAAAATTAAAATTAAAATAAAAAAAAATCATAGACATACACATGCACACACACTCACCACCACCAACAATAGCCCTCATCATCCTGAATACTCATTTCCATTTACAAGGGAAAACAATGGAGTATTATATACCCATTCTATCTCAATAAAGCTGGAAAAATCAGTGGAACATAGCAAAATATTATTTTTTAAAAAGCAGTCTGGAAAATTTAAATGTTCTGTCTATTTAGTACAGATCATGTATCTTTGCATCCTTGGAATAATCAGTTTTTCCAAAAGATTGCATCTCCTGAACTTCAATTTTATTGCATTTGCTCCTCGTTGTTTAAAATGTCAATCTTTCATGGCTAAGTGTGTGAAACATGGAGCTAATGAAGCAATGCCATGCTGTGTCTGGAGAAGTCCTGAGGAGTCAAGTTCTATGTTCAGAAAACAAGACAGCACTAGGAGTAGATGATTTGAAGTTTTATCCAACTCTGCAAGCTTTTTACTCTCTGAAATTTCTATTTTGCAATTATGGAGGGGGAGGATACAGACTTGTTTAATATATGATATTGGACTCTACCATAAAAGTATTCTAAGAGTAAATTGAAATTATTAAAGAAAAAGCCTTCTTTGGCCCTAGAGTTTTCTTATCCCCTTAATTCCACTTTGCAAGTTTTTTTATTTGCTTCTATCAGTTAGTGAATAGCAAATAATCTAGCTTCTTATTAAAACTGCAGATAAAATAATCACCTTTGGTAAAATGTAAACGGTGGCTAGCTGAAGAGCTAAGGATCATCTGCTCATATAGTAAGATATGCCAAACTACTCATTCTATCCTAATGATCCTGAATTGGGGGCAGGAGATAGAAAAAAATTGGAAAGGAGAAAAGAGTGGAGCAGATAAAGAATGATATTTGGTATTCAAAAAGTTCTCTGCTGTTATTAATCACATACACACACACACTCACCCCCCCTCTCTCTCTCACACACACACATACACACACACACACACACACACACACCAGAATTAAAATGCTGATGTAGCTTCCTGGATAACATACTTATAAAACATTATCAAAAAAGGACATTGAGAAATGATTTTATTCTCTCGGGGAATCTCTGACCCCCTCCCCACGCTTTCTCCCAGAGTTTATGCAAACTGAAAGTTTGTATGTTTAGCACCCTGTTACTCATTCCAATATGAGAGATAAGCAGTATTTCAACAAAGAAACCACTCATGAGTAATGATTTTACAGAGATAAGAGTGGGAAAACAAACTGTTTGAAATGAGTCTAATTCCTTGTGTGACAGCTAATAAAAAGAAACATCTGAACACAGTGCTTGAGAAGCAGTTTTGTACTGTTCAACAGACTGAAAATAATAGCCATTTTTCTGGTCTGCATTATCATTAATAACAACCTTCCTCCTGGTCATCTGCATTTATAGAGGAAATAAAGATTGATACAGTAATTCACCTTTCTTCTGCACCACCCAACTATACACAGAGTGTCCAGGTAATTTTTTCTTAGTACAAGCCAATTTTTATTATAAAAGTAAAATTAATCAGAGTACCTAAATGTTTCAGAAATTATTTGGGAACTGTAAGGCAGCCAAAGAATTTCCAAAGTAGTTCTCAGGAAAGTAGTTTGGAGAGTAAAATGATATGTTCATATCTTTCCTTTGTTTAAAGAAGCCCTTGTACTCTACTAGGAGGAAATCTTTTCTATCTTCTATTTACCTTCTCTTAAGCACCCTCAAGACTGTCCAGGGCAGGGAGATAGTAGATTGATTATTCATTAGATATAATAACCTACTAACTGCAGCTCATCAGCTCTGACAATGCATTAAGATGGAATTGCCTTTACAAAATTTCAACCTATTTACAAGCGTTGTATGAAGAAAAGTTTCTCTGGAGTTCATGGGTCTTTTATTCCTACCTATAAATAATGAGTGCCGCCATGAATTACTTCTCATTCCTCTTTTCTCATCTCATCTCCCCCTCTCTATTCCATAGTATTTTAATTCATCTCTGCCATCCCCAATATATCCTCTTGTTTTATTATTCTGTTCATACTTCATCTCTCCCCCTTCAGCTTCATAACCTTTCCTCATCACATCAAATATTTCTGCCTAGAAACTCAGACCTCCGGGGAAGATACAAGGAGGCAATCAGAAACAAGAGCAGTGGCCAAGAAAATTCACTAATAAGGAAAAGACCTACTCTCTGAGACACTTTTTCCTTCCCACCAAGGAAACATCAGAATAAGCCTGATGGTTCTGTGGGAGCCCCTCCAAATATTAGAAACAGCTGTGTCTGGAATTTCCTTAACAGGGTGTTACCAGTACCACTTACAAGAAACACTTGAGGCAAGGAATATTAACTGTACAACTACAAACATCATCTGGACACCCTATAAAATAGCCCATATTTCTCTATTAGTAATGGTTAACATTAATTGTGAAATAAATTTTTAAAACTTAAAATTCCCTCAAATTCCAAAAGAATTGACATGAATTTGATGCCTGCCAAAAAAGTCAACAGGCTATTTAATAAATTACTCAACTATTTGCTCATTGGAAACTCAGTCTAATGTAACACTGGTCTTTTCATGTCCTTCACATTAATATCATTGGGCTATCTGCCAGAGCAAAGAGAAATAACCTTCATGTTGGTGAATTAGAATCTCTAGTGTCAGATACAGTCAGCCTGACTAATGGGAACTACAGCTTGCCAAAATCTACAGCCTCCCTGTCTGTTCCACCCATCAAATATGCTTAGAAGTCCCATGGCACAAGCCCAGCAGTGTACAGATACCAATCAACTGTCAACAGCTTAAGTGTAAGCAATTGTAGATGAAGTACAATCCAAATGTGTTTCCATTTTAGTTGCAGGAACTCCATTGCTATTATGGCACCCATAATGCTCAGAACTAATGATTCAGATAAGCATCCAAGAACAAAGTGTAATGGGATGGTCCTTACATGCTACAATTACAGCATTCAGCATAGCACTAATAGCCCTGTCTCAAATTCCAGGGGCACCACATGAACGGTTTTGACAGGATTGCCTTTCTCCTCAGTTAAATATGATCAAAGATGTAGTGATTCCCATAGGCCTTGCTGCTAATCTGGAGTACTGTTTCTGCCTCTCCAGACTCCCGCAGGTAGTGTACAAAGGAATACATGTGTATACATAATAGGTTAGAAATCTCTATTTCCCTGACATCCCAATATTGCATCAAATGGTATTTTTTTTAATTTCTTTACCCTTTATATTCTTCAGCACTTCCAATATGATTTAAACTCACTTCTCTATGAAACTAGTTTTACATCTCAAACCTATACAATAATATTCTGTTTCAGAGACACTGCTTTCAAGTGAGCTGTTCAGGAAAATAATTTTTCAATAGTTGTGTCAGGAGTGAATATAATTTACTGGGTCATCCTGAAACACAACAGCATCTCAATGCATTTTAAAATTAATGCTTTATTTTCTTCCTGGATTAGGACCTTATCCTGACATTCGCGTCCAATGGAAGGCCAACTGCCTTGGTGTGAGCAATCACTGATACTCCTCCAAGTACAACCTGAAGAATCCAAGGTATAGAAACCTGCTATCCTAAGAAGTCCATACCTTGGAGCTCAGGGATATGCATGGCCATGTACCAATTTAGAGAGACGGAACAATTACTAGGTCCCAGGCTCTACAGAACTGAACAGAGTCAAGTTTATACAAATTATGGGTAGGAAGTGGGGTGGAGAAATTATATAATCCATAGTATTTGTATTTGTTATGGAGAAACCACTTTTCCTTCCACAACAATACTGCTCATATATTAAAAGTTCTCAATATTATTGAGCTAATCATTAAACAAATCTCAAGGACAAAGCTGAATCCAAACATCAGGGGAAAAAAAATCAGTTCTTTCAAATAATATTTATCTACCCTTGCTTCCAGTAAGCATAGAAAAACTCTAAATATAAATACAGCTACAATTTTAAGAGATATTTTTACTGTCATATTAAATATTTGTGTCTTCTTTATTTTGTCCAATGTCCTCCATTTCTTTGTTTCTTAGCACCATAACTGGAGCAAGCTTGATTACACGGCTTTAGATTTCCCTAACCCTTGCCTAGTTCTCAACCCCTACTGATAAGAAGCTGTACAATAGAATAATTAACACCAGCTGTCCCATCTTCACTTCTGACTCTAGGAGCTGAGTAAGCCAACCTTGCAGGGTGTGGAGTGGAGTGGGTAGAAATATGTCTGGCTCCAGCCCAGCTATGGTGGGCCTCTCCCAAATTGCAGCCCTCCTGCAATAGAGAATACCTACATTCTTCAATCATGTTTACACGGCTAGAACTGTACAGGCCCTGAAAATCATGCAAGGCACATAAGGGGCTATGATTGCTTCCTGTTTCATTCTGGATTTAATCTTGTTTATCTAAAGAAGAATAAATGGATGTATTAAATTCCCTATGTAGAGCTATCAGCTACTGGGAGAGAGAAAAATCTCCCCTTCCTGAGCGAAGTGTTTATTACCATGATTGCAGCAGCCCACAGGTGTGAAGCTTTTTGTCTGCTACTAAGTATGCAGAAGCCAATAAAAGCTCAGTTCAGGAGAAACAGTAATAACAGGAAGCACAACCATCCATATCAGAAAACAATTCATTGTATGATTATGTTGAAAAAACAAGTTATGGTGAAAATACTGGCACTACCTCATTTAAATGGAGTTTGTAGCTATTCTGGCCCTGAGAGTATGGATGAGTCTGCTATCCCCTCCCTCAACCACTGCCCTAGGTTTGTATATTTCTGCTCACCAATACCAAGGAGAGTCATCCCGCAGAAATACCTGCTCCAGAAATAGAGAAAAGTTAAAATATAAGCTTGGCCCTAGGCATTTGGCAACCATTCCTGGACCTAAAGCCAGAGGGACTGGTGAAGAACATTCTTAATGCTGATAATTATGAAGGGGAAGAAAAGCAATGGCAAAACTTTGGGCTGCAGCACAATGTTTGCTTGTAACAGATCAAAAACGGAAACTGTCTCAAGAAGAATGAGGAATACATAAGTCGGATCTACTGGAACAACTCAAGAGTTGATCTATTTCTTGCCAAAAAAAAGAAGCCTACTATCCTGAATTACATCTGAAGTCAGTTCCTCTCAGTGAAGTATTTGTTTGAAAAGGGAATCATCTTTTTCTCAGAGGCTCTGGACTGTGGACTCTAGAGTAGGACAGCCTGATTCAAGTCCCAGTTGTACCACTTAACAGCTCTATCCTATGAAAGTTAATATTATCCTCACCTGACCAGGCGGTGGCGCAGTGGATAGAGCATCAGACTGGGATGCGGAGGACCCAGTTTTGAGACCCTGAGGTCACCAGCTTGAGTGCAGGCTCATCTGGTTTGAGCAAAGCTCACCAGCTTAGACCCAAGGTCGCTGGCTCAAGCAAAGGGTTACTCGGTCTGTGTAGCCTCACGGTCAAGGCACATATGAGAAAGTAATCAATGAACAACTAAGATGTTGCAACGAAAATAAAAATGATTGATGCTTCTCATCTCTCTCCGTTCCTGTCTGTCTATCCCTATCCATCCCTCTCTCTGACTCACTTTCTGTCTCTGTAAAAATAAATAAATAAATAAATAAAGTTATCCTCTGTGCCTTTTTTTTCCCTATCTGCAAGATAGAAAAAATTACACTGACTTCATTGAGCTGTTCAGACAATTAAAAGTGGAAATATACATAAAGCAATATAATCAGTGCCTGACACAAAGAAAGAACTCAATTCATGTTAGGTGTCATTTATCCACCAGAAAGCTCTAACTCTGGAATAAATGGAGCCCTAACTGTCCTTATCCTTAAACCATGTAGCCAACTACTGGTGGAGTATGTAGGAAGGGCTGCTGGGAAGACCCGTGTTAAAGATTATCACCCTCATCAGGTTGTCTTGGTGACCCAAATGCCACTAGTAGTTATTCCTGTATATTATCATCACATTAAGATTTCAAATGGTATTTGGAAAAAAAAGATCAGTAAGTTTAACAGGTCCCTTGGAATAATTAGGACCCTAAGGAAATGAAACAGAACAAATAAGTTATATCTGCGAAGTAGAAAGCAAACAAAGAAAGCCTGGGAATGCAGGGTCCTGACTAGAAGTAATAATAGTGAAGGAAAGTAGAAAAACCCAAGGAGATTACTGGATGCCTGTGCTCCCAAATGGATGAGAAGGTGCAGGCAAATATATATAGTGACAAAAAAGACACAATTTTGCCAAGAATTTTCCCTTGGATACCTTCTGAGAATGTGAGCAATATTCTTTTCCTCTGTGTTTTCTTTCCTCCCAGCCATAGAGCTACTTCTGATTCTGCTACAGATCTCATCACTTAAAACACACACACACACACACACACACACACACAGAATGCATTCAGATTTTTAAAAACAATAGACCTCAAAAAAAAAAAAACAAAAACAATAGACCTCAGAAAGGGAATAGTGACAAGATGCCTAATATGTTAAATATGAGGAATTAAATTGAATGAGGCTCTTGGAGTGGAGAAACAAAAACAGGCTGCACCACACACATTTGGAATGACAGTACTAATCCAACAATACAGAAAGTTTTGGAGTTGAAGAGGAGTGAAGAAGCTGATATCTTCTTCTGAGCTGTGATAGCAAAGTATGATGTGTGCAAACCCCAACAATTAACAGTGGAAGTGAGTTACCATAAAGTTTAAGGCCAGAAAGGTAGATAAAGTCAAAACACCTAAGGAAAAACAGCAATCACTTTCTGAAATGCTGGTACATAAAAGTAAAACAAAAAGACCAACTGTTAAGAGAGCTTCTTTGGAATTGAAATGGACAATCTATGAAGTGGACAAATGAAGACCATTTAATTCAGGGACAAAGTACATTTAGTATCTTCTAATCTTCTATTTCTCCATCAAAATACAACAGGGACATAGGGCTAGGTTCCCCTCATAGATGAATCAGTGTCTCAAAGGCTGGACAATTGAATTACTGGAGATAATGAGGCAAATAAAGCTCTGAAACCTTGCTAAATCCCCCATTTCATATAAATTAATCCCACAAAAGATTGAAAGGCACCAAAGGCAATGGGAAACAACTCTGGCCATGGGATTAGGGAGTTCCATTACCAGGAGATGGGCCACAAATCCTGAACTAATGACCAGCTAGGAAATCCAAGGAAAGAGCTAAACATTCCATTTTGGGGAAAGCAGAGGCAGCTGCAAAAGCACCAAAGAGGGAGCAGTTGTGTTCTTCACTTAGGGGAAAGAGGTAATTGAGTTGAAAATTACAAACTATTTAGAAATGGATGATTCAATAAGGGAGAAGGATTAGGAGAACATGAAATAGGTGTAAAAGGAAAGGAGAACTGTTTTCTTGAAAAATACACACACTTTAAAGCAGAGTTAAAATAAATACATTCAAATAGAAGTCAAAGAGAAGGAACTCAGAATGTTTAACACAACATAGCTTCACCAATGTTTCACCCTAATTTCCCTTGCCATGATAGAAGGATTTTTATAACCCAAAGATCCCTAAGAGTCAAATTTCCCATCCTGCCTTGCTCTTTAGGAATACAGAGGAAAATCCAGCCAAAATGCCATTCACTCTCCAATAATCTTTTCCTAGTCAATGAACAATGAATAGTCATAAATTACTAGCAATAATGAGCCCTATAAATCATTCCTGTCCAAATGCTTTATTTATTTCCTCCAAAGAGAGGAAGTAAGTTCCTTGAGATCACAAATGGGGTTAGTAACATCAGAATTTGAATCCAGATTCCTGAATCAGGGCTTTCCCTTCTATACACCAAACCCCCAATAAAAACAAACAAAAAACAGGAAACACCTCAAAAACTATTGAGAGGAGTGACCACAGGTGTTTTAACAAAACGGAAAATGCTTTTTTAGATCATCTTTGAGAAATAGCCGTTACCAAAATGCCCATACAATACCAAATTGAAAAAGCCAATCTAAACAAACTGGGCCTCAGTTGCCTTGCAGTCCAATAAGCCAAACAGAATTGAGCCATCTGATAGAATTTCTGACATTTATCTTAATGAAAACATCCAATCCAAAATAGCCCAGATCAGAGGAAATTATGAGAGAAACAGAAGCTCAAGACTTGATTCAACAGGCATTTTTTAGAAGAAAAAGTTTTAAACCACAATATAAGCAAGAAACCAGCAAGGTTAGAGGAAAAGAAACTTCAAGAAGACTCAGTTGTGATTCAATTGAAGCGTTTTGGCCATCGGACTTGCCAGTGACATAGATAAGACAGCAAGAAAACTCAAATAGTAAAAAATGAAAAACAAAGTGCAAGGCTGATATCTACACAGATGCCAATGCTGTAGACAATCCTGAATACTATCAATCATGCCCCCTGGACTAGTTAGGCACACCAATTATTTCATTCATTCTCACAGCAATACTTCTGACTCCCTGTTCTTACTGGTTTCACTGATAGTTCTACAGCAGTTTCTCTAAGCAAAATCTCTTCTCAACTGAAGGAGGCATTCCTTTTGTAACAGGAATTAAAACTTCCTATCAGTCTCATAGCCTCTGAGATTTCAAAAGGAAAACCAGAACGTCTTGAAGTCACGTCACAAATTCAGAAAATGCAAACTCTTCTCTCATCTTTGCTATGTCATAGAATAAATCATTTTACTTCCATTATCTATAAAATTAGGTGGATACAAACTTCCCAGGGGATTAAACATTGGTGGTTATCATCTTTTATGTGGTCATGTTAAGAGCAACATTTGTTCACTGAGGGTCTTATCCATTCATAGTAGTATATTATGAGCTGTGTGAAATGAAAGATAAAATATTAAAAAAGGCAATTGTAACAAATGAAAAGAAGCCATTCATAAAGAAAACAAGATAGAAGGTGACAGAGGACAATCTAACTTTGGGTGGTGGGTATGCAACATAATTGAACGACAAGATAACCTGGACTTGTTATCTTTGAATATATGTATCCTGATTTATTGACATCACCCCATTAAAAAAATAAAATTATTAATTAAAAAAAAAGAAAAGAAGCCATTAAAATCTTCCATAAGGGAACACCAAACTCTACAACCAAAGCAATTCTTATTAATTGTCATTTAAAAATATCTGTACTTATTTTTTTGTAAAAGTACAATAATGAAAGAGAAATTGTCCCTAGAAGGAAAGAGGATAGAACCAACCTCAGCTTAAAATGAGGAGGGTCAGAAGAAGAGCTAAATAAGAAACATCAAGAAGAAAAGTGTGTGAAGAGAGGAGGAGAGGGAGAAGAAGAGGAATGGAAAATCTGTAGTCAAGTTAGCAGTTTACAACTGACTGTAGAAGAAGGGACATGAGATTTGCCTTAGAGTGTTAGATTTTAAGACTAGATCAACTGTGAGAGGTGTGACGTATTAGCCAGGGAGAGGAGATTTCTTAAACTTTAAGTAAAATGGAAATAGTTACCAACTAAGAATAGCCACCTTGGTTAGAAAAGCCCAAGTGTCCGTCAGAGGACGAGTGGATTAAAAAGCTTTGGTACATATATACTATGGAATACTACTCAGCCATAAGAAATGATGACATCGGATCATTTACAATAACATGGATGAACCTTGATAACATTATATGGAGTGAAATAAGTAAATTAGAAAAAAACTAAGAACTATATGAACCCATGCATAGATGGGACATAAAAATGAGACTCAGAGACATGGAAAAGAATGTGATGGTAACAGGGAGTGGGGTGGAGGGGTAGGGAGGGGGCGAGGAAGGAGAGGGAGGGAGTGAGGGGAGGGGAGGGGCACAAAGAAAACCAGATAGAAGTTGACGGAGGACAATTTGACTTGATTGAGGGGTATGCAGCATAATCAAAGGTCAAAATAATCTGGAGATGTTTTCTCAGAACATATGTGCCCTGATTTATCAATGTCGCTGCATTAAAATTAATAAAAATAAGATTTTTTTTAAAAAAAGGAATGAACAATCCTAAATTCATTATTCCCATAGACTTATTTGGCCCCTAATACTAGGGCAAAAAGGCATTCTTTTGGTAAAACTTCACTGGCCATTAGTTTTTAAAAGTATATTTTCTTTCCTGAAATAGACAAGTGACCTACTACTTCAGTTTGATTTTCACCCAATGTTTCATGGCATTGCCACTGAGCAGCTTCCAAGAAAGGAATGCCAAAGGAAGGAAATTAAGATGAAAAAGCATTTACCCTCAAAGCAAATACACCATACCATCTGTTAACTTGAGTATGGCATTCATTACAGATCCACTGGCAAATGGTTGTGTGCTCAGGAATCTGAAAAGAGTATGACTGGAACCCAAAATGCAGAATAAAAGAGTTTAGAAGTTGAAGGATTGTAACAATTATCAACTCCCTCATTTTAATTTAAAAATGGGCAGAAGCAAATTAACATGATATAAACCATGTACACAGGTGTTAAAGAGGTGCCAAATAAAGGAAAGAACAGAGTAAACTGTTAGTCAAGAGAGGCTTCTTTATAGAATTTAAATTTTGCCAAAGATTTTAAGTGAGAAACAGGTATGGAGAAGTGAAGAAGACAGAAAGTAAACCAAGAAGAATGACTTCATTGGATTTATCTTACCATTATCCCTCTTGAGTGTCTACTTTAGAGTAAGCATTATCTAAGTGTTTTATATGCATTACCTCATTTAATCTTACAACCACCCTCTAAGGTCCTCCATTCTACAGATGAAAAATCCAAAGACTGAACAGGACAGGTAACCTGCACACAGCTATTAATTTGTGGAATATGATGAAGGAGGAACCAGTGTGGTGTAATACCTGAAATCACCTCGAGAATATGCTGAGAGTTTAAAGTCCCTGACTCTCAGGTCATTTTTGTCTCTGCTAAACCAGACTGTGCTAAGAATAAAGCACTAAGGACAGCAAGTCAAGGAGGACACGGGGGGGGGGGGTGGAGTAGCTATATGATTCACAATTATATTATACCAAAAAAAAGGTATTATACACATATATATATCATTTTGGTCGTTTAAGCAACATTATTACAACATTGTTCATCAACCCATCTATAAATATATGAGTTGAGATTTTGAGAAGTTAAAGACTTATCCAAGACTTTATAATGAATAAATAATACAGTGAAAACTATAATTCAGTTTCCCCAAGGCAATATAGCATGAAGTTCTTTGGGTATTATAATTATCTTTTACTATTTTGCATATAGTACATAGATTAGGATTTTTTTAGGAAGTCAAAAATTATGTACTTCCAGTTACACTAATCATGAAATGGTTATGTAAAAAAAATTAATTTTTTTTCCAAAATTTGCATCTTTCAAAAAACACAATGCTTGTCCCTATGTTGTAAATTCTTTTTGCATTTCCCTAATTCCACATAGTTCCCTCTGTGTGTATACAATCTCCCACCCTAGATCCCTTCCCTCTTGTCATGTCTTCTTTGTGCCCTCCCTCCCACCCTCTCTCCCTCTCTCTCCATCTCCATTTGTTGACAAGTACAAACATGTCATAAGGTCCTTTACAAGCCAAAGTATTTTATGCCACAAAACCACAGCCTTCTCACTAAATTCAACACACTATACCCAGTGAAGATGAGACAGCTGACTTATATTAATATAAGACAAACAGCTCTAAGCAAGACCAGGATAAAAAAAAAAAAGAAATTTCATTTATCAACTATGGATTTGAGTGGCTCTCTCTTGACATTTATATAAAGAGGATTTTATAAAAGGCTTCGGTTGAGTTTTTTCTATCATTAACAAATTCATTTCTTCCACTACAAAAAGAGACAGAAATCCAAAGGAACATAAATTCACATCATTACTCAGATAACACTGTCCCCATGGACCTGCTGTAAGCTTATTAATATGACAAAGAGATAAGACTTTGCAGGTGGAAGTTGAGCATTTTTCAGCCCATAGGCAAAAAAAAAATAAAATAAAGGAAGAAAAAAAGAATAGAAATGATCTTTTGCAGGGTGAATTTTTTAGAGGAAAACTAGAAATAAAAAAATATCTCCTCATTTATTTTTTAATAAAAGTCTGGCATGAAGTAGAAACAAAAAGGAGAATCAGAATGTTATCTGCTATCCATTAGCCATTTAAGAGCAGTGAAGGGACAGCAGGAAAGATGGATAGGGACCTTGGAGATTGGGGTGGTGCACATTGTTACATAGGGAAAGCAAAGCAGCATCAATGCCACCAAAAAAGAAGTCCAGCTTTGCTTGTCTTACGACAGCTTCTCAAATATATGTGCATTTCATAATGTAGATTATATGGATATCTCTTCCAAGAACCTTTAGTGGATATCCCATAATCACTCAAACCAGAGTCTAGGCTAATTCTGAAAAATGATTTGATAGTGAAAGCAGCTTTTCAACATCCAGACATTTCACAGTGAGTAAGTCAAATAATTATCCAATATTCTTCTGTACATTGATAGCTCTGGGAAAACTCATGAGATTTGTTGTTCTCCCCCCGCCCCGAGACTTTAGTATTTAATATTCTGGAAACCCCACCACCACCACCACCAAATTCCAAACTTAGAAACAGTCTAATAGAAGCCACTCGCAACTTAGTGTGAATTTGAATAAATACATTCCCTCTTCTCAAGGGCTGCTTGAAATCTGAACTATAATTGTAAAATGAAATGCCTGACCATCTGTTAAAGGGATAATAGACATCAGCATGCAGAAAAGAGGCTTTGAACAGTGGGGTGGTAGCCCCAAAATCATGCAAAGTCAGTATTTCACTGACTGAATCTCTGCAATAATGGCACTTTTTTGAGCACTTACTTTGTGCCAGGTAGTACACCAAGTACTTTACTTGGATCATCGCACAACTACCTTGATAATTTCTATTTTTACTCCCTTCTGGCTGGTAGGAATATTAAGGGTTCAATAAAATAACTAATATGACTTAGGTCAATAGCTATTGAGTGGCAAAGATTAGCATGGTACTTAGATTTGTCTTATTCCAAAAGTTGTCTTCTTGGTCACTATAATGCTATGTTTCCCTTTGGATTTACAGGCTGACTAGTGACGTCAGTCTTCAGGAGAATGTAGTAGGGTAAAAACATTGTCCCTGAATTGATGGGATACTGCCTGTCTAAAAGACTAATAAATATTCTGAGGTTGACTTATGAGGATCAGATAAATAGTACATAGTAAAGGAATACTGAATTATGCCACTCATACTCGGGCCAATCCCTGTTTCAACCATAGATATTTGCATCTTATTTCAATTCTCTCTTAACTCCTCATTCTAACTTTCTCAATCAGCTAAGATTCTGACTTCGAGTATCACTTTAAATAGCTGTCACTCTACTGTTAACTTTTTGGAATTCTATGCTTGTCTCCCTCTCAAGTTTGCTGCAAGGAATAAATGATATATTAAATGCACTCCTTATCATAATAATTTCAGGAACTTTTCATGATTTTGAACATTCTATATTGATGACAGTAGAAATTTAAGACATCAAAGGGGCTCTCAGAAATGTTGCAAGTAGAATATTGGGTTCTGTGCCTACATTTCTGGTATAGGTGTTTTAATCTCTAAAGGATCTTAGATGATTAATATTAGGTTTCTGGATTCTGACCTTGGTTTTCTAAATCAAATTTAAAAATGTCTAACTTTGCAACAAAGCTCACTTATTTAATAAATAGCCAATCCCTCATCTAAAGATTATGTCCCCTAGGAGCATATACACCATTTATTTTAGATAATTTTTATTTAGGACAAATAAGAAAAAAATGAGACACTTAAAGGTGCTATAGATGGATAAACAAAAGCACAGGATGAGACATGTCTTGAGCGCTTATCTCACAATAAATACTCTTTGCTCAATGAAACACTTACTTTTGGGTGTGAAAACTATCAAAGAGGGAATGAGATAGAAAACTACAGCACCAAGGAATGTTACTCCACCATCTTCATCAAGTAAATATGATAGTTTGAATATTGGGTGGGCCCATTCGATAACCTATCATTTTGAGCTAAACAGCTCTTAAACATAGAAGACTTCCCCTAATCCTCATTACTAGACTCATCATCCTGAAAAAAAAAATGAAAGAAAAACACACCTCTAAACCCCTCAGGCAATCAAGAGGAATTTAATCCAAAGCAGAAGGCAGACAGGCAGTCTGGCGGACAAGGCTTCAGCCTGGGAATGAGTACCTTCAGACCATCAACATATAATGTTGGCAGAAACATGTGCTGCCCACTTCAGTACCACTGGAATCTGGAGAATATTGTAAAGTATACCAACTATAGAAGCAGGTATTTTAATTGCCAGAATGTTACAGATTAATTACACAAACCTGACTTAAATATCAAGTCACTCATTTTCCTTCACAAGGGGAAACTCCACACTAACCGAAGCTTTAAAGTGGATTGTGTTCCTTTGAACATTGTATTTTAAACCAAAGATCCAAAGCAGATACTTTTATGGGTCTCTAATTAGCATCTCAAAGGAAACACCAAAAGGTTAATAAGAGATGGTTAGTTTATAATGGTGGTTTCCTGGTGCCAGCTCCAGCAGTTCAGTCTGTTTGTAGACTCATTAGCTACATAGATTGATTAGAAGCTGAATTCAGGAGGGCTCTGTTGCGGTGTTAGCAGGCTAGTGTGATTGGATACAGCTACCCTACAGTTAACTAGGGACCAACATTAAGGTAATGTTTTCTGTAGTCAAAGAAGGAAAGTTTTCTTTGCCTGCACCTTCAGTAGACATCAATTATAAATCTAAAAGTGTTTGGGAAGCTCCGAGAGGTATAATGAAACCATCTAAGTTGACAGTCAATACAAATTAAGTTCTGGCTCCAGGTCTTTAAAATACACTTTGTGAATAAACACTGTATTTCTCAATTCTCATTTTGCCACTAATCAAAATCATCCAGTGTACAAAAATACAGACTTGGTAGGGTATAGATAACTTACAAATAATCACTAGACTTCTAAATTATATGGACAGTTTGATGGGCAGTGTGTCAAGCAAAAGAATTTGCGATTGGGGCTTCACTCTGGACTTTGCAATTGTTTGTGTTCTGACATTAATACTCTTTAAACACTTTGGTGCATCAGTTTTTCTTCCAGAAAATAAAATGAAACAGATATATGAAGCATGTCTCTGGAATAAAATAATTTCTTCAATTAAAAGGACTAAAATTTTTAGCTAGTGATAATAATTCTGCAAGTTTCAAATAGTTACTGTTTGCATATGAATGATGGTTCAGCTTCTGTAGCTGACTTGCTTTGGTTTATCAACAATGTGACTCTTACAAGCTGGAAACACTCTTTTTCAGTAAGCTTGTTTTAAAATTAAAATAAAATCAAAACCATTATTTTGGTTCATCTCCCAGATTAGAGCAACTGACAGTCTCATTAATGATTAAAAACAGCAGGTGGTGATGCCTTGGAACAGTTTGACCAGTCTAAATGTCTTGGAACATATAACATTCCTCTCCTCCCTCTTTTGCAAGTATTGAAAGGAAAATATTCTATTGTTCATGTAGGTTGGAAATTCCATACTGGATAAAAGAGGAGAGAAGACAACAAGTGGTCAAACATCTATTTTTATCTAAACTAAGGATAGAAATGAGAGACAATATGAGCTTAGAGGTGAGAAAAACTATAAAGAGTATCTCTGGGACTGGATTGGGGTTTGTAAGCTCATGGATGGGAAGCTTCTTAGCTATAATTAACTAAGGTTACCAAGTTTCTACAGATGGTTACAGCAGTGTTTATTTATAGATATCAATTTAAAAGGGAAGAAACAAGGTAAGTTATGCTTATGTTAAAGCAGGTCACCGTCCTGCATGATTGAGAGTCTAGGTACTAGACCATGAACTAGAAAGAACTAAAGCTTAATTTAACTAACTGGATATTTTAAGATTCTAATTTTCATCAAATTGAAAATCTTCTTAAGATTTAAACCAAGACAGGAAACTAAAAAGTTTCATTTGCCATTAAAGTAGATATTACTAAGGTTAAAAAGAACTCTCTTGCCTGACCTGTGGTGGCGCAGTGGATAAAGCATCAACCTGGAAACACTGAGGTTGCTGGTTCGAAACCCTGGGCTTGCCTGGTCAAGGCGCATATGGGAGTTGATGCTTCCTGCTCCTCCCCCCTTCTCTCTCTCTCTCTCTCTCTCCTCTCTATAATGAATAAATAAAATCTAAAAAAAATTATTTAATAAAAAAAAGAACTCTCTGTAAAATGGTGTCACCTATTGCTTCAGATTGAACAGCTTGCAAGTTTGTTGTCTATACTACTATAAAATATAATGAAATAGAAGTACTATTTCCGATTACCAGGAGCCATCAAAAGGCAAAGGGGTTCTCATGAGGCCACCTTAATGAGACAAAACTTTAAATGAATTCAGCCATTAAGAGTTCATTTTCTGATAAATGCCTTTGGTCCCTTCTGTATTCAGTTCCTTTCAAATTACCTCTGCTACATACCATCTCACGTAAATATTCCTAACTACACAGTTGATCTTTGACTCACATAATTTGGAGTGAAGTCCAATGTCCATCATTAAACCTAAAATCCCATAACACCCTTCTGATTCTGTCACCTGTACACAAATATCGAGCTGCAAAAGATTTGCTCTAAAACAACTCTAGAGATTATTATCTCATTGAAAATATTTTTAGTTCAATCCAGGGAGGACTTCTTTGTATTCTGCATAATGGCAAAATAATTAGCTTATAGGGCTTCATTCTGCCTAGTTGCAAAAGAATATGTTTTATCTATCTACCATGGCCTGTGCATAAGCCCCTAAAAAGCAGCTTTTCTGATGGTTCAAGCCTTCTCCAATCTGGTGCTTGGTGATTTTTCAATGGCTGCAGTTTTATTGTGGATAAGCCTTATAGGAAGAGAAATTGAAGACTTCCATGTCAAAAGCCATAGTTCCAAAGTGGATGTCAAATTAGCTTTCCTTGGCTGGAGGTAAAGATACTGACCAAAAAGTATCTGGGCAAAAACCTGACCCTGGATGACTAAAAGCATTTATGGTAAGAGAGGAAAGCCATCTCACAAGTATTTTACCTAAACAATAAAGAAATAATGCAAGATTGTTCAGTTCTTAAAATTGCTCTTTAAATTATGACTGGACTCAATTCTTCATATTTATTTTATAATAAAGGGGTTAAAGAGAAACTGAGCAGAAAAAATATACTTCATAAATATTTGAGTGGCAAGTTTCCCATCCTGATAGAGTTTATTTATGGCTCTTAACGTCTTATGATTAGGTCAGAAATAATGTTAAAAAGATTGAAAGACTCAAAGTATAAAATGATTTCAATAGTTCAATGAATTTTTTGAGAATGCAAAACAACCTAGTCAGTGTCTTGCCAATAAAATGTAAATAATGCTTTGGAAGAAGTCCAATTATCTGGTTCAGTTGAAATAAACAAAATAATCCACCTGTCACCTTTCTTCCCACCTGCCCAGACATTGCTAAGACTGAGAATGAATAAAGGTCCTAGACAGCAGCAGAAAGGGGAGACTGGGCACTAAGTACCACTGAGTATCTCTAAACAAACAAGGTAACTGTGCATGTCATAGATTAAAGGTACCACTTTATGGTGACATTAAGTAAAAGTGAGCAGGAAGTTCAACTTCAAAGCAGACAGATTTAAAAAGAAACCATTTACCATTGTTCAAATTAGAACAAATCAAGGAAGAATCTTTCCTGATACTCTTAATAAAAATAAAGTCTTGATTCTAACAGTCTTCTTTCTTTTGCTTTATTGGCACAATATTAATTAGGTTTTTAATAGTCTCAAGCTCTATTCTTATAATGACATCTAAAATCAAAATTATTCATCTCATCGAGTTGAACATAATCACCTCAGTAAACCTCAGATAAGCAAAACCAAAAAGATGCTAACATTCACAGTCAAAAACAGCAGTAGCTGACACATTTAATTCCTAGAGCCAGACACATAGTGGGCATTTAAAAATAATGTTGGCCCTGGCCGGTTGGCTCAGCAGTAGAGTGTCGGCCTGGCGTGCGGGAGACCCGGGTTCAATTCCCGGCCAGGGCACATAGGAGAAGCGCCCATTTGCTTCTCCACCCCACCCCCTCCTTCCTCTCTGTCTCTCTCTTCCCCTCCCGCAGCCAAGGCTCCATTGGAGCAAAGATGGCCCGGGCGCTGGGGATGGCTCCTTGGCCTCTGCCCCAGGCACTAGAGTGGCTCTGGTCGGTAGGGCGGGCACATGCAGGAGTCTGTCTGACTGTCTCTCCCCATTTCCAGCTTCAGAAAAATACAAAAAAATAAAAAATAAAAATAATGTTGAACAAGAGAAAGATAGATATTTGAATATTGATTATTCCTGTCTGGTATTAGAATACTGTATACATGATGCAAGATTAAAAAAAGCTGAAAGTCACTCATATAGATATATAGATATATAAATATACACATACATACATTCCTGTCTTCAAATAATTAAACATTTCACTTGGTATATTTGCAAGAGGCTGAGGACATTTCAAAAGATTCTATATGAGGAAAACCAGGGGAAAAATAACCGCATGAATTGCAAAACAGTATAACTAGCCTCAAAGATGCTAATTCAGGTCCAGGGGGATCTAATCAACCTCCTTGTTGAAGTAAAGATAAAACCGTTTTGACAGCAAATGCTAATCTGATAAAATGAAATTTTCAATTACTCTAAGAACATCCGGTCCATGCTACCATTTCTGGAAAGCAGCAGCATACTGCTTTGCAATGTCACAAAATCTTCTCCATTGAGAACTCCCTATTTTGCCAAGAGACTAATTGAAATGAGTGTTTGGAAATTTAGTAAGGTGAGAGATGAGTCGGGAAATAAGTAAAAGGATAAAGAAGGGATGTTCAGTCACTGAATTATAATTTCATTAAAAGACTATAGGAAATGAAATTACACATTATTGGTATGGTGTTAAAAGTGTAAGTATCTTAATACACCTGTGGTTGAAACTAGAATATGCATAGTATGCAGCCTACAGAACATTTTCATGGCTAATTTGTAACAGCAGTTGCTTTAGGCACAGATCAAGTTCTTTAAATCTGTTTTACACAACAAACATGTTAAATGATATTCAGGTGGTGAAACTAGCAAATAAACAAGTTAGTAAAGTGCAGTAGAACCTACACTTCCAGAAATAAAGTAATCATTATATTGCATTTGGGTGTATTTGGATGTCAAAAGCAGATACATGTTATTGCAAAATTCTGTATATTGCTCCCATTTGGTATCAATTAGCATGATAAGGACACCAATTCAGTGTTGTAGTGAACTTCAAGTCAGGTGCATTATAACCCTGATAGGAAGAGATTCGAGCCCAGTGATACCCCCACTTGTGCAACAAACCCAGGACTGCCCTACTTGTCAGTTACTCTTGTTAGAGATTGCAGAAATTATCGTCCCTGTCTGAAGGTAGTCATTTTAACAAATCACTTGAATTTAGGGAAGGAAGGCATTGGTTAAAATACTTGAATGTGATTCCCAAACTCAGCATCAAATCACCTCAGAAACTAAACCAGGTGATAAAATCTGCTGAGTGACAACATTACTTGTTTTCAAGGCACTCTGAAAACTGCAAAGAAATAGCATTCCAAAAAGTGTCATATACCAGCAGAAAGTATAGGATAAAGAATTTCCCATCACCCTCTTTTCTGGGAACAAGAACTATGGTAATAAGGACAAGCTGAAATGTATTAATTCAAAGGAACTACAAATGATAAATGAATTTGTAATGTAATCACCTGGCAACCAGGAATCCCAGTTCAACCAGTTCATCAACCCACTGACCTGGTTTTAGGCATGTAGAGAATAATACCAGGATTTATAATAATCCAGAAAGCATGGATTCCTGACCCAGGTCATGGATGTGTTTGGTGGAAGCAATCAAAATGCAATCCAAAATCAAGTGGCTAAACCCCTAACTCTTGCCCTTTTAGTGCAAAAGCCTTCCACCCATTCTCATTGCTTGGTTGAATATGGAGATTCTGGGTTCCCAACCCTAGAAATGTGTTCCCAAAGAAGAGTGCTGAAAATTAAAGAATTTAAGCTTTTGTTTTAAGAGTCACAAAGCACCCTTGACATTCACGCAGAACATTCTTTTACTATAGTAAAGTTGTAAGAACAAAGCCCATAAAATCTTTTGGCAGTGTGAAGAATCACTGGGCCCAGATGTCTCAGAAAGCTAGAGCAGACAGAGTTTGTACCTTTTCCTCAAACACTAGGAACACAATATTAGCTCATTGAACAACCTGTTCCTGCTCAAGGAAAAAATCAACAGATGCAGAAAATTATCTTTATTTTGAAAATCCTAAGATTCTCTATCAATCATGTGTCCGCATATGTGCAAAGAAGGATGCTGTGCTAATATCTAACTTAGAAACATCACAGAGAGAGCTACAGACATGCAATCCTAGGTGAGCCAAACTCCCCAAAACAAAGATGTAACGTACACTCTATTGGGTATATGAGGCCCAACTTTGGAGTGGTTCTGACAGAGCCAGAAGAAATAACATCAGGATCAAAGTTAGTCTGACAAAGTCGTTGCAACCTTTGCTCTTCTTCAGAGACATCTACTCATATCTTAAGAGTAGCTCACCGCTGAAACTCCCAGAATTTCAGGGCATTTGGGTTTGAGATGCCCATCACAGAATCAATGAACCAAAAAGACTTGGAACTATTTTTTCTTCCCTAGGAAAAGTCTAGAGGAGATTTAATTTTTCCTCCTTAACTTTCTAAACGGGTAGTCCTCAGAAACTACAATAGCGTATTGCCCTAGATTGAATCTAACTAAAACTATTCTAGTTTGAATTGTTACAAGATCAGGCATGCATGGTAAATTAATTCAGTGATTGCCTTTCAACCACTGTGCCTTATGATAAAAAAAATTATTATGTGAATCCAGGTTTGAGATAGTAAAATGCTAAAAAATGTCAATTGTTGAAATTGTTGCTGTTATTTGAGGTAGCAATAATCAACTCAAGAAAATTGGTGACACAGGTAGCTAGCCAGGGTTGACCTGAGATACAACAATTAAGTATCATTATGGAAAGCTCAGAAGTACTGAGCAATAAGGAAGAACCTCAGATATAGGCAAGACCTAAATTTCCTTTGTGCCTGAACTTTAATGATTCAATCAAATTAAAAAGAACAAATCCAGGGGTTGATTCAAAGTTTAGCCACTGTTGGAATAATGCAAACATTGAAGATACATATATAAAAGTAGAATATTAAGAAAAAAATGTGAAAGTGTTGCCAAAATGAAACAGAAAAAAATGCATGTGTATGGATAATCATTATCTTTTATGTGGAAGTCTTGAGATAATGTCACACATTTACTTTAGAATACTCTCATTATTATACAATCTACACATTATATATACATCCCATTGGTAAGGAACACTCCCTCAGGAAAAATTAACTGCAGTCCACTGATATTGTTTTCCTAGACAAATGTGACAAGAAATTAAAGCAGATGTTCTAGCCAGGCATAAAGTGAGAATCAATTATGACTATTTCCTTCCCTAGAGTCATTTTATTTTAGAGAGCATCTAACTAAAACCCTTTCTGATATAAATGAAATAGCATTTCTTTGAGACACAAGACCAGTAAATGATACATATCAGTCTGTGTCCTGTGGCACACTGCTAATTCGCTGAGAATTAAATTGTCTCTTTTTCAGTTATGTGATTTTTTTTTAACTTTAGTCTTAGTAAGGTTGCCCAGAAAGTATATTATCTCTGCTGATATCACCACTCACTGATTAGGGAAGGCAGCAGTGCACAATCAGTAGTGACCTGTCTATATTATAGACCTTGACACTTGGATCTACTGGGGAGGAATGGATTAGACAATTTAATAAAATCTACAATGACTAATATTTTTTTTCCATAGAAAATATTTTGTTTTGTGGATTGTGCATTTTTTTCCCTTTGGATTCATTTACAAGACCAGAACAAAAGCATTTAATGATGTTTACAGTGAAATGAAACAACTGAAAATCAGCACATAATCACCATATTTTGTTTTCTCATCTTTAAGTCTTTTAGCAGAGGGGCTTCCAGCTGAGTTTGCGTCTAGCTTCTCTCAAGACATAGCCAAGCGTTCTGAAGCTTCACTGAACCTAAACACCAAGCTGATTCATAGCTCTTAATTGAAAAAGACAGGCTGTTCGCCTAGCATGTTTGCAGCAGTAAAACATTGAAAATGACATTTGTGCCCAAGTCCATCTGAACATTCTGCCTTAGCTGAATTCTGCTAATGCTTCCCCCTCCCCTGCTCTGGTTTATGCCTAAAAGAGTCTTAAATACCTCCTCTTGCTAAAGCATGTGTGGCTAAGTTCACAAAAATAGACTCTTCTTCATAACATGAGAATGCTACTCCTGATATGTACTTTGAAGTGTTTTTCACATATACCAGATGTTATACTGAGTCAACTATGCCCTGTTATTTCCTATAACCAATGGCATGGATTTGTGTGGTAATCAAAGAGATCTGGCAAAGCAGTGCCATAAACATAATAGGAAGTCTAGCACTTTCCCTCCTCAGTAAAATGTATGGAATCTGCGGTCAGAGAACGGAGTCTCTCTCTAGACAAAGCCCAATTTGGAAATAAAATCCACTCCTTTAGTCTCATTAGTGCTGGGTTTTATGCAACTTGATTGTTCAGTTAAATTCATGTACTAAATCAAAAGGGACATTTCTCGTGAGAAAGCATCTGCTCATTTCCAATTTGCTCAATGCCGTTATTAATTAGAGAATTTATTATTTTATATATCTGGTCAGCTTTTAAAATGTCTGAATATTATACCATCCCAGAAGACCCATCCAGTAAAGATAAAGAAGGATCTGGTCATGTATCAGGACATCTGAAAACCCTGTAGTAGCTGCTGGGTCATGAGCACAGTGTACACTTCAACAGCACACTCAGTATAGTAAAGTGGTAGAGTACTCCTACAAGCATTTTGGTTTCTTTGGAATCTATGCTTGCAGTTTCCACAAGCAACCCTTACCATGGTCAGGCATCTGAGAACCCATGGAGATCACACTGGTGTTCAGCACATCGTCGATAGCAGTTTCACAATACAGGCCCCGCTGGATGTCATGCTCGCTGTCAGCCTGGTCGCTCCCCTCATGTCCACTATCTCTTTGGCTGTTGGCCTCTATGTCCTTGAAGGTGGAATTGCTGGGTTAAAGAAAGAATGATAATTTAAAACTGCAATAGGCATGATTTTTTAAATCTTTCAGAGCCAGGATGATGTTAGCTCTTGGGTAAAGCCAAAAGTAAATGGATTGCCCAACAGGGTAAGAGGGAGAGAAATTTTGGGTTAAAGACAATGGAACTTTAAATTAGCAGGGAGGTTCCCACTCATGGATGCTGATGCAGCTAATACTTCCATTCACTTATCTTCAATGCATTACTACAGAAAAGGCGGAAGAAGCTGCAAATCTGAAACAACCACCTGCAAACAATATAATTACTTTAGTTGTTTTCCTATTAAAAAGTCAAAGTAAAATAATAATAGCCAATGTTTACTGAGGGATTACCATGCATCAGACACTGTTCTAAGCACTTGACATGAATTAACTTTTTTTTTTAACAAGAGAGAGAGAAACAGACAGACAGACAGGGACAGACAGACAGAAAGAGAAAGAGATGAGAAGGATCGATTCTTCGTTGCAGCATCTTAGTTGTTCACTGATTGCTTCTCATATGTGCCTTGATTGGGGGTTCCAGCTGAGCCAGTGACCCCTTTCTCAAGCCAGCGACGTTGGGCTCAAGCCAGCAACCATGGGGTCATGTCTATGATCCCACACTCAAGCCAGCGACCCTGTGCTCAAGCTGGTGAGCCCGCGCTCAAGCTGGCAACCTTGGGATTTCAAATCTGGGTCCTCAGCATACTAGGCCGACGTTCTATCCACTGTGCCACCGCCTGGTCAGGCTGAATTAACTTTTTTAATCACCACAACTCTATAAGAGAAAATATGTTAATAGATATTCCCATTTACAGGTGAAAAAACAAAAGCACATGGAAGTTAAATAACTTGTGCAAAGTCACATATCCTATAGAAATTTAGCAGATCTATAATCAAACCCGGGTAGTCTAGCTCCAGAGCCTGAACCCTTAACGACTATGTATACTGCCTCTCCAAAAATGTCTACTAATCAACTGAAAAAAATGGAAGTGGCACTACTTGAGGTAACGTAATTAAAATGGAAAGGATTATCAGAATTGGAGAACTTAGGTCAGTTTTAATGGAGAAAGAAAGAGGGACAGATTCAAAGAAAAAGAAGAGAGGCAGGAACTGAGAAGAGGAGAGCTTTGGTGCATGGAAGGTAAGAGAACAAGTTGAACTAGAAAGTGGGCTCCAATAAAACTATGGGTGTAATTATTCTAAAAGCTAGGAAACCTTCAGTTCAAGAGTTTGTGGGTAAATTTTTCTTGCATTTGTTCAATCAATCTACCATACAATGCACTAAGTATACTCTTCAAAAACCTCACACCATTTCTCATGAACTAAACAACAATACATAATGTATTTCCATAGAGGCCCCACCTATTTCTAATACCGTGTGTCCTGACAGAATCTGCAGCTGTGCTACACCATGGACCATAAATTATGCATCTAAAACACCTAGGGAATGGGGAATCCATTCCCTAGTCAGTGAGAAGGCAGCAAAGGCAAATTCAAGAAAAGGTGCTGTTGTCTTATCAAGGGAGGATGGCATGCATGTGAACTAGGACAAGTCCCAACAGACCTACAGTACCTCTGAAAGAGAAGCCTTGTGGAGATGACACTGCAGACTCTCTTGATCTGCTCAACCTCGAACATCCATAAGCCTGGCTCTTTGAGGTTTTGATAAAAACACTCAATACATATGATGAAGAGGTATACCATGAATACAATCGATATATTGTCATTCTCCACACTTGGTTAAAAGAAATCACAGAAAAATTTTAATATATGATCAACCTAGATATAGAGTGCCTGCTGCCCTGAATATGAAAAGATCTAAAGGGTAGTAACTGGAAAGTCATAATTATAAGAAAAATGAAGAGCAAGCGAGTGAAATGTTGTCCTGTTTGCTAATTATTTTCAGAAAGGATAACTGATCATTAATTGTATTAAAAATAAATTCACTCAAAATGGCAACTTGCTCAGTTCCTCCCAACTATGCCATGCAGCTATTCAGTTCTAGGGGCAACAGGATGCAATTCTAGCCAAAAACCAATCATTCTATAACTCTTTAATGGTTAAGAAGACCAATTTGAGATACATGTTTTAAATGTGGCCATCATTTCTAGCTTTATGGCACAGATTTGGGAGCTTCTTATAAATATGTACTTATCCCACTGCTTGAACAGATTCAAAGTTTGTTGTTGTTTTCAAGAAAAAAAATTATCCTGTCCACATGCACCCCCATACCATGGGAGAAAGGAAATTACTTGTCTGGGTGATATTACTAGCTTCTCCGCTTTTATAAGAAATACTAATTTTTTGACCTGCATCAATGGTATCTGAAGCATATGAAAGTTTCTTTAAACCACAACACAGAATTGTTACTTTAAGCCAGAGATTTCAACCCTGAATTGACTGCATTTCAGCAGCTGCCAACACTTGCTTAAGATATATGATGGTGAGGGATAGATAGTCTAAGGACAATGCAATTAACCATCCTGTAGAATAAAGTTTCACAGCCTCAGCACTATTGACATTTTTGCAGCATCACTGGCCTCTACCCACTATGTGCCCCTCCCAGAAGCTGCAAACAAAAATGTCTCTAGATGGTGCCAAATGACCCCCAGGGGAGAACAACTGTTCCTGTGACCTGTTAGATTTCCAGACTAGTGAAAAGAGCACTGAACTTGGAGTCATTAAAAGCCATAGTCTATAACTTCATCTGTGGGAACCTGGGCCTGATATCTAATGTCTTGAAGCCTCAATTTCCTTGTCTATAAATGCATTTGCTAAAATCTCTTTCACAAGGCTATTTTGAGGACTTGATGAAATACTGTTCATGAAAGTTACTTAATACAATCATTACTCCATATGGCAATGTTTTCATTGAGCTACAATGTAATATTATGCCCATAGTCGTTTTATAGGATTGATATAGAAAAATGTATTTGAAGGATGTTTCTATATCTTCCATAAACTATAGTCAAATTTTGTCCACTATGTTCATTTTTTTCTAAAATTCTGAAACAGGAAAAATATTCTTCTGTCAAGTGTATACCCTTTCTTTATTGAAAAGTGAAACTATATGCTCTGTTACACTTATCATTTTTTCTTGACTTCCCCAAAAATTCAAGGTAAATTCAATGTTTATTTGCAGTGAGTTGGATGACAGGGATGTAGCTCCTCCTAATTGGTTTTGGATCTGCCTTTGTAAAATTTGATTATTCTTGTTTATATTCATCTGAATATTATAAACCACCTCAGGGCTTTGGAGTTATAGATAGAGACAGAGAAATAATAAAATAGTAAGGAGTTGACCACTAGGAACTCAGGGACTGGTAGTGTGAGCATAACAAGTCATGCCTCTCGAAAGGAAAAACAAAAGGGTATATTCCTCTCCTCCAAACCTTGGAATAACTAACTCTTTAAAGAATCAGTCTGCCCATCTGACAAAGTAAGTACCACTTATTCTGATCTTGTAAGGACACTTAGTAGCTTAATGAATGGATTTATGTAAGGCAGTTTAAGGTCCAGTTAACAAGATGCTGCAAATTGTAAAATAGCCTGGCAAATAGCTACTCACCCAAAACAAATAATAATTTATGCCAGACATTAAAAAATGCTGATTTCATTTGCTTTAGTACTTGTGTACCCTTTGGGAAATGAAAGACTTGTGAACAAACTTTTGTGGGACAATAAATTAGGGGTATCTGTTTGTAATGGTATTGTAAATGTGAATGTTTCTATTACTTACTGCTCTGGTTGGTCAAAAGAGGGACAGATTTGTTTGAAAACACCCAAAACAAGATTCTGCACATAATAGTTACTCAGAAAATGTTTGATGAATAAACAATGCAATTCCTTAAAATATTAAAAAGTATTGCCAAAAGGCAGAACAATCTGAAAGGAAACAGGTCACATCTTTCTGGTAGGTGACATCACATACCCAGGGAATGCCATATGAGAGTAAAAATTAGAAGGGAATGAAAGTGAAAGAGAAAAAAATAAAGTAGTGTAACTATATTTAAAAAGCATTGGGAGGCCCTGGCCGGTTGGCTCAGCGGTAGAGCGTCAGCCTGGCGTGTGGGGGACCCGGGTTCGATTCCCCGCCAGGGCACATAGGAGAAGCGCCCATTTGCTTCTCCACCCCCACCCCCTCCTTCCTCTTTGTCTTTCTCTTCCCCTCCCGCAGCCAAGGCTCCATTGGAGCAAAGATGGCCCGGGCGCTGGGGATGGCTCCTTGGCCTCTGCCCCAGAGTGGCTCTGATTGTGGCAGAGTGACCCCCCCCCCGGAGGGGCAGAGCATCGCCCCCTGGTGGGCAGAGCGTAGCCCCTGGTGGGCGTGCCTGGTGGATCCCGGTGGGGCGCATGCAGGAGTCTGACTGTCTCTCCCCGTTTCCAGCTTCAGAAAAATACAAAAAAAAAAAAAAAAGCATTGGGAGCATCCCAGAGTGGTTCCTGGACCAACTGTACTTTGAGAGCCTGTGAATACTGGAGATCCTCTAAGAAAAGAGCTAGAAACTTTACATTTAACAAGCCTCCCAAGAGATTCTAATGCACATTAAAGATCAGAAATTGCTGGCTTGAAGGAAAGTTTAGTACTAGTTTTCAATGAAAAATGCTGAGGTTTTCTTCCATTTCTTCATGTGTTCATTCAATAAGCATGTACCAGCATTTTTTTATAGACAAGGCACTATACCAGGTGCTGCAAACCCCCAAGACAATTTGGGTAGAAAAGGAAATCACTATGCATGGTTTAGAAGCCAGTGCTCATTTTTCTTTCCACACTGCTTCAGTACATTGTGCATTTTCTGTGTTACTTTCTTTGAACTACAGCCTCATGCTCTGCTTGATATTGCTCCAAAAACACTGCAGGAGTGGATATCAGACAGCAGCACCGAAAGCAGGCATGGAGAAAGGAAGTGGTGCAGCAAGGGCAAAGTACCACTGTTGGCTTTCCTTGCTCTGAGAAGATAGCAAGGAAACAAACATAGCAGGAAGGAAGTCCATCCAGAAAGAAAAAAATCCTAAACTGTTTTGGCTTCTTAATCTGAGATTCTAATATAAGCCTTGGGTACATCTGCAGTTTGCAACTAACATTCTTGGGGGGAAAAATAAAGAAATATAGCGCTAGATTCCTCTGTGCATATCATTATGTGCAACGTGCCATATATCGTCTTTTTTCTTTTCTGGATTCACTCTTAACCCTACTCAACCTTGATTTGTTCTAGAAGCAATCCTTGCCCTCTGGATTTCTGTTGTTTTAACTGAGGTATATGTGGGAGAGAAAAATAAGCCTGCATGTAAGCAGTCTGACCAAACTAGTTAACAACTGCTGGAGAATGCCAACCAAAACCCCAAGAAGAATCCTTGGATGAGTAGAAAGTGAATAGAGGAAGAGAAAATGGATAGGAAAGGAGTTTTCAAAATTGACCTGAAATTGGATTAGCACTCAAAGAAACAGGGACTTGACTGTAAAATTAAAACTGATAATCAGATTCACAATTTCTAGGCCAGGTGCTTTGTCAAGGCATGTAAATGGATCCTCATCAATGTCACCCTGTGAAATTTAATTTTCTAAATTAAAAAATTTTTTTGAATAATACTGGAGCTAAAATCTTTCAACTTCAATTTTGGTTTTATGATGCTGTTATTTCTTTTAAAATAATAAAATAATTAACTCATTCTTTTTAAAATGGGTACTCAAGAAACTACATAGGGCAAGACCCCTTTCAAACTTTGCTGTGAGCTATTTAAACGTGGTTTGCAGAGTTTTATCATCTGGTGATAGCACTCTCTTTTAACAATTCCACACATTTTTTATTTAAAATTTTTAGTCACCAGAAAAGCATAGCACACAAGATTTCTGTATATTTGCAGGTATTGTGGTATTGTGCTTTGTCTAAACTCAGTTGATCCTATCAGTTCCAAGGCCTTTGTGGTTTTTCGAAGCCATCAAATTCCAGAAACAGAATTTGGCAAAAATGCATGTATTCTTGAGCTTTCAGATATTTCCTCTTAATCAACTTGGTCTGCAATAAAAAAACTACTATCTTTTATTTCAGACAACATCAGGAGACATTTCCACTGGAAGCCCAGTAAGTCTAGCTTGTGTCTTTTATGTGTATGTATATGTAAACAAAAATATATAAAGTAATCAATCAAAATTAGATGTTCCTAGTGAGTCCCAAAGCTGCTGTGGAAATATTTGTGTCCCTAAAGCAAAATGTTTAATCATAAGTTTTCATCTCGTCAGCCTGCCTTGTATGTACTTTGGATATTCAGAGCTGACTTAAGATGGTGAGGGTCCCCAGGAGTCTTAGCTCTCTACTATGATATGAAAATCAGGCTTATGCTAGCAGTTTAACCTGGTCATAGAATTCCCAGGCACCCAGAGCTAGCCTAAGGGACCTGTGAGAATAAGGCAAGGCTGTGTCTTTACCAGAAGTTTAAAAAGAAAGAGCATTACTTTACATCCTTGTAACTATTCTGTAACTACAAAATTGTACTCGATCACATAGTCCTCACTGGAAATATCAGTGGGATCACTTTGTAAAGTATATGATTGTTTAGTCCCTACGCTGTCCACCTAAAACTAGTACAAAATAATATTGAATATAAACTTTAATTGAAAATAAATAAAGAAAACCCAGGGTGAAGAAAAGAACCTTTGAAATAACAGTTGTGAAGCAGAAAACAAAGCAAATTTCTGCTGCAAAATTTATCAGTGTACAAAAAGAAGGTGTTATTTTTTTTCCTCTAAAACAAATTAGCCAGATAATTTTGAATTCCTCTTTTTATGTTGTTGTTTTTTATTCTGTGGGCCAAGAATAAATTCCTCCTACCCTCTCAAAATAAAAAAAAGAAAAAACAAGAAAAAAAAACATCCAAGGTATCAAGCTGTGCTAGGATAGTAATCTTGAGATACTAGTTTTCAGATATTAATGATTATCACTTAAGGTAACAAGTGATTTCAAACCAATAAGGTAAACCTAGCATGTTTTCAGGGGGTACTACAGCACTGATAAACAAACTAGGTATGAAGTAAAATTGTTTGTACAACAAGCTGGTTTATTTCTCAAATTCTACTCCTCTGGTGATATAAATTTATGGGGTTAGAACCAGCGAAATAACAGAATTTTCAGGTTTTCTCTACTGCAGTTCTAACATACCCTGCTTGTGCCTGTATTTCATTTCTATGATTTTAAAAGCACTTTCAGAGTTCACTTTTATCTTCAGAGTAAACCACTGGACCATCAAAAAGGATATTTGCATGGTCTGTACTGGTTTTTCTACACAAGTTCTTGCTTTGCTTAGTTCTCCCTCCTTATAGGTTTTCCTGAACCCCTTGTTTTGCTCCCATTGGGCACCTTGGTGCCCACTACACCAGATGGAATCTTCCTTGGTAGTAATTATCTCTGTATTCACTTATGTGTGGCTTCTGAATAACTGAGTTTTGACTAACAATCACACAAATCTCAACTTTGCTTCATTTAAAACACTTCCAAATATTTTAAAAGCATTGAATCAGACAAAGCTCTTTTCTTTCCCTTTCTTATCTACAAAGTGTTTTAAAGATAATGAATTAGTTTATTTGTCATCAAAATATCTTCAAAATAATTTCAAAATTGTCAAAATAACTAACAATAATCTTGAAATTAACTAAAGTTCCACAAGAGAAAATGTTTAATACTTCTTTATTTAAAGTGAAGACCAACGAGAATTTTGACATGATTTTCAAAATATCTGTTCTCTAATATTATAAGGTTTCTAAATCATCACATCAAACTGTATTTTAATATGATGCCAATTTTATCTTTTAATTTGTGTTAAGTATGCATTTAAATGTAAAGAAATATGATAAAATGCCAAAAGTGATTATTTTGGGGTAGTAGAATTGCCAGTGATTTTTACAATTTTCCATTTATTTGAGTGGGGAGAGGTGGGGAAAGAAAGAGAAAGAGAGAAAGAAAGAGAGAAAGAGAAAGAGAGAGAGAGAGAGAAAGAGAGAGAGAGAGAGATTGAAAATCAGCTCTTCCTTCCACTTAGTTGTCCCATTTAGTTGTGTGCTCACTGATCACTTCTCCTACGTGCCCTGACCGAAACTGAACCATGACCCACCACCTGCCCAGGGTGCCAGTGATTTTTATTTAGCTTTTCATGCTTTTCTGAACTTTTTAAATACCCTCCCATAAGCAGATGGGTATTCATTTTAAAATCGGAAAAAGGCACCCTTAAAAAACTTAATCTCTTTTGCTTTTTATATTAAATCAAACTTAGTTGTAAAAACAAGCAATCAAACCAACATACCTTCTCATTAAATAGGCTCGTCTGCTCATATAGCTGGATTCAAAAGAAAAGCTTTCAATCTGCAATGCAGAAAAAAAAAAGATTAAAAAGTTATACGAATGATTCATGGAAAGAGCCAAACTGTCTAATATAAGGGAAATCTCTCTGTTGGGCAGGAAGCAATGAATGAATCAAAACTAAGGCATAGTTGGGCAACAGCCTGAGGGATGCCTGCTATCTCTCTAGGGCTCTGGGATTCTATGGTGCATTTCTCACTTGCAGACCAAGATGAACTTGACACAAGTATCCCCTAGAATAGGCCTGGCTACTGACCCTGCAACCTCTTCGGGGAATATATAAATAACATGGCCTATTATGGGTCTGTGTTACTTACATCAAGTGTTCTTGCTCACACTGATTTACGGTGAGTGTTCAAACCCAATTCCTGTGCCTTGAAAGAATACATTTCTTTTACACTTCAGATGAAACAAAGAATGATACTCAGACCACCAGAAAGAAGGAAATAATCTTTTTAAATTTTTTTATTGATTTTTAGAGAGAGGAGAGAGGGAAGGGGGAGAGAAGTGGGAAGCATCAACTTGTAGTAGTTGCTTCACGTATGCGCCTTGGCCTAGCAAGCCCAGGGTTTCAAACTGGCAACTTTGGGATTCCAGGTTGACACTTTATCCGCTATGCTACCACAGGCCAGGCAGAAATAATCGTTTTAAATGAATATTTTGTATATCTTAAGCCAGTAGTTCTCACCCCCAAATGCACATTAGAATCAGCTAGGAAATTTGGGAGGAGGTGTCTTTGTTGTTAAAATGCTGTTGCTAAGGTCCCATCCCAACAGATCCTGAAGTAATAGGCCTAGAGATATTTTTTTAAAAGCTTTCCAAGTAATTCCAATGAACATTTAGAGTGGAGAACTGCCCTCAGCAAAGGACTAGCTACAGGCCTTTTAGCCTGATGTGCTGTGTTTTCAAAGGCAAGCCCAGCTGTTTAGAAAATGGCACCTCTTCTGTCATATTATCTGCCAAAGTTATCTCAATATAGAATACAGAACCACAGCACAGATACACTTTTTAAGAAATAATAAAAGACCTTTTCTTTTTTGCATGAATGTATTGGCTCTTGTTTAGCCCTATTTAATCAAAACTTGCTTCACATTATTCCAATCCCCTCTAAGTATTCTAAAAAACATGCAACATTTGGAAAAAATTTTTTCTCTAAATATTACATTAATTTGACTAGGAAATGCCCCCCCACATACAATTAGATAGCCAAGTTAACATAGGAACACAGCAAGAAGACAAGAACAATATTTGTTTCTGAAAAATGTAATTTTTACATTAAAAATGGGTCTAGAACAAACTTTTATTTTAAGTCTCAGTGGTAATGAGTCACTTTCTCATCATTTAATATCTCTCTCCCAAATCCTCTGTCTAATTAGAAGACTAGGAATTCACTGAAAGCAGACTTCTCACTTGGCTTAGGTTTAACAAAATCTTGACTTTCTGAAAACTTAAAGAATAAATACTTCTCGACACTTGCATTTTTTAGATAGCTTAAGGCATTCCCCCATAAGGACTAAAATTATTAAAATCCTAAGCATTCTGCCTTGTGTATAAAGCGTACCTCATAGTTGTTTACTGGTTACTTAGGGGCACCTTTCTGAACATCAATCATTATACCATGCAGGTTTTGCCCTTATATTTACTCACTCAAAGTGCTATGTTTTTTTTAAAAAATAAAAATTTGCCTTTAATTTTTAACCTATATTCACTACCAACTTACTATTTAACACTCAGTATTGTTACTTCTCAGAGTTATTACTAAATCAAAAAGTTTCTCATCCATTTCAAGTTTGATACTTCTATCCTACTGTGTTCTTCAAAGCTATATAGTAATATTTATTAGAATGGTCTAGGAAATAAGAATTAAGTTCTCAATAGAGAGCTGAGATATTGTTGTTTCAAGAGGGAAATTACATGCTCTCTAATATAAAGATTTTTGTATAATATTTTGTGTTTTGCTGTTTCTTTGTTTGTTTGTTTTTTCCACCTTGAAAGTCTTTTTTGCTTATTTTCTATTTCTATTTCAGCTCTCTTCTGGATATATGATGTTTCTAATTAAATATTTTAGTGGGTGGTATGTTATAATGTCTCTCTGTTAATAAGTTTAGTGCATCAAAATTGAAATAATTTCACTTTGTCAGCCCCCCTAGTTATCAGAATGCCCTACTTTAATTGTCATTTTGCATTACTTTTAAAGTTCACTGAATTGTGCCCTAGTCTCTTGGAAGAGTGACTGTTACTCTCCCAGAACCACATTCATCACCAGGAGAGACTTCAACCCTGAAGGAGAAAGAAACCCAGTAAGTGCAGATATCCAGGATTAGAATATTTGCCCAGTAGCACAAATAGTTAGCTAAAAAGGTTTGCAGACACTGAGATTAAAACACTGATTCCTCAAGACTTTAAGTTTTTATTTGAAAATGAACAGCTATTTTAAATTACACTTTAAGTTCCATCGAACTGAAAAGCATTATAACTGCAATCTGTTAATTGTTTTAATTTTTAACTCTTAGTCATTTTAACAATATAAACAAGAAAGCTGGAATCCCAAATCAAATGCATAGCAGAGTGATTTCAAATTGTTGGTCCTTTACTTAACTACTGACATCTAATAATAATAATTGTTCTTATTATTTTAATCAATGATGAAAAGAACCATAACCTTTTCTAAAAGTGAATGCTGTTTTAGGTGTTCAAATGGCATCTCCTCACAAAGAAGTTTTTAAAAAATGAATTAAAAAATGGCTTTTTTCTTGCGTCTTATCCCCAGCATATAAAAATTAAAATGTAAATTCTATATAAAAATAAAGCCAACATGCCTCTAGCTAGAATGTATATTCAAAGACTCATGCATCCAAACAATAACAGCTGAAGCAGGAATTAGTGAAGATGAAATAAAAGGCATCATCTCCAGAGCTGTCATCACTCCATAGCTCATATTTGCCTGAACTTGAAACCAAGCCAAGTAAGCTCCCACTGAACATGCTTACACACACCCCAGCCCTAAGTCACACATACACACACACAAACAAACATTTGATTACAGTAAGCGATGTGCTGCAGTGGAGTGACCTGGATTCCCTCCCTCTGTTTGTCACCGACTTAATGATAGCCTTGAATAAGTCACTTTATCCTTCAAGGCCTTAATTTATCCATCTATTAGATGAAGAGATAAACTCAAATGGTGTCAATGCTTCCTCCAAGCTCCAAAAATTCTAGGATTCTAAAACAAAATGGCTTTTATTAATTCATTTATCCATTCAATAAACATAACCCAAGCACTGAAGAAAGCACTGAATGAAAAAAAGACATAGACTGTACCCACAAGGAAGTCACAAACTAATGAACCTCCTATCAGAAGTGGTTAAAATGTCAGGCATTCAGAAGAACATGAAATATAAACTGATACATACACAGACACGTACATACACACACAGATTGGCATATACTTACCTGAAGATACATGCATATACTTGTATACCAGCTACTACAATGCAACTTGGAGAATTATATTGTTATTTTATAGAGCTAAATAGCACCCTAATAACTGGATGAGAGTAGATGACTCACATCAGAGGATTTGGCCTTTATATTTGTTACACATATAAACCCACATCACAAATACAGGGAACCTCCCTCTCCTATCAAATGAGTTATAAAATTCTTGAAGTTCTTAAAAATAGCTTATGTATATGGTCCTCCGGCTCCATTCCCACAGTCTTCATCACCTTACCACTGTTTCTTCATCTGTATTTACCCTTGCTCTAACCCATTCTGTAACATGATATGTGGATAACCTTTCTCGCCCACTATTTTCATCACAGCATTTCTCTTTTCATGAATTCAAATAACCTTTACCATAGGCCATTGTTGCATTTAACATTAAAGTCTAAATCAAATCTTTAGTTGAATGGTTATCCAATACAAGTCTTCTACTTTCCCCATTTCTAGTTTCCCTCATTTCCAATATAGCTACATCATTGACCATTCCAAATTGCTTAGCTTTTTCTCAGCACTTTGTGTACAGGCTGTGCAACATAAGTATGTTTACGTATTTTCTCAGGTTCTATGATAACTTTCTGTGTAGTATAACAGGTCATTCTCTAACTAGATTGAAAGCTCTCTTGCCATAATGCTGGACACTTAGCCGGTATTCATGTTATCAATGAATGACCAGAAAAGAGGTAGAAGTTAATAATGAGGCTAACTATCACACAATTAAAGCAAATAACCAATTCTGTTAAGCTAAAGTGGTCCTGTTTCTTCAGAAAGCGTCCTTCTGCATATTGTATTCTGTAATTACAATTCGTTGTCTGTACTTACTCCCAACTATTACCTTATAGATACACAGTAGTCTGGATATAACTACCAGGAATAAAAGAACATAGTTAGGTATTTTCTACCCATCTAAATCTATCAGTTCTGCCATATCTCCAAGAATGACAGTAGTGACACAAGAAATTTCCAAACCAGAGTAGGTAAAATTTCTGTAAGACAATAGGCTTTGCCAGATTTAGAGACCTCTGATGCAAAGATTACCAGTGTGGCAGCTACTTTTCTACATGTAGAAAACAATTCTAGGATTCCAGAGGTTTTCTAACAGGGCTATCACTGGGAAACACAGGCCATGTGGTTAATATCCAAGAAGCCAAATTTAAAGGGTTTCACTCTTTGGTGACTTTATCATCACTCTTAAATTTCTATGACACCATTTATGTAATCAGACTACCTGGAGGTGACAAAGGCTGCCTAGGAAAAGTGCTTTTCTGCCCTCATTTTTGATTGGGTCAAGTCAGGCCTTTAGAAGAGCAACCCAGTTGCAAATTTTACTACAAAGACTTCCTTGACAAACCTGTCAGCTTTCAGGAATCCATGCAATTCAGAGATAAGGAGCTGCTAAAAGGCCAGGCTAAGTACCATGCCATTAAATAGATAAGTAATATCTTCTGAATAAGGATCTGAGGTGCTTTTCTATGTCCCTTGTGGGGCATAGTGCACTCTAAAATAGTCTGCTTATAAAACAAAAAAAACCTCTCAAAACAGAAACAAACTTACAGATACAAAGAATAAATTGATGGTCACCAGATATGAAGGGGTTGTGGAACTGGATAAAAATGGTGAAGGGATTTAGGAGTATAAATTTCCAGTTATAAAAATATTCATGGAGATGTTAAGCAGAGCATTGGGAATATAGTCAATAACATTGTAGTAACTATATATGCTGTCAGACAAGTAGTGGACCTGTTGGGAGGATCACTTCACAAAGTATATAAATGTATAATCACTATGTTGTACATCTGAAACTAAAATAATATTGTATATCAACTAAATTTTTTAATTAAAGAAAAAAGTAAAACATAACCTAGATTCTGTTTGAAAAAAGAAATTATAATATATGTCAGAAAAATATTCAACTAAAATTTTTATTTGTACTTTTACTTGAATTTTATTGGGGTGGCACTGATTAGCATAATTATACAGGTTTCAGGTACCCAATTCCACAACACATGTGTTCACCTTTTCAATTGTGCTTTTTGTGTCCTCTTTAAGAAATTTGCCACTACCCAAAATTAGTAAAGATAGTCTCCTAAAAAATTCATAGTTTTTCTTTTAAATTAGATCTATAATCCATCACAACTTTTTTATTGATGGAATGAAGTAATAATTGAGCTTTTTAAAATTCCATGTAGATATCCAGTTGTCACAGGAAAACTTATTTTCAAAATACCTACCTTTCCCCCAGTTAAATTGCCTTGGCATCTTTGCCTCTCATATTTCATTGTGAAACACTAAAAAGGCAGGCATAAAGTTCCCTGTGCATTGCTATGGCTTTTGGACCAATGGTTTTGCTGTATAGTGATTGAGTATTAAGTCAGGCTTTCAATTGGTGGTTGTGTTAAGTGTCAATGTCATAGGTCTTAATTTGGGGGTCTTCTAGTGTCTCCAAAGGAAAACCCAACATCCTCTTGCTTAATAGTATAAGCCTTGTTTCAGGCATTCTAAGAGCTAGGTGAGGAAAAGAATGAACTCATTCAAGTTCCTAATTACTGATAGGAAGAATGAGACAAAAAAGGGACTATGAGTTCTCTTTTCACTGCAATCTTTCTCTTTCTTTATGCCTGATGAGTCAGATCCACTTTGATTTAACTAAATAAACAAATAAATTTTTCATGTTCCTTTGGGTTGGAGGAAAGAGCAACCACGAGATGGGAAGGATTGCTCTAACTTTTCTTTGACAGAATTCTAACCTATCCTCCTGTTTTTAGTCTAATTATTTACATCTGATTCTTCAGCCTTTCCAAGGATCTTAAGGACCACCAAATTGGCTTATTTTTGGTATTTCCCTTCGTACTTATGCAATTTTCACTCTCCAAAGTTCTTGCTTTTCTACTGTGTTCAGATATTATGCAGTTGTGTTACACAAGTCTCTTAATTTAATTGAAGACAAGTTTCTATTTAATAAAAAGCTCTCAGAAATAAGTTAATTCCTATTTTATGTACAAATACAAAATCAAGAAGATCTCTCAATGTGGATAAAAGTAGCTTAAGAGCAAATAAAATTATGAATCCAATCACGTGAGTCACACTATTTCAACCTACATATATGAAACTCAACCTGAGAAGTAAATAGCTATCAATGATACTTGCCAGTGAAACAAACCCTGGAGTCCAATAACCATTTTCAAATAACACATCAAAGCTATTTTTTCAGGTACAGAGTGTCTTTTATACCCAAGTATCAAAGTACTTTACAAGCAGGTGCTAACTGTTATTCCTCTTTTAAACAGCCACGAAAATAAACACAGAAGTTAAGTGCTATAGCTATATTAAATACTGACTAAGATAGAACATGCCACAAAAATAAGGACAACAAGAAAAATCCCTAGGAGCACGTCTTGGTATTAACCACTACAGAGATGGAAAGCAAATACAAGATGGTAATAACAGGGAAGTGATTAGCCTGCTTTATACCTATTTTTCTTAGAATGGCTTTCTTGGCTACTTTCAGTGACTAGGTCAGGAGAGTATAATCTAGCAGGAAGGGCAAAGATAAACTTGGTTCACATTGACTGAAGATGGTTCTTCAGACCTAGCTGGAGGGCCTCATTGCATAGCTCAAAGGATCAAGAAATGAACCACTTTCTTCCCTAGAACCTTGCTGACCATTTCAATTGTCCTTTAAAGACATTGGACAGTATTTTTACAGTGTGACCTAAGATGACTAGTGATGACTTAAGGGGTATCTCCTATTTCAGAAGCTACAATTTTGTACAACTGGTACAACTGACAATAAGAAACCAATAGAAGACCTTCCACAAGCAATGGCACAGGAAATCACAGTATGGGCTCTTCCGAATCCAGCCAATCTGTGAACCCTTATGGCTCGGAGAAGGCCCAGAACTCCCAGAATCTGAGCAGGTCCATTCTTTTCCACTAAATTACACAGTGTTTCCATAAAGTCATGGAGCACTTTTGACCAGTCACTGGAAAGCAACAAAAGACGATAGAAATGTGAAATCTGCACCAAATAAAAGGAAAACCCTCCCTAGGAGTCTTAGGTTCTTATTTTGACTCTGCCAATTCTTGGCAATATTAATTATTTCTTCAGATCATGATAGAGGCTTCAGTTGCTCTACTGCTAAATGTAGTCATTTTAAAGGTTCTTGAAATCATTAGTGCAATCTGACAATTCTATGCTGTCCACTGCAGGGTTTGAAAAATTCTTTTGGGGGCTCATGACTATCACAGAATCATAACCCTATAGAACATTAAAACACAAGACCTTAGAGTATATCTAATATCTCTCTCTCTCTCTCTCTCTCTCTCTCTCTCTCTCTCTCTCTCTCTCTTTCTCTCATACACTCACATACACACACATACTATTCTGAAGACAACAAAACAGGCTCAGGGAAGCTCACAACTTCCAAAGCAGCACAGCTGGTTATTAGAAACCCAAGCATGGGTTTAGAACTCAGCTTGTCTTACACCCAGTCCAGGGTTAATCCCTCTTCTTTCACCCAGTTCCTTCCTGTTACGTCTCCTAAGAAGTTTCAGAAACATAAAACAATATGCTCTCAGTTTCATCAACTAAATTTGTCATGGGAGAAAAAAATGAAATTAAGTGCAAATTATGTTTGTAAATCATTTCTTATTAATATCCTATTATTAAGAAAAGTATCTGTATGAAGAGAATGTATGATCCATCCAAGGAAACAGACTGCCTTTAGCTTAGTGATTGGGAGAAAGTTCAATGATAAAGCTCTGTGAAATACAGCTTCATTCTAGCAAATGACTTGCTTTGTTGCCACTTAAATTGCTCATCTATAATTGCTAGAAATAAACTGCAATCAAAATACAGTATGTATCTGCTATTAGTTTTGCCCACTGGGGATTGTTTGTTCATAGTGAAATTATCCAAAAGGTAAATTTGTTCATTTTTACTGCCTAAGTAGGAACTGGCATTGGATCGCTGAGGGGGGCTAGAATCATGGCAAGTATTGTTTCCTGATGAGGGAGCTTTTCTCTTCCCTAAATAAGAGTGAGAAACTAATTCTAAGCTCCTGCCTCTGTGACAACAACTAAATAGGAAAGGAGGAATCTACTCTGATCACTTCTTCAGAGCATTATTCCCAGGCTTACTGGTTTCAATGTGTTGGAGTCATACCTTTGTAGTTCAGGCATCACTAATTCATATTTGGTGATCATTCACATAGAGCTAGGCTGCTGTATCTATTTTTAGATGCTTTTCCGGGAAAATTATGGTGTAAACAAGATTACTAAGGAAGTGTTTAAAACTATTTAAGGGAATAAATTGTTTTTAAGCAGTTTAGAAGCAATTTGCAAACAATAAATAAGTTAATTGCACATCATTTTTATTTATTCATTAAAGCAGGTCCAAGGACTTCTCCTTGGCAAAACTTCTTGGCAAGGGCTTTGTTAGTCTACTTCTTATCACTTTATGAACTTGAATGTAATAAAATGTCATTTTTTTATATCTGTACTTCTGACTAGCCCCAAGTTAGTCTCAGTTAATCAGATTTGGTTGGATTCTATAGAGAATGAATGAAATGACAAATCCATCAGCCCTAGGTCAAAAGACAGTGAAGTCACAGGAAATCCTGAACGATGTTTAAGACCTTTCTTTGCACAAACAGTAAGCAACCAGTAGTGAAAATGATAAATAGGAGCAATGAGAGAAGGTAGAAGGCAAAGAAAAAGAGATCATCCCAAGCCATCTTCACAATGGAAAAGGTTTGCCTCATATTCCCTGGCTGTCCTTAACTGCCTGTTGAAGAACAAATGGCAGCTGGTAGAGCTCAAAGCCAAAAATAGTTCAATTCACTTTAACAAATACTGTTAAGACTGTGTTCCAGATCCCATGGTAGTTAGTAGGGATATGGAGATGAATCAGATTTCACCCTGCCCTCAAGGAGCTTACATTTCTAGTGTTGGGGATGAGGTGAGCGAAGAGACAATTGTAATGTGGCTTTGTGCTATGACAACGGTATGTATAGGACAGAGCAACCAAGAAACTCCCAAGCCCAGGTAGTAACACTTGCTAGGAGAACTGACTTCAGACACATGGGCTCTAAGAGGGGATGGAACTAGGGAAAACATTTTTTTGGAGGGAAGAGTTTGCTTCTCTCCTGCTCTAATTCTTGGTTCTGCAAGTTACATATGAGTGTCAGGGGAGAGACAGAACATAAGCCATGCTTAAAAAAATTCAGCAACTTCTCTACAGCCATAAATCCAGCTGGATTTGGGTTGGCTCTTCCATAAAGTTTAAAAAACAAGTTATATTCAATATAAGTGATAGAAAAATCAGTGTCCTAAGGGGTAGTTAATTAAACCATAGAGACTTATTTTTAAATGAATAAAGGTTTTCTCCAGTGGTCAAATGTTCATGACTTTCAAACTGTTTCTGCAACCTTTGTTTGTATAAAGATGAGTCCTGAGACAAGTTGACCCTGGCTTGAATAGCTTCTTAAAACTTTCTCTAGTCCACTTGTCTGAGGTTCCAAAGGAAGTGAACTCTTCACTGCAGCAGCGTGTAGTGGAGACCTTCACTTTCCTCAGAATGTCAAACTCACTTGCTCTTAGCCTTATCAAAAGGGATTACCATAAAACTTACACACTTGGTAAGGAGAAGAGCAAATGCTTTCCTTAATCCTTTTATGGAGTCTAAGGATGCAGATTTTATGCTTGTTTCCTTCTTCTTTGATCCAACTGACACTGTGTCTTTTCTCCAAAAGAAGCTGAAAGTTACTGGGGTCACTCTCCTGCTTTCAGGTGTTGCAGGAGCCCTTGTTCCTCCCTATCAATGTGTGCCATCCCTGGAGGTCTGATCCCAAGCAGTGAGGGAAGATCACAGGAAGAAACAAGGGAAATCTTGGCTTGTTCAGAAACACTGTCTCTGATATGAGAACAATGGTTCTGAAGCTTCCCTCCTAAATAGCAGGACACAGATGACTCTGAAGCCAGACTTTTCTGTCTACTACAGGCCTTAAGCCAACAATGTACACGTTGTGTTTCTGTGCAAACAAAATTTTTTTTTATCTCTTCCCTCAGAAAGTTTTCTCCCTTGTGCTTTAATAAATAAATGAATAAGGCATTAGAAAATGGAGAATTAATAAAAGTATGAATGACCTCCTCTAATACGTTGTAAAAATAATGAGGATCCTATGGAAGTCAACCATTCCATAAAATTTGCCTTTTGAAAATTTATATTCTGAAGTTAATATTTTTTGGTAATACAGCATTACTGTTTGTTTGTTTGTTTGTTTTTAGAAATACTTTTTAGAAAAAGAGTCTAAAACACCAGAAAATCTCAAGATGTCCCACTGTATATTGATCCCAATATTCCCAAGAAGAAGGTAAGCAACATCTAAGGTTCTTTCACGATATTAACTCCTTCTGAACCTCATTAGTAGCATACCACTGCAGAGCTGCATAGGATGTCAAGAGGATGGAAGACAGCATACTAGCTATTAGTCGATTTTCTCTAAGACCCAATCTCTGGTCATAGTGATCACCTGGTCTTTAATGATGAGAAGGTTAAATATGGAGAACTCAACAAGGGAAAGGGAAATTCCCCTGATCATCTAGGATACATCAGGTTTTGATTTTAAACCTAGGAACTGACTCTCCATGCTGAGTATGTAAAAGCTATTGTCACAGCCTGAAAATATTAAATGAAAAATTCCAGAATTAAACAATCCAAAATTTATATTGCACACTGTTCTAAGCAGTATGATGAAATCTTGTGCTGTGCGCTCCGACAATCTGAGACACAGATTGTCTATTTTTCCAGTGGGTCCATGCTTTATCCACTCTGCACCCATTAGTTGCTTAGTAGTTGCATACATTATGAAGTTGATTATTAAATGAGAGACAATATTAACATAACTTTTGTTATAGTATGTTGTCATAATTTCTCTATTTTATTATTAGTTGTTGTTAATCTCTTACTGTGCCTAATTTATAAATTAAACTTTATCATAATATGGATGTATAGGAAAAAACATAATAAGTTTTGGTAATATACACAGTTTCAGGCATCCACTGGGGGTCTTAAAATCTATCCTCCATAGATAAGGGGAAACTACTGTCTATACAGGGTGGGACAAAATATAGGTTTTCAGTTTTTCATATGGAAAATAATACAATAATTAGTTAATATATGAAAAACATTAATCCCAGGAACTGACATAGATTTGGTGTCCAATTAATGTCTTCAGGTCCCTTCCTTTCTTGGATCCATCCTTTCTCCTTGTCTTATGGAAGAAATGAGGAAATCAATTTGTTTCTCAAAACCATTATGAAAAGTCTCAAATTCTTTTTTGTAACAGTATCTTCTGAAAGAATGACATCATTGTGGAAAACAAGTTTCATTTTAACCTCTCCTTTTATTTATTATTTGCACTATATAAGGAAAACAATTTAATATGTTGAGATGCACAGAGAAAAAACTTGGATTTTTTACCTTTTACTTTATTAAAGAGGAGAAAAAGAAAGCTCTTCAGAGCTAGCTTCTTTTCCTTTCTTTGGAAAACAACCAAAATTTATAAAGAAATTCTAAAACCCAACACCAGAAAGCTAAACAATCCAATTTAAAAATGGGCAAAGGAATTGAATAGACACTTCTCCAAAGAAGATATACAGATGGTCAATAGGCATATGAAAAAAATGTTCAAAATCACTAATCATCAGAGAAATGTAAATTAAAACCTCAATGAGATACCAGCTCACACCTGTCAAAGTGGCTCTCATTAACAAATCAACAGACAATATGTTCTGGCAAGGGTGTGGAGAAAAGGGAACCCTCTTGCAATGCTGGTGGGAAAGCAGACTTGTGCAGCCACTATAAAAAACAGTATGGAGTTTCCTCAAAAAATTAAAAATGGAACTGCTTTTGGACCCAGCTATCACACGTTTAGTAATATACCCTAAGAATACCAAATCACTGGTTCAAAAGAAGATATGCACTTCTATGTTTATTGCAGCATTGTTTACAATAGCTAAGGTCTGGAAACAGCCCAAGTGTCCACCAGTGGACGAGTGGATTAAAAAGCTGTGGCACATATATACAATGGAATACTATGCAGCTGTGAAAAAGAAGGAAATCTCTCTAAAGGGAAGGGAGAAGCGAGTTAGGGGGAGGGGGGAAAGGAGGTGTAATGGGGGACACGAGATGGGTGTTATAATGACTGGAATACTTGAATCCATGCTAACACAATAAATTAAAATTATTAAAAAATTTAAAAAAAGAATAAAAAAGAGCAAACCGCCAGCAGGCATTAAATTAAAAAAAACTTTTAAATTTAAGTTAAAGCTTCACCAGGTGGTGGCACAGTGGATACAGCATCGGACTGGGATGCCAAGGACCCAGGTTCGAGACCTCAAGGTCACCAGCTTGAGCGCGGGCTCATCTGGTTTGAACAAGGCTCACTAGTTTGGACCCAAGGTCGCTGGCTCGAGCAAGGGGTTACTTGGTCTGCTGAAGGCCCACGGTCAAGGCACATATGAGAAAGCAATCAACGAACAACTAAAGTGTCACAATGTGCAACAAAAAACTAATGATTGATGCTTGTCATATCTCCATTACTGTCTGTCTGTCCCTGTCTATCCCTCTCTCTGTCTCTGTAAAAAAATAAAATAAGTTAAAAATGTAAATTTAAAGTTTCATTGTTTTTTTTTTAAAGGCCTCTGACAGAATCAAAGCCTGGTAAACCTCAGAAGGGCAGAAATCCAGGCAAGAAAAACTCACAATTTCCATGTGAGGGGAAAATAAGAGAAAAAAAACTGATACAATGAACAAACAGGCTAGAGAGCAAAGCAAGAAAGTTCTAGATGAGCAAAAAACAAAGCCGGGTTCTGCCCAATGCGGCAGCCAGAGGGAGGGTCCCTGGCGTGCTCTCACAGGTGACTGAAAGGAAAGCAGCAGCCTCAGGGAAGTGACTATTTAGCATCTCTTTTTAAATACTTTTCTTTTCAGTGTGGCTTATGCTGGCTGACTCTGTTCCTTCCAAAAGTAGAAGAAGATCCCGTAAAAATAAGGGTTTCTCTAGGAGAGTCATCTTTGGAGGCTGGATAACTTTTACTGATTTAAATAGTAGCTTTCTTAGAAGAGACATGTAAATTTAAAAAAATTTACTACTCCACTTTTAATAAATCTGAGCTAATACTTTGGTAAAAGTGAGCCAAATAACAGTTATTAATTACCCTAATTAACCCAATTCAAAAGACATATTTATATAGATGTCATGACAACAGCTTTGACTACCTTGCCAAGAATAACTTAGCTGTCCATTCAAATAAATCCCTGATAATTACCAGTCTAGTTTACTGGGCTTTTGTGATAATAATAATTAGTGCTTCTGTGCAAAAGGTCGTACTAAACAATTTATGAATGATGCATTTTGCATGGCAATTACGTGAATCGTGGGCAATGTGCTGAATGTTCACCATTACGATAATAACCTCAAGGGGTGGCAAGATTTGACGTAGTGACTGACTTTATGACCTTTACAGCAAAAATGACCACCAAGGGAAAAGGTGAAACTGCACTACAGAATAAGACATGCCCAAGCAATAGTAGGATCCATTGTTACCAACTGTTTCTCTGAAGCCATAATCTATAAATCGCGGTCTCAAGTCTTAGATTCAAAAGAGAAGAAAATATGAAATAGTCAAACTATGGAAGTACATATACCCTGGTAGGAGAGTTTCAGTGGGTAGGAAGATGCTTCATTACACATAGTAGGACCTCACTAAAGGTTTGGAGACAGTATTAGAGGATAATAAAGTCTGCATCTAAGTATGTATGTTAAGCTCTATAGAAAAAGGACACAATTCAGAAAAAAAAGAAAAGAAAAAGCTCCCTGACAACTACTGATGACCTTGGTCAAGTGAACAGGTAGGACATTTCAGTTGAAAGATCAATGTTTTATTCTAATGAAACAGTGTTATACTCCACATATTTGAATAGTAACACATCTTTGAAAAATGAGTTCTGAAGGTTACTGTCACTTTCCCATACTAGTAATATCTCTTTTTGCTACACAATTAGAATAAGAAATACAGATATCCTACTCTGCTTTTAGACACACTATATACATTTCACCAGTTAGAAAACATTAAATAAATTGCAAAAACATTGTTGCTGTCACCTCTTTCTACTTTGTCTTACTTTTATTCCCTCCTTTCCAAAGATTTTTTTTTAATGGCATAATATTTGGGTATCTAAGAAAATGATTAAATCGAAGTTTGGTTTTTAATTACATTCCTATATCAAATAATCTTACTCTTATTAGCTGGTTCTTTTTCTAAACTACATTTCTTTTAAGATCACTGTATGTCTCTCAAGATTCAGACTACCTTATAAGTACTGCTCACATCAAATTAAAAATTTGGCATTAATAAAAGGCTCTGGTTGAGTTGGCAGAAAGAGATGCAAAAGACATCCCTTTGTTGCCAATAAACTTGGATTTTTTTTTTTCTGAAGCTGGAAACGGGGAGAGACAGTCAGACAAACTCCCGCATGCGCCTGACCGGGATCCACCTGGCACGCCCACCAGGGGCGACGCTCTGCCCACCAGGGGGCGATGCTCTGCCCCTCCGGGACGTGGCTCTGCCACGACCAGAGCCACTCTAGTGCCTGGGGCAGAGGCCAAGGAGCCATCCCCAGCACCCTGGCCATCTCTGCTCCAATGGAGCCTTGGCTGTGGGAGGGGAAGAGAGAGACAGAGAGGAAGGAGGGGGGGGTGGAGAAGCTAATGGGCGCTTCTCCTATGTGCCCTGGCCGGGAATCGAACCAGGGTCCCCTGCACGCCAGGCCGACGCTCTACCGCTGAGCCAACCGGCCAGGGCGGATTTTTTTTTATTGACAGAAAATGTAGTGAAGCTTTGTTTATGGTAAGCAATTACTGACATATTGCAACAAGATGCCTGGAACAGTGCCTGGTATGTGGTAAGTGTTGAAAGAATGAGAAGCCATATGAAAAAGGAATTAGGCAGTATTTACACTAATGTGAGAGACTAGATTGCAATTCTGCCACCACATTGAAAATCTTGAACATTAAGATCACAACTGGTAATGTCCCTCCTTCTTTTCTATTGCTTGTAAGATACTATGACTCTCATACCACTTTGTATTATTTTTAGTTCCTCATTTCCAAAAATGAGTAAACTGTGCAATATTTTGGTGTCAAAAGAAAAAGCATACCAATTGACCCTAGTCTGTATGTAATGTCAAAACATGTTATACAGCAGTTCACATATGAATTTTTATTACCCTATTATACCAGATAGGTATCTGTTAAAATCACATGATTTCTAATATCATGCTAAGCACATATAAAAACAAGACTGAGCATGTTAAGACACCTCAGAGATTTATCACAATTCTCTAATACCTGCAATGGTTCCTGGTAAATTGTCCACTTTTCCCACATTGTGCTTCATAGTTTTTTTTTATTATTATTATTATCATTATAAAACAGAAAAACGGCAATAATGTCATTATAAGTCACAGGTTACCTTCAAAGGTGCTTTAAATATGCCATGTAATAAATTGTTACTAAGAAACTCATAAAACTAATTCTTATACTTCATGCACATAGTTTGCTTCATGTACTGCCCTGACTTGTCCTTACCCCAGCAGACTGTATACTCCTTAAAGGCAAGAATGATTCTCCAATCACTCTGGCAAACCCTGTAGTACGTAGCACAGACTGAAGCACAGGTGCTCAATACCATGCATCTGAATTGAACTGAACCTGTGAAGAGATATGACTGCCTGAGGCACTGAAGTGTGCAGTCAGAGCATGTGGAGAGCTGTGCATTAGAGTATGTGCAAGAGTAGTGAATCTGCAAGTGTGTAATTAACAACTTAGTGAGTAATGATGAGAAAGAGAATCTGATACTAGGCAGCTCCAAACACAACTTAACAATCAGCAAGCCATATCAGGGAATCTAATACTTATACATTATGGAGAGGAAAATCCTGCTAGGCAGTGAGGTGTAAGGGAATCTAATCTGCTATGAATGGAAGGTAACATCATAGGTTTTTGATGTGATTGACAATCCAATGTACTAAAGTAGAAGAAAACTCAACATGGAATAGTAGGGAAGTGGGAATAAGAATTAGTGATTAACCAGATTGGTCACTGGAAGTTTCACTTGTTCTAAAGACACGTACACATACACACATGCACACACACACACACACAAAGCAAACAAACACAAAACAAACTGGATAAGTATTCAGCCCAGGACAACAGGTTTATTAAGAAAGAACAGGAATGACTGACTAAACACACACTTTTTAAAAGGAGAAAAGGGAACCCTCCTGCACTGCTGGTGGGAATGCAGACTGGTACAGCCACTGTGGAAAACAGTATGGAGATACCTCAAGAAATTAAAAATCGAACTGCCTTTTGACCCAGCTATACCACTGTTAGGAATATACCCCAAGAACACCATAGCACTGTTTGAAAAGAAGAAAGGCACCCCCATGTTTATGGCAGCATTGTTCACAATAGCAAAGATTTGGAAACAGCCCAAGTGTCCATCAGAGGATGAGTGGATTAAAAAGCTTTGGTATATATATACTATGGAATACTACTCAGCCATAAGAAATGATGACATAGGATCTTTTACAACAACATGGATGGGCCTTGATAACATTATTCTGAGTGAAAGAAGTAAATCAGAAAAAACTAAGAACTATATGTTTCCACACATAGGTGGGACATAAAGATGAGACTCAGAGACATGAACAACAGTGTTGGGGTTACAGGGTGGGGGGAGGAGAGGGAGGGGGTTGGGGGAGGGGAGGGGCACAAAGATCATGGCTTTTCAGCATTGGCCATATTCCCCCCTTAATCTATAGACAGACAGCAAATATTTACGTATGGTGTTCCCACTATAAAGACTGCTGTCTTAGGGACAAATGCTGACAAACTATTTCAGCAGTTCCTCCTTCTTCAAAGACTTATATGTAAACATAGAGCTCCATGTTTCATAGGACATACTCAAGCTCACTCCATGCTTCCTGGTGCTTTAGCACAAGGGAATGCCCCCCCCCTTTTTTTTTTTGTATTTTTTTTTGTATTTTTTCTTTTATTTATTTATTTTTTGTATATTTCTGAGGATGGGGATGGGGAGGCAAGCAGACAGACTCCTGCATGCGCCTGACTGGGATCCACCTGGCATGCCTACCGGGGGGAATGCTCTGCCCATCTGGGATGTTGCTCTGTTACAACCGGAGTCATTCTAGCAACTAGGGCGGAGGCCATGGGGCCATCCTTAGTGCCCAGGGTGGATTTGCTCCGGTGGAGCCTTGGCTGTGGGCGGGAGGAGAGGGACCGGGAGGGGGGAGAGGGGGAGGGGTGGAGAGGTAGATGGGCGCTTCTCCTGTGTGCTCTGGCCGGGAATCGAACCCGGGAATCCTGCACACCAGGCCAATGACTCCGACGGGTCTACCATATCATGCTTTTTACTTAAAAAAAAAATTTACATTTCTTTTGAAAGCTGATGAACAGGAGACACCAAATCTACCTTCTTTATTAGATCTAGCTAATAACACTGTTCTGTCTTTTTTCCAAATAGCTCCAGATATATGGAAAAGATTTATATAGGCGGATGGGGATCCTCAAACCCCTCAGCGAGATCTTCTGAGAATGGCTTTTAAGATACCTAGAGGCAGAAAAAGCCCAATAGAGATCAGGGGGAACTACCAGCTTTTAGGATACACCCTTAAAGGCTCCAGCACTCCAAAGGGGTCTCATAGGATGCCATCTGGGTCCTGCTTCAATAGTGGAAAGGAAGGTCATTGAGCTAAAGCCTGCCAGGCTTACACACCTCTGCTGTGAGGAAACAGGGACACTGGAAGGTGGGCTTCCCCCTCGCTCCTCTAAGGGAGGGTTCAGTCTCTTCCAGGCATGCTCCAGCCACCTATGACCTAACCTTGCCCAGAATGCTGGGGTTTGCCACTGAAGGCTGAAGGTGCCCAGGGCCGTCGACCCCATCTACGACACTGTGGACGAGCCTAGGGTATTTCTTCCAAGAAGCAGGTAAACTGATCTCATTTGCACAAGGGCCACTTAACTATGTTTTGCCTGAATAGTCAGGTTCTTTATTCTTCTCTCAAAGATCTCTGTTGTGGGTGTTGATAGTCCTATTTTCTGCTGCTTTGCTTAATATATAGTGTTTCCTTTATTCCTCCTACCTCAATGCCCCACTCATATTTCAGGCTGGGACCTACTCTTAATTTAGAGCTCTCTTTCCTCCTTTTGCCAACTTGTATTATGAATTTACCTTTGCCACCCAGCTTAGTGTATCCCAAGGTTCTCTTTACCAGGCCACAGTCACAGAACTCCAGGGAAAAGCAACCTGGTCTCAACTCTCCAGGCAGAGGAGAACAGAAGCTCCATATCCACGCATGCTGCAAATGGCTTTTTCCAGTCTACCTGAATCATTACCAGCTAGAAGCAGCGGTCATTGGGACTTGGACATGAGCTGCAAAGTATAGAATGGTGACAACAATTCCAGTGCCATACGTACTTTTCCTGTGGGGAACTTTCCTGGACTCCTGCTCCCTGTGACAGCTCCTAACAGACTGAACTGTGGTTGGGTTGCATTTTTCAGGGATTTGGCATGGTGAGGGGGCCAACTTGAACTTGGGGAACATGTTAAGGACACTACTCATTTATGGATTCTTGCTGTATTGGCCAAGAGTTTGCTTAAAGGCTTTTAATCACTGTAAAAAAAATAGAGGACTAGATGAAGAAGATGGGGCACATATACACCATGGTATATTATTCAGCTAGGAGAAATGGTGACATTGGATCACTTATAGCGGAATGGTGGAGTCTTGGTAGCATTGTGCGGAGTGAAATAAGCGAATCAGAAAAAAACAGGAACTGCAGGATTCCATACATTAGTGGGACATAAAAGCGAGACTGAGAGGCATGAACAGGAGTGTGGTGGCTATGGGGGGTGGGGGGAGGGAAGGAGGGAGAGGGGGAGGGGAGGGGGAGGGGTACAGAGAGAACTGGATGGAGGGTGGCAGAGGACGATCTCTCTTTGGGTGATGGGTATGCAACATAACTAAATGACAAGATAACCTGGAAATGTTTTCTTTGAATGTATGTACCCTGATTTATTGATGTCACCCCATTAAAATAAAAATTTATTTATATATATATATAAAAAAATAAAAAAATAAAATAAAATAAAAAAAAAGTTATCATTTATAACTCACAAACCAAGGAGTAACCTGGGCCTGACTCCCAATGTACTCCCATTGTACAGAAGCCATTCAAGAGAGAGCAAGCTCACAGTGCCACTCACTCTCTATCTGAAATAGTTGCTGTGTAAAATGTCCTTTCTGTCTAGAGTATTAGTGTTTTACTGGCATGGAGAGTAAGAATGCCTTTTCAGGGTTCTCAAGCTACCATGTAATCTGCCCACGTGGTTCTTCAAGACAAGGAGGATATCACAGAGCCCCAAAGGGAAAAGCTAAAAAAAGTATTTTATTGAGAAATAATTCCACTTTTAAAGTAAACCTTTCTTCCATACAACTCTTTTCCAAACCTGCTGACAGTAAAGAAATTTACATGAAAAAAATGGCCTTTAGGAACAATCACTATTATTTATGAATAGCTATAACTGTGCCTGATACTCAGCCTTGGCTGGTTTGTTCAGTGGTAGAGGTTGTCCTGGCATGTGAGAATTCCTGGGTTTGATTCCTGGTCAGAGCACACAGGAAAAGTGATCAATTGCTTCTCCACCCTTCCCTTTCTTCTCTATATCTTCCTCCCTTCCCCTCCTGCAGCCATAACTCAAATGGTTAGCCCAGGCGCTGAGGATGGCTCGATGGCCTCAGGCACTAAAATAACTCATTTGCCAAGCAACAGAGTAATGCCCCAGATGGGCAGAGCATCGCTGCATAGAGGGCTTGCCTGGTGGATCCCCATTGGGTTGCATGAGGGAGTCTATCTCTGCCTCCCTGCCTCCCATTTAATAAAATTTTAAAAATAGTAATAACTCTGCCTGATGATCTACAATGGGCAGAATATGCTAAACTAAACCTTGCTTAATCCTTGTATATAGTTATTTGCATAAGACTAATTGGTTATAAAGTGTACTGCACTTGTATCAATGTACTAGCCAGTATAACTACCACCCGTCAAGCAATTCTTTAAGGCACCAGAATAGTTTGAACAAACCAGAACAAAAGTCAGGTTAAGATATTAGAAGATTGGCACAGAGGGCAGATAAATGTATGTGGGCTTTTGTCAAAAGACTGTGTACTAAGCTGCACACCTCTTCACTCTCTGTCACTAGTCAAGGATGTCCTTTATGATTATGTCATTGACATAACGAGTATCCACTTTTGACAGCACTGGCATGTCATGACATTTTTGGAGGAGCTTGACCTAGCTGTCCTCTGCTTCTTACACATCACACACAGAACTGTCATGAACATATGTGGAACATTGTCTATGGCTAGTGATATTGGAGGGAGACAGGCCACAGCTGGATTTTCTGACCTTGGACAGAGTGAACAAAGCACACAGTTAAGAAGAGACTATTCTCTCTGGACTTCAACAAGGAGCAAATTCAATGAAGTCAGATTGGGAAAGAAGATTAATCTCCCCCTGGCCACATCATCCTCATTATTAAGATATGTCAGAAAGTGGGCCAGCTGCTATGAAGACAACAGCCCAGGGAAAGCAAAGAACAGAAGCCCAGACTGTCTCCTTTGCTATTGGCAAAATGAGTATTTTCCAAATGAGTGACGCAAGGTACCAGCAACTCTGAGATCTGTCACACACACACACACACACACACACACACACACACACACACACACACACATCATTTCCTCTCATATCTCAGGAATACAATCTTTTCTTTTTTTTAATCTAGACAGTAACTTTTGCTCATCTTTACAAAATGGGCAGGGAATGTGTGCCCTTGATGGAAATATTACAAAGAGAAAAGGTTAAGTTGCGTCTATGAAGAATGTAAATAAAGATAAAGAGATAAAGACAATGAAATTACTGTGGCCAGAAAAGTAAAGGTTGAATTTTAGTGCATTTTTGCGCCCTCTGCTGACTATTAGTCAAAACTTCACAGGAGAAAAAAAAGAATGGGAAGAGAGAGAAAAGAAGCAGTGGAGATTGGAAACAGGCAAAAGTCTTTTTATCTCTGAGGCCTTCTGTCTGTTCATTCGGAGAGAAGATGAAGAGGAGCAATTCTTTGTCTTCTCTATCAAGACCAGCCGAGAAAATACAAAATTGTAAATACTGCCTTGATACTACTTATTCCATGATGTGAATATGACTAGCGAAGCCTGGCATGCGTCGCAAGCATCACCTTATAAAGTTCATCTGCACACCACCCACTAATGTGTATGGGCACAACATGGACAAAAAAAGCCATTAAGCAGAAACTGGGAGAATGAACTTGAGCTACAAACCATTCATCAAAAGCAGTCTGCTTCTTTCTTTACTTTGAAATCGATTCTATTCATGGCTACTTTTCTGAAGTTGAATTACTTTTTACAGAATTCACAGGTGCACTACCACCACCACCCTTCTGCCTCAGTCCCATTTCACTCTTTTTTTTTCCAAAGTGAGAAGTGGAGAGTGGCTGACCTACAGATTCCTGCATGTGCCCAACCAGGATCCACCTGGCATGCCCACTAGGGGGTGATGCTTTGCCCATCTAGGGTGTTGCTCTGTTGCAACAGGAGCCATTCTAGCGCCCGAGGTGGAGGCCATGGAGCCATCCTCAGCACCCAGGCCAACTTAGCTACAATGGAGCCCTGGCTGCTGGTGGAGAAGAGAGAGATAGAGAGAAAGGACAAGGAGAAGGATGGAGAAGCAGATGGGTGCCTCTCTTGTGTGCCCTGACCAGGAATCAAACCTGGGACTTCCACACGCCGGGCCCACCTCTACTGCTGAGTCAACTGGCCAGGGCCCTTTCCACTCTTTTAAGCAACATCTATCTGTGAGATTCAAGACCTCAGCACTCCTGAGATGTGAACAAAGATTTAATTCCAAAGCCACACCTCAACAGCCACAGAATGCAATGTTTTCCTACTCATCTACTTGCTCTGAGTCCACTGGCACTCTGACTCCAGTTCCACCAAGCTTTTTACTACCTCAGGCTCTTCACACATGCTATTCTTCCTCACCTTTCAACAGTCTCCCCTCCCAAAATATTCTTGCTTCACTAACTCCTGTTGCCCCTTCAAGTGTCAAATAAAATATAACTCCCTTAATTCTCTAGAGTGGGCCAAGTTTCCCCATTTTTCTCTTTCATGCTAATATGGTCTTTTCTTTTACAGCATTATAATTTTATAGTGGGGTTTTGTCTCCCCACTTCATGAAGGCAGAGACTGTGTCAGTTTCATTCATCTTTGTTTAACCAGTATCTAGAGCAATACAAAGAAGACACTGAAAAAATATATAATAGAAAGAATGAATATATCCATATCAAAACAAGCTAAACTATTCAACAATAAGAGTTACTAATATTGAAGTCATCCTTAAGAAAGCATGTTAGATCTCTTCCCCCCAAAGTCTCTGTTTTTTTTGTTGTTGTTGTTCTTATTCCTCCCAAAACAAAAATATACTGTGTTTTGAAGTACTGGAGGAAATCTTATGCTACAGTTTACTTTCCACCTCAAAATTTTTAATTCTGTTTTCAAATTCCAAATTAAAACCCTGTTCCTTGCTACAATTTACCACTGAAAGTGTTTATGCTATGTTTGTTTAATTTTGTAAACCAAGGAATCGATAAAACATTATATTGATAATATAATTTCATTGTATCCTGCAAATGGGCAATCAGCTAATACTAAACTAACTAATATTGAACTCTATGTATTGTCATTTGATCTAATAGTCATATATGTTATTTACAAAGTTCATTATTCAGCAATAAAAATGTCCAGAATTATTTGATGCATTTTTTTTACCTTTCTGGGTCCAAACAATCTATTTTGCACACTTTCAAATATTTACCAAACTGTACTCTGTGTGTGATATACGAGGTCCAGTGCCAAAGATAACTGTTATTATTGATATTTTAAGCCCCTCTTCTTACTAATAAATGAGTAAACATGACCTATTACCTAGTCTGCAAAGGTTTAACATTGATAAGAAAAAGCCAGGTCTTAACTTAGTGGAATTTCACATATATAATTTAATCTTGAAAATGAAGAACAAAGGCCCTGGCCAGTTGGCTCAGTGGTAGAGTGTTGGCCTGGCATGCAGGAGTCCTGGGTTTGATTCCCGGCCAGAGCACACAGGAGAAGAGCCCATCTGCTTCTCCACCCCTCCCCCTCTCCTTCCTCTCTGTCTCTCTTTTCCCCTCCCTCAGCCAAGGCTCCATTGGAGCAAAGTTGGCCCAGGCGCTGAGGATGGCTCTGTGGCCTCTGCCTCAGGCTCTAGAATGGCTCTGGTTGCAACTGAGCGATGCCCCAGATGGGCAGAGCATCGCCCCCTGGTGGCCATGCCGGGTGGATCCCGGTCGGGCTCATGCGGGAGTCTGTCTGACTGCCTCCCCATTTCCAGCTTCAGAAAAATCCAAAAAAAAGAAAAAAAGAAAAAAAATGAAGAACAAAGTAGGAGTAACCGTTGCACAACCTGATATCAAGTTATATTACAAGGCCATTTTAATCAAAACAGCCTGGTACTGGAATATGAACAAGCATACAGATCAATGGAATAGAACAGAGAATCTAAAAAGAAACCAACACTTTTGTGGTCAATTAATATTTGACAAAGGAAGCAAGAGTATACAATGGACTAAAGACTGTCTCTTTAATAAATAGCGTTGGGGAAATTAGACAGTTGCATGCAAAACAATGAAACTAGATGACCAACTTACACCATACACAAGAATAAACTCAAAATGGATAAAATACTTAAATGTAAGTCTTGAAACCATAAAAATTCCAGAAGAAAGCATACGTAGTAAAATCTCAAGCATCTTTTATAGCAGTATTTTTGCTGATATATCTCCTCAGGCAAAGTGAAACAAAGTAAAAATAAATAAATAAAACTACATTAAACTCGAAAGGTTTTGTACAGAAAAAGAATCCATTAACAAAATAAAAAGACAACTTACTGAATGGGACAATATAGTATATTTACCAATTATACATCTGATAAGGGGTTACTTTCTAAAATATATAAAGAAATTATATAAGTCAACACCAGAAAGACAAACAGTCCAATCTATAAAAATGGGCAAAGGACTCAAATAGACATTTCTCCAAAGAGGACATGCAGATGGTCAATAGGCATAGGAAAAAATGTTCAATACCACTAAATATGAGAGAAACGCAAATTAAGACCACAATGAGATATCACCTCACACTTGCCAGAATTGCTATTATTAACAAATCAACAAACAACAAGTGCTGGCCAAGATTATAGAGAAAAGGGAACCCTCGTCCACTGTTGGTGGGAATGCAGACTCATGCAATCACTGTGGAAAACAGTATAAAGTTTCCTCAAAAAATAAAATGGATCTGCCTTTTGACCCTGCTATTTTACTTCTAAGACTATATCCTAAGAATCCCAAAACATTAATTCAAAAAAAGATATAAATCTCCATGTTCACTGAAGCATTATTCAGAATACTCAAGGTCTAGAAACAGCCCAAGTGTCAATCAGTGGATGAGTAGATAAAAAGCTGTGGTACATTTACACAATGGAATATTATGCAGCTGTAAAAGGAATGAAATCTCACCATTTGCAACAACATGGATGGACCTGGAGATTATTATGCTAAATGAAATAAGCAGGCAGAGAAATACAAATATCAAATGATCTCACTTATATGTGGAATCTAATGAACAAAGCGAACTGAGGAACAGAATAGAGGCAGAGGCAGGGTCACAGGGAGCAGAGGGACAGCTGTCAGAGGGAAGGGGGATGAGGGGATGGGATCAGAGAAGGTAAAAGGATTCATGAAAAACATACATACAAAACACATATATTCTAACAACAGAGTAGCAATGCCAAAAGGAAGGGGGGGTGGAGGTTGGGGTGGAGGGCAAAGGGGGAGAAATAGGAGATAAAAGAGACTTTTCGTGGGACAAGGTGAGGCATGATACAGTGTGTATATGCTGTTATATCGGGTTGTACACTTAAAGCCATATCAACACAATAAATTTAAAAAGTAAATTAATAATAAAGAGATGGGCTAATGCAATCCACCAACAGAGATATTTTAAGTCTTCATATGGCATACGTCTACCATCACAAAAGATAGCATAATCTGACAAACTGAAACCCCAGGAAGACCAGTGTGCAATTTGCATCCAAATTTCTTACAGTTACTGAAAATTGATGTTTCTCCCTCTGCTGCTTAGTGATAGGAAAATTAAATTTCATTTGGGGTTAATGCTTCTTTGATTTGATATGGAGGGACTTGTGCTCACCTTGGTTCTTTACTTGCACCAAGAGAAACTACATTCCCATGGAACATTTTAGGTAGGTTGTCAAGGTTACAGGGCACAATGTATATGATTCACTTCTCTCTAGTACATTGTTATCAATCACTAAATTACTTTCATCTTGAACAAGAAAGCAAGAACAAAGGAGGAAATCTGTTTCGTGTGGGGAACAACTTCTATAATTTCTTTGAAAGAAATGTCCACCTGAAGTGAATTATTAGATAAGCTTTGTATTTTGCACATTTCACAATGCTTAGGATGATGTAACATGGGCAATTACACACAAGCAACTAGAAACTTGTTGTCCAAAATAGCTACAGCACAGCTGAGGTTTACTCTGGGTTTGTAATTTATAGCAAAGCAACAACCTTCTCTACGTACCAAAGCCACTACTAACTCAAAGAAAACCCTGAGCTGTATTCGGATATCATTTTAATTGAACATGCATGGATTAAAACTCTATAAGCAAGAGGGAGGATTGGCTTGTACTTAAATAAACATAAAGAGATTGATCCTCAAATGCTGACTCTAAGGGGGACAATATCTAGTCATTTGAAAAAGCAAACTGTTATATCACGGCTATATGCAATCTGATTGAAAATAGTGGTAACCAGCTATTTATTATTTTGTTAGTGACTTAGAGTGAGATCATATTTGCCAGGTTTCACACATTTCATTCATGTTAAATACTGTAATAGAGAATCAAGCTGTTGTTCTCTCTTCACTACCCATCAACCTCCTGTCATTTTTATAAAATCCCTCAAAGTATAAATTGTTTCCCAAGTAGCCAAAGTGGAATTGAAGACCCTGCCCCAGTCCACTACATTCCATCCCAAAATTGAGAAAAGTGTATAATCCTAGATAAGAGACACCAGGAACTGGTTTCCTGGGTAGAAAAAAGGCATGTCTGGGGCAAAGCACAGTCCTGAGAATGTAAATTCAAATGTTCCTCACCATGAACTGGCTATTAAAATTCATTTGTAAGTCAGCTGCATGAAAGAAAAAAGAAAAAGCAGTGGCCCTGAAACAGAGCCCAGGTCTGCAGAAGCAGCAGATCACAAGAGAAGAAAGGCTTGGGGCAGTATTTATTAAAGTGCAGGTCACAACCTCAAGCCAGTGGTCCATGAAATTGCCATCTCTAGAACCTCCTAGCTGATGGAGATGCCCAACACAGATTCAAGCAAGAGAAAGGTTAAAAAAAAAAAGCCAGATTACGGCCTAAATTGATACCCACTGACTCTGGAAAGAAAATACAAAAGGATAACATCAGAGAAGGGCATTTTGCTCTTCCACCAGGACATCTAACTAACTCTGATTCACGTAAGATTTGATCCAACTTCACAGTTGAACTAGAGATGCATATGATAGTAAAGAACAATGAAAAACCTTTAAGAAAGCAGTAATGAAAAGAATGACTATTGTCATGTAAAGGGGTCTTCATGTAACTAAAAACATAGAAAAAAAAGGCTGCTGGGTGGAATTTAATTGTAATAATTAAATATAGACAAAGGAAAGTTTTCCTTAATTTCAAAATTAGACTGTGTTGCCCTTTGCAAAAAAAAAAAAAATCTGACTCCCTCCTTCCAAATTGAGAAGTACAGATTTAGATATCTTCTTAGGCATAAAGAGATGATAACAATAATAGCTACTTAATAGTTATTAAAAATTTACTATGTTCTAGGTGCTTGAATACTCATCCTGAATCTTCACAAGAATTTGAGATAAGTAGTATTAGTCTCATTTTCAAATGAGGAAGCTGAGGCAGAGGAAGGAGCTTCCCTAAGGTCACTCAGACATGTAAGTCTAAGACTTGCCTATCTTCTCCCAAATACAAAAGTGAAAGCCATGTCTGAGAAAACAAGGCTAAATACAAAATATAGTTGCAAGTGTCAAGAGTTTTCTTACATACTGTACCATCTTTATCCAGTTAGAAAATATAATGAAAAAAGAGACCACTCAGAATAACAACAAAACTATAAACTACCTAGAAATAAGGTTAACAAAAAATGTCAGGAGAATTATATAAATTTACTGATGAGATTAGAATGAAACATAATAAATGCAAAGACGTCATGTTCCTAGATAAAAGACTAAACATTATACACATGTCCATTCTTTCTAAATGTATTTTCTTGACAAATTTCCCATCAAAATTCCAACATAATAATTTTTAAACTTCAAATGATTTCAAAGTTTATCTGAAAGAATACAAAAAATAAATAAATAAAACTTTCTGGAAATGAAAATCACTAAGAAAAAACTAACCTTACCATCTATTAAAACCTACTAAAAGGCCCTGGCCGTTTGGCTCAGCAGTAGAGCATCAGCCTGGCATGTAGAAGTCCTGGGTTCAATTCCCAGTTAAGGCACACAGGAGAAGCGCCCATCCACTCCTCCACCCTTCCCCCTTTCCTTTCTCTTTATCTCTCTCTTCTCCTCCTGCAGCCAAGGCTCCATTAGAGTAAAGTTTGCCCGGGTGCTGAGGATGGCTCCATGGCCTCTGCCTCAGGTGTTAGAATGGCTTCGGTCGCATCAGAGCAATGGCCCAGATGGGCAGAGCATCGCCCCTTAGTGGGCATGCCGGGTGGATCATGGTCGAGCGCATGTAGGAGTCTTTCTGTCTGCCTCCCCACTTCTCACTTCAGAAAAATACAAAAAAAAAAAAAACCTACCATAAAGTGCCAATGATTAAATCAGCATGGCATTGACACAAGAGTAGAAAAACAGATCAGTGCAAAAACAGTCACTCAGAAAAGTTCTTACTCTACATTAAAAAAATCTAAAATATTTTGAAGAGACACCAGAAAATAATGGGGACGAATGAGAAATAAACAATAAATGGTACAAAGTCAATCAATTAACCATCTAGAAAAATAATTTTTGCATTGTCACGTCCATATGACAAAATAAATTCTTAATAAATTAAAAATGAATAAAAATTAATTCATAAGGATACTGGAAAAAGTGATATATATTGATATATATGCATATACATATATACATATTATATATACTATACATAGAAAATCACAAGTTGGGAGAAAGCTTCATATCTTAAAAGGAACAAAAAATATCACATTAAAAAACTGATAATTTTTATACAATAGTTCCAAAAAAACTATAAATAAAAAATTAAGGATAAACAGAATCAAAAGTCATAAAACAGAGTGAAAAAAAGTCTTTGCAATAAATGAAATAGTAGAAATACATGTTTTGAAAGAAATAAAAATTTAAACTAAAACTAAATACCCATTTTCATTTATAGAACTAATAATTCTCTTTTCAACCCCTGTGCCCTGTCCTTTCATTTGCCATTTGCTAAATAGGTACCCATTCTATTATTTCTTGTTTATCCTTTCACAGAATTTCATGCCAATATAAATCAATAAAATATATACTCTTTTTTCTTCTTTTTTACACAAATGATAGTTCACGTGTATATTTTTCTGAATCTTCTTTTTGTTTAGTTAACAATATATTTTTTCATTTTTAAAAAAAATTATTCATTTTAGAGAGAAGAGAGAGAGAGGGGAGAGGAGCAGGAAGCATCAACTCCCATATATGCCTTGACCAGGCAAAGCCAGGGTTTCGAATCAGTGACCTCAGTGTTTCGGGTTAATGTTTTATTCACTGCACCACCACAGGTCAAGCAACAGTATATTTAGAGATCTTTTATATCAATATATAAGACATTCATTTTTAAAAACATTGCTGGAAATTGTTTTCATTTTTGTTGTATTAAATAATACAATAACCTTGCATTTACATTATTTCTCACATGATCAAGCATATCTATAGTATTTTTTAGGAGTTGTTGATGTACATTATTTATTTTTTTAATTTTTATTCATTATTTATAGTGTTAACATGGATTCAAGTGTCCCACTCAATATAACACCCTCACCCTCTACCCCCGTGTCCCCCATCACACTCCATGGGACTTGTGCCAATTTATATAACCAACAACAAGTCTGACTGTTTCTCTACAGCTTCAACAGATTGGTAATGATATTTAAAATTATAATTATGCATTGTAAGTACAATGAAATAGGTTCTTAACACTGTTGGTGGGACTGTTTATTGGTACTTTTCTGGGGAAATATATATTAGATGACTTTTAATATTAGTTAATATATTTTAATATATAAATTTTCAGCTAAAACAATTTTACTTCTAGGGGAATTTATTATAAAGGAAAAATCAGAGATCACAAGGAGATTTATGCACAAGGATATCCATCATAGTGTTATTTATAATAAGACAAAAAATCAAATAACTTAAAAGTTCAGCATTAGAGATTGAATAAAACAAATTCTATCTATGGAACAGAATACTACCCTACCACTAAAAAAATCTTGATTATAAATGTATTCTAATGATATAGAAAAATCTCTTATGATATAATATAAAGACAAGAAAAGAAACAGAATGATCTCAACTAAAATGATCCCAATTTTAAAACAGTATAAATGTAAAGGTTCATTAATTCAATAACTTTTATTGAACACTTATTTTGTTCCATGCACTGAACAGAAGTTAATGGTAGTTGTTCCTGAGTGGTGGAATTGTGGATGATTTTCCCACATCTTCAAATATTTCTGTACTTTTCCATCTTTTTCACAATATAAATGAATTGATTTTATAATGAGTAATCACTAAAATAAATAAATAAATAAATAAATAAATAAATAAATAAATAAATAAAAGACATCGGGTCTCAGTCTACTTTTCCACCAGACAGGATCAGGTTTCTTAATAATTCTCAAGTTAAAGAGAGTACAATACTCAGGACATTAACAGACGTACTTTCAAAGATACCAACTCATTTAGATTACCATTTCTTGCAGGAGGGTTTTGTATATCTCTATCTCCTTAGTTGGCTCAATTTCCCTCATAAGGGCACTGGTAAACAAGAACATCTCAGCCACAATACCTAATCAATTCTGTCCATGGGTCCTAGGCAATAGCAGCCAAGGAGAGTGGGAGGTGGGGAGAACTTCAAGTCTTTAGGTCTATCCAATGTCAATAAGCAAGTTCAGGATCAACTTCACTCACATCCTACACAATGTATGTGCCAAAACCCCATTAACTGGAAACTGCCAATAGGCTCAGAATTGAATAAACAGAATTCTTTACTATTAATCTTGTCACCACGTTATGGAGTTTTATACTCACCTTAGTGGTGATATGAATTTACATAGTATTACATTTTATTTTTCTCAGAACACTCTGCTTTGTCATGTTACTTTCTTTTAAATCATGCCTTAAAATCAATTAAATATTTTAATTTCTTGGAAATTGTTTTTCTTACCCAAATAATCTCATCTTTAAACCATACAAAGGAAACATGTCAATCTTTTCTCTTTTTTTAATGAGTGTAGGAAAGAAACAGAGACACACTACTGCATGTGCCCCAACTGACCAGGATCCACTGGGCAACCCTTGTCTGGGGCCAATGTTCTGCCTATCTGGGACCACTCACAACTGAGCTAATTTTAGTGCCTAAGGAGGAGGTTCCATGAAGCCATCCTCAGAGCCCTGGGGCCAATGTGCTCTAATCAATTAAGCCATAGCTGCAGTACGAGAAGAGAGAAAGAGAGGAAGGGGAGGTGGGGAGAAGCAGGTGGTCACCTCTCCTGTGTGTCCTGACTAGGAATCAAACCCAGGTCGTCCATATGCCAAGTCAATTCTCTACTGCTAAGCCAACAGGACCAAATGTGAATCTTAAGTTGCTTCATAATCAAGTTTCAAGCATTTTCAATATTTCTTTATATGAGGACTTTTACATTAAACAACTGAGATTAAAAGAGGGGGCTGTAGGGAAAGCAGTGGAGTTTCCCTTGATTTCCCTTAATTTTTAGTCCTTTCTTTTTCTCCTCATACACAAAAGAAGCAACAGATATTTTATTTCTATCAAATGCTCCATGTTATAACATATAATTTGAATTAAAATGTGTCTAGTAAACATGACTGCACACACAAGTACAGTCCTACTGAAGGCCACAGTTTCCATTTATCCAAAGGACAGACTACAAAATTAGGACACAGATGTTCTGTAGCACGCAAACACTTCACCTACAATCAGAGTGACATCGTACAGATGACATTCTCATCTATTAGCTATGGGGTGGGGGGAAAGTATCTGTTTCTTTGTTTGCTTTTTAATAAGAATTTTATTAACAATATCTAAATAGTTCTGATATCTACACAGAACCACTGCAGTATTTAGTATGTGTGAAGTTTAATTCTATCCATTATACTCCTTTTAGCAGTGTATAATTATCACACTCTTATCAATGCTTAGTATATTTTTAACACTTTACTAATTTGATAAATAAGAAAATAATATTTTGCACATCAAATTGTTGTCTGTGGTTCCCTTGAGGTAATGGATTAGTGAGGAGAGAGTTGTGTAGACTTTAACTTCTATTTTATACACTCCTGTATTATTTTAATTTTTAATAAGAGTACATAGTGTTTGTAATTGAAAGTTAATAATATCATTCCATTGATATTATTTGGTTACTAACATTGGAATATTTTCATATATACTGGTCATTTGTAAAGCTTATTTATGAACTACCTATATACTTGTGGTCTTTGCATTATTTCTATATTGTAGCATTTGTCTTATTTATTGAATTTTAAGAACTCTTTCTATATTAAGCGTGTTGCTTAAATGTCTCCTTATTCAAGATGTCTTCTCTGTCCTTTCTAGAAAACTCTCATTCCTTACATAACAGGTATCCTTTATCCTTTTTATTTTTCTCCATATCCATAACATATTATATATTTATTTGCTTGGTTTTTGTCTGTGCCCATAAAAGTATAAATCCAATGGGTATAGGGACTTCATTTTGTTCACTATTGTATCCCCAGAACTTTATATACTGACTAGCACATAATAATAGAGGCCTATAATTATTTATAGAATTAATAAATATAGATTCTTTGTCTACTGTGATTTATCTTTCACTTAGTTTGTGATATTTTTGGACATACAGGCTTTTTAAAATTTAATATATTTAAAGCTCTGGTATTTTTCTTTGTATTCATTTCTGTTTCTTCTATGCTTCTGAAGTTTTTTCAGTTTAAAGATTAGATGAATATTTATGTTTTCTATTAATAATTTTGTTATTTGACTTTTCATCTTAAAGTTTTAACTCATAATCCATATTAAATTTATTTTCTCATACAATGGAAATTTTTTTAAAAAACATACTTTTTTCCAGTTGTTAATCAATTACATGGCACCACTTAGTGAATAATACTTACTTTACCCATTGATTTTGCTTTTTAAAAGTACAATTAATTTATCTTGTCTTCTCAGTGACAATATAAATCATGAGTGTAGGTACTGCTTATATATATACTTTCTCTATATCCTTCAGACCTGAGTACAAGATTGGTCAGTAAAGAACTCTTTACAAATATTTGGAGAATAGGTGAATGGGTGGATAGTTTCAAGCCAGCATACATATGTGTGTGTTTGTTTTAAAGAATCTAACAACTAAACAATATGTCAATTCACTAAAGTCTGGAGGCAAATCATCATAGAGGGCCAGGCTTTACCTAGAATACCCTTCAAGAGTATGGAACCATAACCACTTTAGAAACTCATCAATTATAAAACATAATCAGTAACACCCAACACCATAGGAAAGGAATTACATAGAATTATCCTTACCTTAAGGAACCCCTGAAAAATACTTTATGGGGCTTAAAAGTAAAACAGAGCTTTCCAAGGACTTCCCAACTGACACCCCTCCCCCTGAAATAACATTTATTTCCTGAAAAAAATAGATTGCTTTGTTACAGACAGTGCCCCAAATCCTACTAAATGCAATCCATCAGCTTCCAATATGCATTGAGTTTAATAACTTTGGAATCAAATCTACTTTAAAAGAAAATCTACCTCATTTTTGGCTCTCTTGTAAAACCCAAGTGTCCCATATATATTGATTCTGTAAGGCTCACTTAGCCTTCTATGGCTTGAAATAAATAACACAAAAAATGTTTTTATTCATTTCTGCCTCTTTGCTGATTATCTATAGCAGTGGTAGTCAACCTGGTCCCTACCACCCACTAGTACGTGTTCCAGCTTTCATGGTGGGCAGTAGCGGAGCAACCAAAGTATAAATAAAAAGATAGATTTAACTATAGTAAGTTGTTTTATAAAGATTTATTCTGCCAAACTTAGAGAAAATTCGACATAAAGTACTTGGTAAGTAATTATTATTTTATGCTTTAACTTGCTGTAACTTCATTTTATAAATTTTATTTATAAAGTAAAGTTACTTCCCTAATTTATAAATCACCATTACTGTGGAACCGGTGGGCAGTTAGACAATTTTACTACTAACAGATACAAAAGTGGGCAGTAGGTATAAAAAGGTTGACTACCCCTGATCTATAGCAAACAGCAAAATGAGCAAGGCTGTGGTGAATTGCTTCTTATGGTAACTAACATCACAAAGAGAATGACAATCAGTTAAATATATTGCTAAGCACAAAGAGTAACTAAAATATTTATCTCTGTTGTAAGGTATTAAAGGGGAAATCTTTCAAAGTGGAAGCTTCAAGAAATTGCATTACAAGTTGTATAATTTGATTAGACTGACCTTAGGATAGAATAAAAATCTGCTTATTTCCATAATGTTGGCCTTCAACAGTATCAAACATTAGATAATTTATCATGATATGCAAAACAGTTCTCAAGAATACCTAACTTAAAAAGGAGATCTCAGTGACTTCCAGCTCTGTGAATTTTGAGGTAGTGTGATAATCAAAATAATTTATATTTAAGTGAATTTGTGTTGTTCTGAAAGGCCTAGTCTTCAAGACAAGGGGAATGTATTTCCCACTTATCACTAGAACAAGTACAGACCAACTGAGGTAAGGTTAGTATACTCATTGCTGCCTTTATAACAAAACTCACATTGGATATGGAAACTTATTTGAATGGGGAGGCTACTGAAATTTAATGTACAAACTCACAACTCACCTTAGACACAAAATGTATCACCCTTATTTAAGAGTTAAAGGACTAACTGTAGCTCAATAAATTCAATAAAAAAGTTCAAGGATTATACCTATTGTATCACCTACCTTAGCTGAGTCCCTTACCCTTAATACCACCTACAAAGAAGCCATTGTCTTTACATGGACTCAAACTTTAATGCTGTATGAAGCCCCTCATACCAATGCTGCAAAATTCACAGAATTACACTCAGAATTGCAAGAGAACTTGAAGATGTTCTGACTCATCTCCTCACATAAACGATACAGGTTTCATGCAATTTGGCATAATTATTAAGATTATTTTCAGAATCCTTGATGTCTTAAAGTCTTATTTCCTTAGTAATAATAGTTTTCAATAAACTAAAACTCCTCTTTTATGAGGTTTCTAATTCTATCTTTTTTTTTTTGCTAGTGCCCTCCTCCCCAATCTCAGAATTACAGCTTTCTAGATTGTTATTTTTAGGAGCATAGTGACTCGTGGTCACTCACACATTAGAGATAACAATCCTTGTGGAATCCGTTGGGCTCAAAGAGCAAAGAGAGCACTGTATTTCAAGCATCACGCATATATTTTATCCCGTGCCACTAAATATGATACCATTCACAGCCACAAACCTTTGCAGTTCCGGGTTTTCTCCACCTTCCATGATCTTTTCTTGAAGCTTCAGATGATCAGGTATGCAAAGACCAAGACCCCTGATGTCATTCTAACAATGTCCAGTGCCATAGTATTTATGGCTTACCTGATACATAAGATTTTGCTCTATGAGGCCACTACACAATGTATAGTTTGTGCAAAAGCAATTTAGTTTACTTTCCATTTCAAGCATTGCCTTATTATATTTCTTATTGCAACAAGCACGCACCTTTTTTTTCATTTCTAAAGAATTACCAGTAGAGGAAAAATTAGAAAGAGTGACCTAGAGGTGTAAGAATACACATTCCATTAGCAAGCTCACAAGCCACACAGAAAATTGGTGTTTTATATGTACTATTTAAGATTTGTGTTTAAAAAGCCATAAGTATCATAAATTGTTTGGCTATTAAAATTCTGGCAAAACCCCACTATGAAAAAGCCATTATTTAATACTAATGCCATCGTGTTCTCTCCCCTATGCTCTTAGAAACAAATATTGCCATTAGCACACTCAACTCGAAAGTCCATACTTGGAGAAATGGAAATGAACAAACTAAAGAAATGACCAAGATCATAGTCAATGCCAGTTTTCTTAGTGTGGCATGCCTCAGTGCTCACTAGGGCCTCTGTAACTGGAAGCACAGAGGGGGATATCAGTCTTCCACCAAGTTGTTCACTATTACCTGGAGCCAGGTGGCTCTGCTCATCCCTGCATTTCCAGAGCCCTGTCTCCACAGGCACATCAAGTTTCAGACATGAATACTAAATTACAGACATCTTTAGTTGTGTAAAAAAAAAAAAGTTGCTTAAAGATTAAGTTCATCATTCTAATATAGTGTGATCTAGTCTCCCTGCTCATACATTTTACTTAGAAAATATATGGTTTTACAGCAAAGTACCTCTATATATAGAGGCACCCAAACTGTATTTTCTCAAGCCAAGTGAATTAAAGGGGAAGAGAAAGGCTTAAAACAGAGTAGTGCCAAAAAGAGATAAAAGAGAAACTGAGCCTCAGAAAAAAATATGTCCAAGAAATGAAATTTCCTATAAGGTTTTCTTAAGCTGGGTTGTATGCACAACAATAATTATTTGGCTGCTTACTTCTCAGAGCTCTCAATTAAAAATAGTCACCATGAGATCTGTCGCTATGCTTTACTAATTTGGGATGCCCTAACCTCACATTTGGGGCATCACACCTTCCTGTGACTAGGTTTATAAGCATTTACTCAGGAAAGCAACCTGAGTGTCGAAGGTGTAGAGGAAGGTTCTGAAGACCCAAGCTCATAGACACCATGTAGAATCAGGCCAGCCCCAAAAGGCTCCTTCACTACAGAGGCAGAGTAAGTAGGTAAGAAAGGCAGATAATGTTCTCTCTCTCTCTCTCTCTCTCTCTCTCTCTCTCTTTATCTATCTCTATCTCTCTTTCACACAAACATACACACACACACACACACACACACACACACACACTCACTCACCTAAAGGGAGAGTCTGCCCTTTAGATTGACCTTATCTTCCTGTCAGCTTACACACAGAATTTATTTTATCCAGAAGAGCCAACTACACAGCCTGAGAAGAGGTGCCTTTTATGCACTGGAAATCAGATTTAGGAGCAAAAATAATCCAGGAAGCAGAGACTGCCAAGGCTAGTGCTAGTGGCAGTGAGTGAGAGCAGTTTGCCACAGAACAGTGGCCAGATGGGGCCCTGTGGGAAATGCTAAAAACTGGTCACCCTGGCACTCAGAGACTTAATGTAGTATCTGAAGACTATGCATATCAAGGCAGTGCTTAAGCATCTGACATGAAGAAGCCCTGGTGCTAGTCCACAAAGAACACAGCTCAAGGAGAATGCAGGCCTCACACCAAGCTTCCTGCCTGCTTCAATTTCAAGTGGTCTGCACAAAGCTCAAGATAGCTGACCTTAACACCTGTATGTCTGTCGATTTGTTTAAATCTCACTCTATTTTTTCTTTCTGAAAAGGAATTTTCTCCTTCCCCAAAAGTTGAATTTCCAAAGTTTTCTCAAGGTCTACTTAATTCATGAATCCCTTATTGACTTGGAGAGCTTTTAGAACTTGGGGCAGCAATGTAAGAGCCATCTCTTTCAGGAGAAAGCTAAACTGGCTAACACAAAAGACATCGAAACATTTCTGAGATGATTCTGTCCTTCTAGCTACAGACAGACATACAAAGTGTGGAGAGAGGGGAATAAGATGGGAGGAGGGAGTCTGTAACCTTCTATTTAATTTTTAAAATCAGGAGCAAATATGAAGTGTTATAAATTTGGGAGACACACATCTGTTTTCTCTGGACTCCATATATTTTAAATATTACATAATTATTTGTTTTGTTTTTTTAATTAAATGAAACTCAATAAGGAAAACTAAACAGTGAGAATTCAAAGGAATAATGAATTAGCCCACCTTCCAAACGTTTAGTAAGTCTTGCAAAATGAGGAATCTCACTTTAAACAAATAAGATATGTAAAAATCCAGACTTATATACAAAGGAAATTGGTAAAGAGTTGGTTATCCCCATTACACAAAGGCCCTTCCTTTTGTGAAAGAATTCACCACAATGTTTCTATAAATAAGGAGTGCCACCGGTGTGGTTAACATGGAGTCTAATTTATAAAACAAGCATTCTCTTGCTGCACAACTTTTCAGGCACACACTACTATTCGAAGTTATATCCACAAGTCCTCTTGTGAAAACTAGTCAGATTTTCTGTTATATGACAGACAACACTTTGAAGCTTCAGCAGAGGAACTTCTGTCAAGCAAAATGGAGTTCCATTGTGTGCCTGGATGAGTAATTTGCCTTCTCTGTAACTTTATTTTGTTATTATGTGGTGGAAATACTGTCCCCTAAACACCTTTTTCAGGAGTCCTAGGGAGCTGTGTGGTGCTAAGCAATATTTTTAAGCAAAATGCTGAGTGATGGCAAATGAGATTTCTTTATAGGAGCCCAAGTTCCTGGGCTTGGCAGAGTGGTTCTTCACATAGTTCCAGTACTTTGTCATTATTCCCCAGGGGGACACAGGGAAGCACTAACAGCCTGGATACACCACTGAAAGTGGAGTGACCCTCACCATGCAGTCCACACAAAAGCCACTTGTAACTACACAACAGCCAAAGAGGAAATGTAACTTGAAGAACATTTCCCTCTACAAACAACTGATCCTCTGGGACTTTCACTTCAAGCTTCTCAATTGTTCCAAGTAAATGAAGCTCACATTAAAAGCCAGTCAGTCACACATCAAGAAATCAAGCTCCTCTCAGTAGGGGAATATGGCCGCTTTATAGCCAGCCTCCGACCTCTCACACACAGGCCTGTTGTACAAATGATTTCGTTTACCCACATCTGAGACACTTGATTCTGCCAAGCTTGGCCTTTCCTAAGCCCTAGAAGCTGAAATACACATACAGAGGGGTCAACATCTGAAACTCCAAGAAAATGCCTCAGATCCACTGCAGTGCCGTAATTGAAGGACTCCAACTTTGCCAAGAGGTGATTTCATCCTTTTTCAGTCCTCTAATTCTTAACAAGTGATACCCCAAGCCCCTAGCTTCAGTCTCTAGAAACACTATACTGAAGTCACAGCAAAGACTAGGGCAAGATTAGAGAGGCAGAGGTCTGCAGCTCCTCCCACCCTATAAGTATGACTTACAATCAGAGAAAAACCAGGAAGAGCCCCAGGGACCAAAAACAAGTGGACCTCTGATGGGAGGAATTTCAAAGTCTCAGCGCACTCTATGAAAAATGTTCTCCCTCCAATCCCCTAGGGAGAGAAATCTCAGGATCATTAGCAAGCTTCTGGCTGAGCTAAACTTTAGGGAAGGTGTATGGGGAGAGAACAATCTCTAAGGTAACCAGTTAATTGCCAATAAGGAATGGTAATAATAAATTAACAAATACTAATGTAAACTAACTGAGTTCTATGTCAGTTGCATGGAGATGACAGAGGCACAGTTAGTTTATTATGAAACTTATTTTGCAAGCAGATCCCCGCTGGGAAACACACTACCTGAGCTAGATGTGAAACCAGCCAGTGAGGTATAATTTAGGCGATAGGTGGCCCTAGAATGTGTCTTAGTAGAAATAAAGCCATCAATTTTTTATTAAATTTATTGGTGTAACATTGGTTAATTTCATTATATAAACTTCATATGTACAACTTTATAATACGACATCTTTATATAGCATTGCGTGCTCTTCACCCAAAGTGCAAAAGAAAACTGGACTAAGCAGGCTGGAAAATATATGGTTTACACTGTTTTCCATGGCTTCTTTCTGCAGCCTGAGGATAACTTTTGACCCTTAGCGATACTACTTAGATGATTCCAAGACCCTGTCATAACAAGAAAAGTAAAATAAATAACGCTTACTGAAGGGTTTGTTGGTCTGTTTAAATTGGAAGTGGTGTTTTGTGTTATTTTTCTTGCTATCCAAGCCAGCCTCAACATATCTATTAATTTTCCAGTGATTTTTGAATTTGACATGTGACAGGTTTGTGGCTGCATTTTTAGTTTCTTAGCCTTTACTTTCACTCAAATGACTGCAAATTCCTAACTTTAAAACTGTTTTAGGGAACAAAGCATGCTGAGATTTTTTTTTTCTTATTATTTTCTTCAAAGCCTAACTGGTGTTTTAGTTTCATTCTTTGCACTAAGATAACATGCATTGAGACTTTCTGTAGAATAATTGGAAGCATTTAATTTGATCTGCCACATACATCTTTGTTCTGCAAACTCTCTCACTCTTCCTACACTGCTATTAGTAAAATTGTTTGGTGAGTGACCACAGCAGAGTATGTATACACCCTTAAGAAGTCTCATATCAAAGATGCTACAGTTTGCTAGTAAAAGGTAAAAAAAAAAAGAAAGAGAAAACTCAAGATTGAATTTGAAACCAAAATCTAAATCCCTATACACCTATGATTACTATTTCTTGGACAGAAGAAGCTCTTGTCCACTACCACTCTCTTAAAGCTGTCAACTTAGGAAAGTTTAACATTAGAAAACTAAATTTAAACATGCCACACCAAAGGCACTGGGTGTTTGGGCCATTTCACCCCTTCTGAAGGCAGGAAAAAGGTCCCACCCAGTCTCCATTACCAGGAAAATGAGTGTTATTTTCTTCCTCTAGCAATGACCACAGCTTTGGTGACAAAAAGGGAAATGCAGGAATGCTGATATACAAAGAAGTTACATTTTCCAGTATCCAGAGGTGCCCAGAAAGCATACTTCTGTTTCATAAAATGGGGATAAAAATCATTTGACATTCCAAGGAGTCTCTAAAAATTTGAATGTTTTTAAAAAAATCTTAGCAAACTAACAAACTTACTTCTTTCTCCATTCTGTTTTTTTTTAACCTCCTTTTCCCTCTCTTCACCTCAAAGACCAACCCTCTCTCTCACACATATTCACTTATACATATGCTAAGTCTTTGGACTAAATAAACCAGGATGACAAGGAATGAATATTCACCTTTCAATTTAAAATATTTAAGAGATACCTGATATCACTAATTCTACAAAACTCTTCTGTAAATAGCAAGGGCATTCTCCAAATTCCTTCCTCAAATTTGCAAGAAAAAGCAAAAACTCTATGTAACTGATGTCCTGACCAACATCAAAGGAATGATAAATACTGATATACAATCCAGGCAAAATAATCTCTGCAGTACTAAAGGCTGACCTTCAGTTATCCAGGCTAATGCTCCATTCCCTTTATTTTACTTACTTAACCTCATTTAAAGTCACACTGTTGATTTCTAGATCCAACAATGTTCAGCTGTGTCTAGGTTTGCACACTAATGCAAAAGATATCCCCAAATCAACAGCAAGTTTTGTGAGCTCAACAGTTAATCCACATATATGTGATGGCAGGGCTACCACGGAAGGAGGAAAAGGATAATATCAAAGGGCCTACAAAGCAAAAACTTTTGTATTGCTTGCAGGAAAATCATGTGGGTGATCTTAGCTCCCCATTTGGACTATGAACCTTCTGATGTCAGAAGCTACATTTTACATTTATTTGGGATCCCCATGGTACCTACCATACAATTAAGCACACAGTATATACTCAAATAATGCTTACCAATTTGATCTAATCCCCTGGCAATAACCTTCAAAGTGTGGTGGAGTTCTGTGATGGAAGCAGTTCTGACTCCCCTATAATGCCATTGCGAGTAAGCTTTGGAACTGATTCTGCAGCTAATGAAGGGAATGGGGTTTGTCACAAGGTAGACCAACAGAGGAACGTAATATGTGGTTACCTTTGGTCCCAATGTGGAGAGTAAGAATGTAACATATGCTTAAGAAAGCAATATTATCTTGAATTGAAATGACCTGTTACTTCTCTGTCTCCCTGTAAGGTACTTGGGGTCAAGGATAAAGTGTTTTATTTTTGTATCTTTGGCAAGTACTAAAGTGCCTGGTATACTCTAAGTGTGCAATAAATGCTACTAGGTTGAATTAATAGACAAATTAAGAATGGTTTAATTAAATAATATGAAGAAAAAATAAGTGACATAAGGTCTAATACAAAGATTTCCATAGAATCATACAGTTATCACATTGTAGTACTTATCACTCTGCACTATAATTGTTTAATTAATGTTGATTTCTTGAATTAATTCATTAACTAATGAAAAATGTAAAGAAAAGGTAGGAAATACATCAATATATACTATACCAGGAAAGGCAAATATCCCATCGTAACTGATATGAGCATTTATCACTCCATACAAATTACTTATTTATCGGCTTGTCTCCCCCATTAGAATGCACACTCCTTGAGATAAGAGACCAACTTTTTAATTTCTTTAACACCAAACACCAGAGCATTACCTTACAAAGAGTAGACACTCAACAAATATTAGCTGAATGTATGAATCAATCATTCCTGCTCTTCTATAGAGTTCACTGTACTTTAAATATCCTACCTAATCCATGTTAAGGGGCTGCTAGCATGGAAAGAAAAAGACAGATAGGTGTCCTTTGTGCAGGAATTTGTGACAGATGCTGGTTAAATTTCCTGATTCATGCATGGCTGTGAGGGGGTCTCTTCCCCTTATAAATGGGTTTGTCCATTGAATTATCCAGGACTGTGTATTAGAAATACACACTCTTGGCCCAGTGGATAGAGCATTGGCCCAGCATGCAGACGTCCTGGGTTTGATCCACAGTCAGGACACAACATGAGAAGAGATTATTTGCTTTTTTTCTTATCCTTCTACGCCTTCTCTTTCTCTTTCCCTCTCTCAGTGGCTGAATTGGTTCAAGGGTCAGCTGGGGAGCTGAGGAGAGTTCATTTGATTTGAGCATCGGCCCCAGATGGGGGTTGCCAGGAGGAACCTGGTTGGGGTGCATGAAGGAGTCTGTCTATTTCACCTCCTCTCACTTAAAAAAAAAAGAAATGTACACTTAACATCACTGTGTCTAGTGCACACTGTCTTGGCCTGACTAGCCCTAGATACTAGATCTGTGTGTTTTTGTTTAAAAAAAAAATGGGAGGGGAGAGCATCTGGCTTTGAAGTTAAGGGATAGGATCAAAATTCAGATTTTCACTGGCTTTTCTAAATAATTGAAGCAATACTTTGTTTAAATCTGCCATATAATTTTAGAAAGAACACCAAAATCTTAGGCAAACCATGCAGACATAGTTATATGTCTCCTGTCCCCTCCAAGATTTCATAGACACCTAGGCTCATGTTTCTCTAGTGCCTTAAATTGATTCCATAAGTAATCACCAAACCTTCAGGATTCAATCATTTTGTCCATCTCCATAAGCAACATCAATCAGTTAGCACCTGAACACACAACCTTTTACTTTCATTGTTTAAATATCCAATATGATTACTATAACCACACCACTTTGTAGCTCTTACCTATATAGAACCAGCCTAAATTTCTCTATGGTTATAAGTGCCTAGGGAGTCACACTTAGGTGTACAGGCCATTACAACAGTGATTCTGCAATTATTGTCCTATTCAGACCCTTTGCATTGTGCAATGTCATATTATTCCTTGTATCAATCCTGCATGGTAGATGTGCCCATATTGTTGATGAGGAAAGAAAGACTCAGAGAGATTCCATAGCAAGAGGTATTACCCAGATTCAAAATCATGGTCTATTTAATTCCACTACATAGCACTATTTCTTCCTCTGCATTGCTGAATTCTTGGGGGTCTGCAAGTAGTCCTTCAAAAAGTCTGTAGTCTAGTCCTTAGTACTAGTCATTGACACTCATAATTGTAACTAAGCCTCCTTAAACATAATATTAGATTTTTCAATAAATTCTCATTTATAGATTTATAGATTAAAAGTATTAGGTGTTTTTCTTGCTGGCAGAATATCGTCATTTTCTTACTGAAACCACTGCTTTTCAGTTCCATTAATTCTGAGGAGAATTATTTTTTTAAGAACTAGGAGAAACAATCAATGCAAGGGATCCTAAAGCCTTTGCCTTTCAAAATTGATACAATTACTATGAGGCCATTTTATATGCATCATAGCTCAGGTATGTCAGGCTGAATTATTTCTGAGGCAGGAAAGTGACACTGAAAGAGCACTTGCCAAAAAGTTATAGAGCCCTGTGATCTAGTCCTCTCTCTTTCTTAATGTCCTGCTCTGTGAGTCTGAACAAGTTCTGTAGCATCTCTGGGTCTCCATTTCATCATCTACTGAAGGTCAGTGTACCAAGATACCTGATTGCAAGAATCAAAGGAGACAATGGTTGTAAAGGTGCTTCAAAAAATCAAAAGTACTCTCCAAGTAGGCAATATTCCTTTCATTAGTGGCCTGGAACGGGGCATATGCCTCCCAGTGCATCAAGTTTTCAACCAAAGAGAGACTTAAGCAATTCATGAAAATATAAAATCATCTTAAGAACTGTTATTTATAGCCTTTCACCAAGCCATCCACCCTCTATCAATCACATTTTCAGACTACAACCCTGAGATATTTAAATAGACAGCAAACACTGAGCCATATAGAGTTTTTTTAATGTTTTGTTTTTAAAACATTCATTCTCAATAAAGGCAAACAGAACTAATTCAAATGCACAGTTAATTTTTGAAATTTTCATAATTTTAAGTTCATTTGTCAAACATCACCGTAAAAACTACCAAGAAATGGCAAAATTGTTTCAAACAATTAGCCTTCATTTAACCAGCACACCCATATTTTCAGCAAAGCATGCATATAACCAAAGAAAAAGTCAAAGGGGGATTTAGGAGGTTGAATCACTCTCATATTGGGAAATTGGCCCTTGAGCATTCTAGGCTTCATTCATTTTCAACATTACTTGCTGACTCTTTCGCTGCCACTTTAACTGGAATAAGGGTACCACTGGCTTTCAAGCATGCCGCATCGCAACAGGTGGAGCCGATTTTTACTATGCGAGAATATCATACAGGGACTTCAAAGGCTCATCCCCTTTGAGCTCTCACTCCCAAAGTCCACCCCTACAGAGGCCGAATATGTTGGGTTACCTATTGCCTCAAGAAGCACTGATAGCAAACCTGGGTTATGGAAATAGTCTCAGGCAGAGAAGCTCTCTCTATCTTGTCAGGGAATGTTCCACTGTAGGGGATTATGGGGATGAGCTTTTGGGTGGACCTCATAGAGGCCCTTAATTGCACTCACCTCTGGCAGAGGCACACCATTGATGATCAGGTCTGGCTGCTGGGGACCCTGGCTGTCAAAAGAGTGATGAAAGATATGGTTGGCACTGATATTGCAGGTACTCTCGTTTTCCACATTCATGAAAGTGCTCTCAGAGCTGCGGCAGCCCATGGGCAGCGTCTGCTGGTGGTGGTCGAAATAGTTGAGGGACGTGGTCAGGGAGGAGCAACTGACAACATTCATCTTGTCTGCCTCCTCCACATCTCGGGGTACCAGGCGGATGTCATTCTTACTGATTTTTTTCTTCTTGCTTGATTTCCTTTGATGCCCATAGGAGTACTCAGCGATTCTACGTGACAGAAAAGGCAGCATGTATCGCTAACGCCCTCCCAAACCATGCATTGACTAATAAACTTTTAGCACCCAGAAGTTGTACCCAGTCTTTACTCCAACTTCTTATAGGGGTGCACTATATCACCTAATTGCTCCTTGTGGAAAACAAGCTGAGGGCCATAAACTTTTCATATTAAACATAGTAACCACCCACTCCATCCCTCAAAAAAAAAGTTTTTGTATTTAGTTAGGATTTGGAATCTCTCCGTGTGAGTGGTCATTTTGCAAAGTTAGAGGGATGGGGGAAGTTGAGTCTATGGGAGGTAAATCATAAAAATGCTCAAATCTAGAGGTTCCTTGGAACCCAAAGGAACTTCTGGGTGAAAAAAAGGAAGCAAATTGTAATTAAACTGAAGAGGAGGTAGAAGGATATGAAAAATAACCTTCTTTTTAGTTCCTCCAGGCATTTGCCATGTGACCAACACCCTCAATCAGGTTTCTCTCTGATAGACCTGATGAGTTTTGAACTGGGGTAGGAGACCCGATCCTGTCCTTGGACACATCCTCAGCCCCTTCCTCCACACCCTCCACTCCTCTGCTTTAGCCCTGCTCCCTTCCACTCTCCACCCCACCAGCCTCTCCTAGAATCTAATGGAGAACCCATTTGAATGAGGGGAAATGCCTCTTTACCTCTTTCCCCTTAGGCACATTTTCTCCTCAGCCTTTTTGTCGTGCTCCTCGCTAATGGGAGAAATCGAGATGCAATGCTGACACTTGCTGTTTTGTCCTTTTATAAAACAGCTCGGGAGACAAGTGATGGTTAAACAATTACTGCAAAGGAATTTAAAGGTTAGTGCATTCGGCATCCTTCTCCATTCAGGTGTACCTACAAGCAGCTGTGCTGCAACTGGAACGTAAAGAGCTCAATTTAATTAACATTGACACAGATCCCTGCAAAGTGCACCAAAGATACCAAACATTAAGAGACTTGTCAAAAGAAATGCATTAAAATGTAGCCAGATTATCAAAGTCATTTATTATCTTGCACACAATAATTCAGCCTATTGTTGGGAAATTCAACTTCTGGGCAATAATCAGCAAAACAATAGCATTAATAAATAATACAAGTTCATATTTACAATAAAAAGACTGTGCCTATATTCTCACTCCATAAAATTAACTGTCTAATTGCAAAAAGGGAGCCCAATTCAAGTAGCAATTGCAGATCATCTCGCAAGTCTCCTAAATGAGTACATTTGTGGAAGGAACTATGCAGATGTTGAGAACAAGAAACTTCTGCCTAGTGCATGAAAGGACAAGCTCTTCAACTTTAGGTTTCTGAAAAGTTTGAGCAGACAAGGAGATTACATATCTCCAGAGGAAAATCCTGGTTCTTTCCCCGTGATCTTCCAAGGGCTGAGCAGTTGTAGTCCCCTCATCCTCTGGCTCTGTGTTGAGGCTGACTTGCAGTAATGCCAAGCTGATGTTACTGGGGTTTGGAGCAGATAAAATACCAAACTCCCTTGGACCTGGGTTGATTTTCATTTTTAATCTGTTTAAGGAAGCAATGGGAGTTCTAATCATTTTGTTTATCTATGATGGGTAAATTTGGCAATGCCTCATCTAATTATTCAGCTGAGGCATTCATTGGGCAGCCTTGTCTGTATTGACCAATTATTTAATTAAACTATACTTCATTAATCCCAAAAAATCAGAGGGAACAGAGTTCTTTACAAAATTCACAAGTGAGTGAAGTTGGAGGGCATGTAGACTTTATTTTTAATTCAAATGCTCTCCTCCCTGTTTAATGATCTTCCCAGTAAGCTCTAGGAAAGAAGTCTCACTCTTAGTTATATGTCACCGAGAGGTGGAAAAGCCTTCAATATCTGTATGTCAAGCTGATTTCTTTTTTATCCAGGAAAGGGTCTCATGAATTTACTTTATGCTCAGGAAATGACTTAAAAAGAACTTTCTCTATAATTACTTCCATATAAATGAAATTTTATAAGCCCTGAATTTTTCTCCTATAAAAATCACCATTGGCAGTTGCAGATTTCAAAGGTAAGAGCAATATTAATTTCCATGTCGCCCATCTGAAACGATTTAGAGCTGAAGGAAAGAAAAGTCACAGCCATTTCAGTAGTAACAGGATTAAAGTATTTATGAGGCATTGCAGCTGCTCTTTTGTGGCACCTGATTGATATTCATGTGTGGTTAGCATTTGTCTACTAACTTGTGTAACACAGAGAATAGTAAAAGGGAAACAATTATTGCGTGGCTGTTACATATTCAGGGGGCTCTGATTTACAGAAGTGTGTATTTCAGATGGTGTAAAATAAAAATCAGAGCTACAGAAACATATTTTGACTGATTAACATGCAAGCACAGATGGCACAAAAGACACAGTGGATGTGTAGGTGTGTTGAATGCACACACACACACCTTGGTTGGAAATAGCAGCATCATTCATTTTCAGCAAACTAAAGAAACAATTTTTTTCAATCATTTTGATGAGACACTGCTGGAAAAAAATTTTTATGAACTCAAGAAATACTTATATTTGTTCTGTCCAATTGTAAGGAAGGTCTTCAGCAAGACACTCTAATATGCTTATCAGAAAATTTTTTAAAAAGCAGTATGTGATATTTCAGTTTCTACATTTCTACTCCTTTCTCCCTCTCCCTCTCCCTCTCTCACACACAAACATATCCTGCTCACACTTCAAAGGAAACTGTAACACAATAGTCCACAGTGACATCCACTGGTAGGAAGCAGTCTCACATTAGAGGATAGCACCATCAACTCCAGAAGTTTGCTGTTTTTACAGAAACATTTGGATGCACAGTCTTGCCCTCATTGGGATGTTTGGTCTCTATCCCAACAATCAACCAGATATTTGAAAACATATAGATGACTGGTAGAATTTAATTTTCCATAGATGTTTGGGGACTGGATAAAAAACAAGCCCAAGAAACACTAAAAAACACTAATCACCTGCTTCACCATTTATTCCTGTTCTCACTTCTCCCCAACCAAATTCTCTGTTTCTTACCTTATACTTCCACTCATAGGCTTTCTTCACACTTAATCTCTACAACTTGACAGGGCAGCTGCCAGCACTCCCTCTCTCCTTTCAATACCTGTCTCCAAAACACTGTGTCCCAGAAATTAAGTTGAAGCATTTGGTGGTAAATCTCTTTCTCCCTCCCTCCCCCCTTCCCTTCCTCCCTTCCTCCCTCCCGCCTGCAACAACAGCACAGAGACAATTATGCAAATTTTAAAATGATAATTGCTTCTCTGCTTATCATCGTTATATGACAGAATCCACTGGACAGTAAATGATGATCTTCCAGCAACTTGTCTGATCAAAAGAATTGATCAACTGGACTGCCACAAACTTTCCCCTCCAAAATGAAGCGCTGTAGATACAGTGCATGCATTTAAGTAGGAAACAAAACGCTGGGATATTCACACAGCGACACAGATACGACCTTACTCATCCAAGACAAGAGGAATGAAAGAAAAGTTGGCTCTACCTGCAGTTGTAGGTCCGGAGTCGTTTGTTGTCTAGCTTGCACTTGATCGCCACGGCAATCATAGTGATAAGGAGGAGGCCGGCAATGGAGCCCAGGGCAGAAATGAAAATCAGGGGCAAGCTCAGAGAGCCTTTAGTTTCTTGCGGTTTGAGAGGGGGAGTCAAGTAAATTAAGAGAAGTGCAGAGGCAGAGAGAGGTATCTTGCCGTGGTCGCGGGCCCTTATAGTAAGTTCAAAGGAAGCCTTGGATTTCTCGTCGAAGGTGCTAGTGGTTTTGACTTCGCCGCTGTCCGGGTCTATTTCAAAGAAGCCGCGATCTCCCTCTGTCAGGTCGTAGGTGATCCGGCCATTCTCGCCCTCGTCGTAGTCTTCTGCTTTGACAGTGGTCACTATATAGCCTATGCCGGCATTGCGAGGGATGAAAATCTCGGCAGTGCCATTGAGCAGTGGCGGGGACAAGATGATTGGGGTATTGTCATTAACATCTAGGACGATAACCCGAATTGTGACATTGCTCTCCAGCGGGGGCTTTCCAGCGTCCTTGGCCTGCACTAGGAAATCGAATGTCTTAGCATGCTCATAGTTGAAGGATCGCAGCGCATAGATGTCTCCAGAGTTGGGGTTGATGGAGACGTAGGTGGAGATAGGCATGTCTTGCACCTCCGACGGCACTAGCTGGTAGGAGACACTGCCATTGGCACCCAGGTCGGGGTCTCTGGCAGCCACAGAGAGAAGATAGGCCCCAGGGGTGTTGTTCTCCTGCAGAATGACCTGGTAAAAAGGCTTGGTGAACTTTGGGGGATTGTCGTTATGGTCGGTGATCTGCACAGTAAAGGACATGGTACTATTCAGCTCGGGATCACCGCTGTCCCTCGCATAGATGGTGAGGTTGTACTCGTCTACCTGCTCGCGGTCCAGCTCTCCTTCCACCTGGATAACAGAGAAGCTGTCATACACTCGCAGGCTAAAGGGCACGTCGCCCACCAAAGTACTCTTCACGTGACCATTTTCACCGGAATCCTCATCAGTCACCCTCAACAGTGCAATTACATAGGTGGAGGGGGTAGCCTCGTTCACCTGAACTAGCTCGCTGTTGGCCGACAGCAGGGTGATGACCGGGGCATTGTCGTTGAGGTCCAGAACGTTGACGATGACCTTGCAGTGTGCCGGGATTGAGTTGGGTCCCAGATCCCTGGCTTGCACGTCCAGTTCGTACAAGTGGCCCTTTTCGTAGTCTAGGTTCCCGATAACCGTGATGAGGCCACTATGAGGGTCAATGTGAAAGAGTTCACGCGTGCGATCATTGCCGTAGCCATAGAAGGAGTAGACCACCACGCCACTGTTGCCCTCGTCTGGGTCGCTGGCGTTGAGGTGGATGACAGGTGTGTTTGGAGGGGAGTTCTCTGGCACGCTCACCTCATAGATAGACTTGCTAAACACCGGGTTGTTGTCATTGGAGTCAGTCACCTTGATGTGGAGGGCAACAGTGCCCATGCGTGGCGGGTCGCCGCCATCCAGAGCAAGGATTCGAAAGCTGTAATGCGACTGGGTCTCACGGTCCAGGTCCTTGTCCACCACGAGCTCAGCAAAGCGAGAGCCGTCGCCGCGCGTCTTGATATCCAGGCTGAACACGTCATTAGGTGTGAGCTCATAGGACTGCACGCCGAAAATGCCCGCGTCCGAGTCGTAGGCGCTGTCCAGAGGGATACGTGTGCCCGGGCTGGCCGCCTCTGAAATCTCCACGTCGATCCGTGCCACGGGGAAGGTGGGTCCGTTGTCGTTCAGGTCCGTGATCTCCACTTTAACCAAACAGATCTCCATTGAGTTAGACATAATCTCGAGTGAAATGATGCATTTGAGGTTGTGGCGGCACAGCTGGTCGCGGTCGATCTTCTGTTTGGTGACCAGAAGACCCGAGCTAGGGTTGAATTCCACCAGGTGCGGAGCTGAGTTGGACACCACGCGGTAGGTAGAGGAGTGCTGGCCGTCCTTCCCGAAGCCCGCCGCCCGGGCGTCCTTGGTCACGTTGGCAATCACCGTCCCGGATCGCTGCTCCTCTTGTAGAGTGTATTTCAAACTAACGAGGGCGTTCGCTTCCTTGAACAGTATGGAGAACACCAGCAGAATCGGCAGCAGGAAAGGCTCCCTACCTTTGCGGAGCTTTGCATAGCCTCGCCTCGCCACATTTCTGCGAAGCCGAAGCCTACGGCGCCTCAGCATCCGGTTGACTCGGGCTGCCTGTTGCACGCGCCCCGGGGCCCTGGAGGGCTTGGGACGTGTCCCACCCAGGATGAGCCGGCGGCGCGCGGAGGATAGCCGCGCCAGCACTACTGCTGAGGTTTCAGCAGACTTAGCTCGGATTTGTAGGAATCTCCGGCGCTCCGAGAAGCTGAGGGAGGACCGCACAGTCCCGAGCCACATCTTTCCAACCCAGCTACTGAGCTTTCCCCCTTTAGAGTTAGCGGGAAGAGACTGACCGCAGCCGCGCAGGGCTGCGGGTCTGACGGCGTCTGAGCTGCTGAGTCGACGCGTGGCTGAGTCTGTACTGCACTTGAGGAGAAAGCGCAGAAGGCAGTGTGGGTGCAACTCAGGCACTGCCCCTCAAGCCGCAGCGCACTGGCACTAAAGGCTCAGCGATGTATAAGCACCTGGCATGCGCAAGGACCTCCCCTCAGCGTTACTGGCTCACTGCGGAGAGGGACCCGCCTGGAATGCCTCCCCCGGGTTACAGGGGGGACACACTGGCCTTTTTAAAGCTGGCTAGAAAGAAAAGGGTATCTCAGTTGGGAGACTGAGTTGCTGTCTAGAGCCTCAGGCGGCCGGGTATCTGTCAGAGCCGTATGGCAGTCCCAGGGCCGGCAGAGGAAGGGGGAAGAGAGAGGCAGCCCAGAGGAGACCACGCTCCTTCTCACCGAGGTTGGCTCTGGAAGGGCTTGGGGGACGTGTCTGTCCAGGATCAGAGGTCGGGGCAGACTCCCCACCAAAGAGCAGTTAAACTACGGGCGTTTCGTCTCAGAAATCAAAGTTACTAATGCAGCCTGAGCTTTCACGTCAAGTTGTGAAAACCTGGCGTCGGTAATTTGCCCAAGAAAAATTCAAGTCCTGGTCCTTCCAATGGCCCGAGGGGATGGGGTATGGGGAGGAGGAGAGGGGAAGCGACAACAGTACCGGCCAGGAGAGGCGGGGCCGCCGTTGCTGGTACCCGTGGCTTCTCCTCTTCCCTGGGTCTGCGCTGGGGTGTCACTCCAAGGGCCGCCGCCGCAGCCACAGGAAGCCCTCCTAGCTCAGTCGTGGGTCGCTGTGGTCCGTCTCAGCAGCCCGCAGGGTCGACGGTTCTGTCGCCTTCAAAGTTTACTTGCGGGAGCGTCTTGATTCCACCTTCCCAAAGAGGCGCTGGCCGCGCTGCGCTGGGCTCCCGCCCTCTCGGGCGCTCTGGCGCTCGGAAGGTCTGTCACGCTCTCTCGGTCTGTCTCAGTTGGTGTGTGAATGTGTGAAGAGAAGGAAAGAGTGAGTGTGTGATATACAGATTATGAGTGTGGAGTATGAGGACGCCGCGGTGGGAGGGGTCCGATCTCCTCTGAATCCGCTCAGTCGGAATGCCGCGGGGAGCACTGCGCCAAGGGCCGGGACTGGGCTAGGGACGCAGGTGCTAGTGCCCCCCCGGGCAAGCCGGGCTGGGTGGGCAGGAGATTTACTGCCGTCTGAGTCCGCTCGTCTGTCTCCTACACGCGCCCGCCACTGCCGCTGCTACTGCTGCTGCTGCTGCCGCTCCGGATGCCGCAAACTACTGACGATAGAGTCTAGAGAGAGCAGGAGGGAGCCGGAGCTGCCGTGAAGGGCTATGCCAGGCTCGGACCAATCAGCGCGCAACCCAGCTCGCTCCGGTTGGGGCGGGGTCAAGGAGCCCTGGGGGCGGGGCGGGGCGGGGCCAGCCGGAAACTTACTCACTGGCGGGACCGAGTGTACCTCCGCCCCGCAGAGTCCAGGCGGGACTCAGTGGAAACCTGGCGGGCAGGCCAAGCACGGACAAGAGGGGAGAGTGAAGCGGGGCGTGTTAGCGTTGCTGCTGAACCTTCCCGGGAACTGCGCGGCTCCCGTGTATGCAGCGATTGCGGGAAACGCGAGGAGGATTTAATTTTCTCAGCGCGTCTATCTCCCTCACAAATCTTCATATGTTGAAGATCATATTCATATTCTCTCTCCCCCTTCTCCCTCTCGCCCTCTCCTTCTCTTCCCCTTCCCAGCAGTCTTCCTCCCTCCTTCTTTGTCTCATTGCCCTGTTTCTCTGCCTTCCTCTCCTTTCTTTCGCAGTAGTGAAAGACAAAAAAAAAAGGGAGAAAGAGGGGAAGCTCCCTCGTGGTAGTCACTCATCCGGCTGTTGGCCGGTGTGTCTTCACTTCAACTGACAATCACGGCAGCCAACGTCCCCGACCGTCAACCCCATCCCTCCTCCCTGGGAAATTGTAGCATTTCCCGGTGCCAGCAGGACCCGTGGCCCGGTTTGGTTCGCTCTTGTCTGTCGCTCGTTAATCACATCGGATCGGTGGCCCAGGAACTGAGCCTTGAAGAGTACCTGACACATTTCGCTGTCTCACCCCGCGGGTTGGAAAATTTAGCTCCCTATTAATAAAGCCGCACATTTGAGAAAGACGGGTGCAGCGGACACCGCCACGCCACGCCACGCCAGTAGAGCCCGAGCCTGGCGGGAGCTGCGGGGCTGGAGCGCAATACGTGTGGGTCGCCAGCAGCTGGACTTGGCGCGGGCGTGCGAGGCTCCCGAGCTCTCCCGCGGGGCGCCTGTCCCGGGGGCTGCCAGCCCCACTCGGGCGGTGTTGGTGGCAGCGAACGCAGGGTTTGCCACTGCTGGGAAGCGGAAGGCAGGCGTGGCTGGGCTGACTTCAAACTCTGCTTGCCTTCCGGACTGAAGGCGCCCTGGGAACAGAGGCGCCCGGTTCTGAGGCTCTTAATTAAGGTCACCGGTGGGAAAAATTAAAAAACAAAAAAACAAAACACCCATTTGAACAAGTTGTTTGTTTTTAAATCATAAATTGGGGATGGAAGGGACCGGCTTCTGAATTCACAGTTCTTAGAAGGGTGGACCGGCTTCTGAATTCACAGTTCTTAGAAGGGTAAACCAACCTTTCTGAGTAAATCTTCTCATGTATTTGGGAGTCTTCCGTGAGCAAACTCATAATTAGCCCAGCGACATTGTCTCGAGCCTGGGGGCTTAAAATGACTCACTTTGCCCTTTAAAAAAAATAAAAAGGAAAAGGAAAAAAGCATTTAGACACATGATAGGTTTTTTCAAAACTGCCATCTTCTTGCAGAGAGCACCCCAGCTGCTTTAAAAAAATTAATCAGTTCAAGAGGAGCTAGTTTAGCAGCCTCTACCTTGACGAGGGAAGCGACAGCTTCTGGCCACAGAGAAAGATTTTCAGGGGTGAGGTTGAGACACCCTTGAAGGTGCATCCCAGACCTGAGGCGGGAGGGAGCGGGTTGGGGGGAGCGCAAGAAACCTTATCCTCTTTCCTCGTGGAGGTCGTTTCATTCTTTTCTATTAAGATACCATTCAGCCCAGAACATCACGGAGAAAATCGAAGCATGTCAATGAATATAATTTAATTTTGGTCATTTAGAGATGCGGCTGGACAGCAGAGTTGTGTTTGGAGGAAGCCCTGTGGCCCGTCCGGTTTTCTGCCGTCTCTGTTGAGAAAATGGGCAAAGTAGTGAAGGAGAGGGACAACATGGCAGGCAGCGCGGGAGCACGTCGCGGGCTCCGCAAAGGGAAGGGCTCCATTTGATGTATCACAGTTATTTACCTTTGATGTCAGCGAGGGGGAATGAAGTGCATTTTGGTCTAATTAAAAAGACCTAAAAAGGCATTTGAAATGCGTTTGCTATCTGATCACGGGATGTGAGTTCGGCATTTGACAGCTTTCTAAAATATTGTTTGGGCTATTTAAACAGAACAATTAGCAGCATGGTAAAATGTTTGCATGCTATCCTTAGAGGCTTTTAGCTGTAAACTTTAAGGCGATCTGTTCCCCTTTAAGTTAAAAAAGGATGATGATGCTTCCTTGTGGCGAAGGCTGTCAGGAACCCGCTGATCAATAAAAGTAAACTGGCGCCTCCACGGCTTGATTGAGCGGGAGCAAAGAGTCTGAGAAGTAGTCTCGGCCATTAACAATCCCCCAGGTAACGAGAAATGGAAGAATTACTCAGGTAAAATGATTAACATTGCCGTGGCATCTGAAAAGATGCACACAAGATAAGACTGCGGACCTCTTACCTGGGGAGTGATAATAGAATGTCTATATTCCGCTGTTTCTTTTAAAGATAAATAGGAGAATTCAATTCATGTACAATGTCATTACCTTTGTAATTGCAGTCACATTGTAAAGACATGTAAAGCATTTGCAAAGACACACGTTCTCTTCGCTAAAGAGATGGTAACGGTTTCCCAGTTTCTTGCTTGCTGTTCACATTCGCGGCGCCCCTTCTTTCCACGCAGATCCTAAGTGCTTGCAGCTATACCATACCGCTTTTACGGAAGCTTCTGCTTCCCTTCTCCACCATCACCCCACTCTCAAAGTGATAGAGTGATAGGCACACCTCCTCTCTAAAATACAGCTTTTCTGTCCCCCCCCCCCAGTTTATTTCTACAGATATTCCTACTACTACTGTTCGCTCTCAGAATTTTTTTTTATTCCTAATAGGCACACTTGATCATTATATTTCACAAATGCTATTGGGTAAATAAGTAACCGAAAACACCTTCATGATAAAAAATTTGTTAATTAACTAAATAAAACCTTTCTGCGTGTAGATAATAAAACGAAAAAAGTTTCATTTTAGCTTCCTTTTACCTCAATTTTGAAAGGAGCCCCACCTCCTCAGCTTCTTTAGAGACACAAGAGAGACATCTAGTGACCATTCTTAGTATTTTTTATCCAACACTTGCTGAGAAACACTAGACTCTACAGTGCTGTGAGGTCAGAACCAAGTCTCTGGGCCAAAGTAGATCTTTGAGTCACTAAGTCCAGAATCAAAATTGGTAAGCAGGTTTTCTTGTCTTTAAATTTTCAGCCATGTCACAGAAATAACACTGAGTGGCAATGGAAGATCAAAATGAGGATCAGGATAGGGTAAATAGCTTTGTTCAAAAAGTTAAAACTGATGGTGGTAAGCAAATACCAGAATATGAGGACTGTAGCACTTAAGTTTAAGGGGGTTTCTTGAGATGTGTTCTATAAAATGTTTGCTTCAAGCTCTGATGAGATTAGACTTCAAATAACTTCATTCTCTCTCCCCAACTTCCACAGTTAACCCTTTCTTGACAATCCATCCATTTGTCTTTGATACAGAAAAGTGGATCATGTTATAGCTTGACTTTTGTTGTATTACATTGGCATTCCATTATATGCAAACAATTTGACCAGCTGCCTGATGAGATTCTCTTAGAGAAGTTTTAAAAAATAACCAAAGTCAAACTTTTCTAGCCTGCATGTCTGACTTCCCTATTCAGGTTACAATTCCTAAATAAAGAAAATAAGAGAATGGAAACAGAAGAAACAGCACAAACCTGAAGTGTCATTATTAAAGCCATCATCTTATTTAATCTTTACAATATCCCTGGAAGGTAAAGAGACTTTGCAGATGTGGAAGTAGAGCTGCAGAGAAGTTTAATGATTTGCCAAGATGACCTCATTACATAAAACTCAACCATTTCCCTTGTGAAATCAACAAGTGCTGGCTGTGTGCCCACCATTGTATTAGGGACCAAAAATCTTTTTTTTTTTTAAAAAAATGGTCCTTTCTCTTATGAAGTTTTAAATTCAGATGATTAATTTAATAGCAGTATATAATTTTGTGTACTATAGATTTTGCTAGAGAAGGAACCAACCAGGATGATAAGAGTGGTAGATCATGCTGATAACTTCTTCTTTTTTCTTTTTTTACAGAGACAGAGAGAGTCAGAGAGAGGGATAGACAGGGACAGACAGACAGGAACGGAGAGAGATGAGAAGCATCAATCATCAGTTTTTCGTTCCGACGCCTTCGTTGTTCATTGATTGCCTTCTCATATGTGCCTTGACCGCGGGCCTTCAGCAGACCGAGTAACCCCTTGCTCGAGTCAGCGACCTTGGGTCCAAGCGGGTGAGCTTTTTGCCCAAGCCAGATGAGCCCGCGCTCGAGCTGATGACCTCGAAGTCTTGAACCTGGGTCCTTCTGCATCCCACTCTACGCTCTATCCACTGCGCCACCACCTGGTCAGGCTGATAACTTCTTGAAATTCTGTTTCTTTCTACACAAAATGATTGCCCGATTTCTAATTAGTCCTCCTCCTCACACACACATGCACACACACAGACATCACTAGAAAAGGCATTAAAAGCAACAGTTAAGCATGCAGACCTGCCGGGCAAGGGTGGGTGCAGTTTTTACTAGTCTATATGCTGTTTCTGACATTTCTGAACTACTAGGAAGACTAAGGAAAGGAGCCAAGAAAGGTCTTTGAGGTCCCTTGTACTTTCTCCTTTCTCTTTCTTCCGACCCTCTCCCTTCCCATTCCCATACTGTGACTGAAGATAACAGTGACAACCAGGGAGCTGAAGCAGAAAAACAAAGGGTAGGAAAAGTGTTCTTTAAGTGATAAAATTATTCTCCATGGCCCTGATGCTTGTTTTTCCAAGAAACACAAGAGAAGTATAGGATAGTGGTGAAAAAGAAACAAAAAGTGATTAATCACCCAACACCTTCCCATTTTGACAAGGCCAGCATCCTTAAACAAATCATGCCCAAGCTCCCTCCAGGCTTATCTCCTCTCTTTAGGAATGACACTTCCTACAAGGTCAGATTCCATACTGCCATAAAACTCATAACTGTCCTTATGCAAATGCACATTGTGGGGACCATTTAATTAGCAAAGGCTAAATCAGCACATACATTTCAATAAGTGACACTCTTCTTTAACACCTTCTGTACTAACCTGCATTGACTACCTGTGATGTCTGACAACACCACTTGGGCTCAGGATGTTATAGCTTCAACTTTTCACATGAGTTTCTCTCTAAGTGAATCCCAAAACCATTTTCCTAGGTGCAGACTCATACCAACTATTATTGTTCCCCACCATCACTACTTCAGAAAACAGAAAGCTCTCTCTTCAAAGACACTCTGATCAGATCATGCCCAACCATCCTGCTGCCACCTTTCTGCCTCTCTCCTAAAAAGCAATGTAAGAGTGACATTTCATTCTCCCTAGAGAAAATGCCTTCCTGACAACTTGGAGAAAATAATACTAACACCAAATAAAAGACCTCAAAAACCAATTTGTATATGAAGTAAATGCTAAAAAAAGAGGATCTCAATTAAACATTTAAAGATCAAGGGTGTCCTCTTTTAGGCCAAGAAATTTCTTTGCATTGCTACTCCCAAACTCTTGTGCTAAAATCTAGTAAATGGATCTTAGAGACCCTTATACTATGTGTAAATTTCTCAGATTAGAGCTCCAAACTGGGGTTTGGTTTTTATTCCCAGCCTAGATTTCTCACACAATCCCTTCCGCTCTTTCTAAAGTAGTTCAAGTGGATCAGGAAAAGAAGTAGAAATATCACTGGGAGGAATGGGTGTGGGTATTAAAAAAATTCTAAGTAAAATATCAGCCCTACAGGATGAGTCTTAAAGATCAGGTTTCTAAATTAAAAAACAAAAACAAACAAACAAACAAAAACACCTTTCTGGTTGTCTTATTTTATAGGAGGTTGAGTTCTTTTTGGAAATGTCCACAGGACTGGAAAAAACAAGCTAGATATTTCAATACTTCAAGATATATGATTATGGAACTGGGGTAAGTGTGTGTACTCCATGTTATTGAACTCTTTTTTCATTAAGTTCAATTAGATAATAATAGCCAAAGAACTGGTGAGAAGAGAAACACAAAAGTCAACCTGATGAGCCAACTCTGTGGGTTTTCTTCTCTACGTATCTTGGGCAAAAGATAATCTCAGTTAAGGACTTTGTGTATTATATGTTCTTTAGTTTTAGATGACCAGGCTGGGCTTAAGTTCTTTCTTGGTTCCTCTAAAGCTTCTCATAGAACTCAGGAGAAGCTTTTTATGGGTAAGCTGCCTGGGAGTTCCAGCTGCTTCACTGACTGATTTTTCACTGAACTAAGAAACTTATTAATTGGTCAATGTCAACTTATGAAGAAAAGAAAGAAAATTGATAAACATGAAGAACTGTTAGTTTGACAGGTGCAGTTACAGTACTTGGGCTAGCAATGTAAACACGAAAAGCATGCCACATATGGCACCCACAGCATAATATTTGTTCAAGTTGAGAAGACCTGAGGCAATGGCAAGTAAACTTAAAAAAGAGGTTCCAGAAAGAGGCAGAGAGAGCACTAGCAAGAGGACAGATAGGAGTGACAGAAAAATCATTTTAGCCGCAGAAAATTTATGTACCTTTTTTGATTGAAAAGAAAACAATGCCAGCTGAGAAAGCATGCCAATTTGGAGTCTGAGAGTTAGGATATTGGCTCATTGCCTATGAGTCAATACCATATATATATATATATATATATATATATATATATATATATATACACACATATATATATATATGATAGGCTGATTAGATATTACACACTGATTTTAATCTTAAATATATTTTCTACTAATTTAATTAAGCCTACTCTTGCTTTCTTGCAATGTCACCAAGAATCAGAAGGGCTTTCCAATCTGTCCCACCACATCCTCTATGGACGTAAGAAATCAGGCCTGACTTTTCTCACTTCTCATCTTCAGGCTTCATTTTGTAAATATATATATATATATATATATATATATATATATATATATATATATTTACAAAAGCTGGAAGCTGGGTAGGGTAAAAAAAAATAGAGTGGTCTGTATCATAGGAGACACCAGATGGGCTAAGCTTGGCTATTTTTTTTTTCAGCAAAGATCACAGAATGCAGTGACATCAGTAGCAGGCAATATCCACTTAGGGATAGCAGCCTAGGCAGCAGTGATCAAATTAAGTCTTCCTCCTAATGATGGGTTGGTGAGAAAACTAACAATCTTAGAGGAGAATGGGCCCAGTTAGAGGCACTTGCAGCTCTATGTGCTCTCAGCCCTGGGAAACAGTTGAACTTGAGAAAGCCTCGCTGTCTGGCTGTGCAGTTTCATTTGGGGGAACAGACAATCAGTTCTGGAAGGCTGACGGAAAAGAGTGAACAGGATGATAGCTCAAAATGGGATCCATCAATGATTTCTCTGCAGCCCCAGCCAAACAATCAAAAGCAAATAGTCAGCTTCTAAAATCAATGCTTTGTGAGATGATGAGACAGCCAGTGGAGTTCATATGGGGGTAGGACACAAAGGAGGTTGGGGAGGGGAATAGAAAATTTCCCTTTTTTAAGCCACCCACCAAAGTAAGCAGCTGCATTTTCTTGAAATAGAAGATTTGGTTCCTAGCAAAATCAAAACTACAGTCTCCTAGCAGAGCAAAACAAAGGAGCAGGGGACTAGACACTTTCGAAAACAGGAAGGCGTTTTGGCAACAATCACATGACGGTTGGTAAGCCATTGTGCTCTGGGGATCCATCTACTGAGCTCCAGAACATCCTTCTCCAGCTCTCAGACTGCACGCCCAGGGTCAAGAGCAGGGTCATTACGAAAGAAATGGTAAAGTGAAAAAAGACAGACTCAGCCTGAAGATGAGAAGTGAGAAAAGTCAGGCCTGATTTCTTACGTTCATAGAGGATATGGTGGGACAGATAGGAAAGCCCTTCTGATTCTTGGTGACATCGCAAGAAAGCAAGAGTAGGCTTAATTAAATTAGTAGAAAATATATTTAAGATTAAAATCAGTGTGTAATATCTAATCAGCCTAAAATTTGCTGCTGAGAGAGACCATTGATAGAAGCATAATAGCCGCATCATTAAAGACCTGAATATTTTTATAGCTATTAATAATTTTGTTAGGCATTCAACGTAAGTGAACACTACTAAGGTAATCAAACTGCATGCTCCATAACAGAGATCAGGGTTATCTGGTGGAGGGGGAGGGAATATATATAGTCTGTCTTCAATGTCAATGTATATGATAACATCTTGCACAGACTCCTCTTCCTAATATAAAGAGAATAAACTATTAGGTCAATGTGTGTGTGTGTGTGTGTGTGTGTGTGTGTGTGTGTGTGTGTGTGTAAACAGCGCAGCATACTTAATCTTATGGTCTGTTAAACCAGTGGTCCCCAACCTTTTTTGGGCCACGGACCGGTTTAATGTCAGAAAATATTTTCACAGACCGGCCTTTAGGGTGGGACGGATAAATGTATCACGTGACCGAGACAAGCGTCAAGAGTGAGTCTTAGACGGATGTAACAGAGGGAATCTGGTCATTAATTAAAAATAAAACATCATTCAGACTTAAATATAAATAAAATGGAAATAATGTAAGTTATTTATTCTTTCTCTGCAGACCGATACCAGATGGCCCACAGACCGATACCGCTCCGCCGCCCGGGGGTTGGAGACCACTGTGTTAAACCACCAGATTAAAACCACAGTGCAGGTAATCACCTATAAGAGTCAGAAGAGAATCCATAACACTTAATTTCTCATCTTTTCTTGTACATTAAGAAGATTCACTCATAGGACTTTCTTCTTATATAACTTAGGGCTCTGGATATTACTTAGTGGGCCATTAATTTGTTCCAATATAGCATTGGATTTTTCTAGCCAGGGAGAGTAAAATAGAGATGCTTAATTTAGTTCTTTTCTCTAAGAAATAAATAGCTGTCACACATTCTGAACAGCAGGGTTCACAAACAGCTTTAGAACATGGACATCAATGAAACCTGTGTCTCTCTCAAGAAAAAGAGATCTCTTTGAATATATGTATCCTGAATTATTGATGTCACCCCATTAAAATAAAAATTTATTTATTAAAAAATGGTGATGTGAAGGTAGATGAGAACGTCAACAAAAACATGAAATAAAAAGGACAGTAAAAAAAGGTCACATTAAAGAAAAATTATGCTAGTTTTTACAAATTAGCAAAATTAGCAAAATAGAATTATACAATTTTACTCCAACACATCAACTTCAAAACCAGCTCCCCGTCTTTATGGTAAAATGATAAACTCCTTACAGCTTTTAGTCACAAAATTTTTTTTCCATTGCTTGCAATCTTTGCAAAAGACCCATTAGAAATTTCATCTCTTGAAGAGATTTCAGTCTCAAATTTCAGCTTCCCAGTGTGAGTTTTTCAAAATGTATGTTTGTGATATCAGAAAATACAATTTTTCTGAATAAAGCTCTGATTATAGAAAAAAAAAGAAAAAGAGATCTACATAGAGTTTAATGAAAGATTTTCTACCATATGCAGTCCCTGGTCATCAGAAAGCCTTTGAAGATCCTCACAGGTTTCCAGTTCAGTCCAGTTTGATCTCCTGTGAACATTATAATTATCCCAAAGCAGTTTTATAAATGTAAATTAATCTATAAATGCAAAAATAATTACATCCAACCTAAGCAACTAATGTTTTTTTTTTCTGGAAGTTCCCATAGATTAGTCTAAAATAGATGGTAGACATAACAGGATAATTCAACCTCTAAAGCAGATTGACTTCTAAGGATAATGGTTATGATGATTATTTGTTCCCTGTTCCTTCTAGTTCCATCTTAGTAACTAATATTTGCACATGAAAAGACTTTTATGCTTTGACACATCTTTATGTAATATATGTCTCTTGTCAACTGCAATTAATCATGAACCTAATTTCGGGGTTTTTTTTTGTCCCCATTTAAACTACCCCTATCAGGAAACATTACTTAGAAGATTCAAGTACCTATAACACTGGGGAACAAAATTTTTGTTGCACCCACAAAAACACTTGCTCTTACTTAACTTGAGTGTGTTGATCTCAAATCTGACATCAGTTTTTCTCTGTAAGCTACAGTTTTTTTGCAATTCAAGATTTTAGATTTTCATCTTATTGTAAAATTTTCAACATTTAGTTTAACATAATGAAGTAGAATGTCTTCTTGGGCATCATCTTTGTGAAAATATAATAATTTATATAATGCAGTAAATACACTAATACACTAAAAGATATGATTGCATAAGAATTTGTCTACAATTTCAAAATAGAACATATTAAAACACTTATTTTAATCATAAAATTTGAGCAAAACTTATTTAAATTCTATTCAGGCAAAAATTTGCATTTGTGTACTTGTTGAGGACAATCTCATTTGATGCTCCACCAGTAGTCTGCTCATCACTAACAGCTCTAAGATTTTCGGGAAACTTATCAAGATGACTGTTCAGGAAGTGAATCTTAACACTCATGTTACATCTAATGTTACAGAAAGCCAACAGCATCCTTTAAACCAGAAGTTCACAGTTTTCTGCTTTTTTTGTTGCCAAGGAAGTTCTTTGTAACTGCCACAAAAGACTGCCATACTGCTTTCTCCTCCTTATTCATCTTCTTGGCAAATTCTTTCTCACGTATGAGGGTTCAAATCTGAGGTCCATAGAATACACCTGCTTTTATCTTCTCAAAAGACAAGGCAAAAAAAAGCAGAAATAATATGTTGAAAGCATTCACTTTCTCTATTCAAAGCCTGAACAAACTGCATCATTAAGCCAAGTTTGATGTGAAGTGGGGGAAAAATTATCCTGTCTTGATTAACTACAGGTTCATTCACAATATTTTAATTCCTACTTCCAGAGCTTCACGTTTCAGCCATTCCTTCTGTGTCCAGTGTTTCTCCCGAGCTCGGCTATCCCACAAACACAGAAAGCAAGAATACTTTGTGAGGGCCTGGCTGGTTGGCTCAGTGGTAGAACAGCGGCCTGGCGTGCAGGAGTCCCAGGTTTGATTCCCGGCCAAGGCACACAGGAGAGGCACCCATCTGCTTCTCCACCCCTCCCCCTCTCCTTCCTCTCTGTCTCTCTCTTCCTCTCCCACAGCCAAGGCTCCATTAGAGCAAAGTTTGCCCGGGCGCTGAGGATGGCTCTGTGGCCTCTGCCTCAGGTGCTAGAATGACTCTGGTTGCAACACAGCGACACCCCAGATGAGCAGAGCGTCACCCCCTGGTGGGCATGCCGGGTGGATCCCCGTCCGGCACATGAGGGAGTCTGACTGCTTCCCCGTTTCCAACTTCAGAAAAATACAGAAAAAAAAAGAATACTTTGTGAAACCTCTCTGTTGTCCTAGCAGGAAATTTACCATTTTAAGATACACACAAATGATCCAGTTATGCTCCTCATACTTCAGAAAGTCGAGGACAATTTTTATGTCATTATAATCTTCTCGCAGATGAGTTGAATAACCAATTGGAACCTCTGAAAATAGGCAATATATGCACATGTCACAAATGATGAAATATTGTGCCTTTGACATTGTGTGTAATAGCCACATATATAACAGAAGGTGTCAGGACTATCTTACATTTACACCTACTTGAAGAAGCCATGATTCAATCTTAAAACAAAATAAGAGGGTGCTTTTATCAGATAATAATTTTTTACATTTAAAAACAACTACAATTATGTAAAAGTGATGTTTGCAAAACATTAATTGCCTTGTGGTTATGTTCAATCCAAGAGTTGTTGCCCTTTAACTCCAATTTAAAAACCAATGCATGCCATTAACTGTAACAAAAAGAAATTAAAATTGCATAAAAACTAGAGCATGCACCAAAAACAGATTTCAGATTTGGAATCAGTAATGCAGAAATATATAGAAACAGTTCTAAAACCTCATGCAATATAAATAAATAAAAAATTGTTCCCCAGTGTAATTGATGCTTATGACTGAGAATACACAACAGTTTAAGATGTGGATTCTGTTCTCCAAGAGCTTAGAACATAGTTGTGGATATTATAAAAGGAGATATATAAATACAAGGAACTATTTATAATGTGTCAGAGCAGAAGTGCTCAGCACTGATATAACTTAAACCCAAAGAATTGACTGATGACCCTAGAAGCTATGAGAAAATATTTTAGGAAGGGAAAGGATGTTTGTAAAGGCACATAAGCTGCAATAAGTTCATTGTGTTAGGAAAATAATGAAGAGTACAGTATTGCTAAAGTATTTATTCTACAAACACCACTGAAGTGATCAGGTATAGCTATTAATGGCACAAGCTCTAGTGCAAAACAGATCTGGGTTCAAATCCTATTTTTACCGTTTTCCTAGTTGAGTGATCTTGCACACATCAATATGGTATCTATTTCATAAATTTAGGAGATTGCATGAGATGATACTTGTAGATGATATCTATAAATCACTTTATGTTTTACATGCCTAGAACAAAGTAAGTAACTTAATACTTTATAGCTGTTATATTTACTGACCACCACAATATGCCAGATACAATTCAAGGTGCCAGGCTACAGCTAAAGAAAAGAAAGATCTCACAACAGCATTGTACAGCTGGGTAATGGTAGTTAAAGTTGGAAAGGTAGATAGGGCCTTGACTGCTAGAATGAACAATCAGAGCCAACATTGGAGACCAGTGGTGTTATCAAAGGCTTTTGAATAAGGTAATAACTAAATATAATTTTTATGATTAATGGTTTACTTGTAAATAATAAATCAGATTGGTTTTCTTTACTTTCCTCTATATAATTTGCCTACATTTTATGTTAATTCAGTAATTTTTATACAAGTCAAATTCCAGTACAACACATACCAAGGCAGTATAACTAGAGTAAGCTCAGGAGTTAGGGCTGTTGAGAATGAGTAGCAACACTGAGACCAATTCAGAGAAAGCTGGCATCAGCAATGGCAGCTGGATGTCCAAGGCATTGTGTTCAAGGAATTCATGAAGTTTCAAAATATTTCAGAAAATAATAAGGCAGGATATACAAGGCAGAAGATTCAAGATAGTAAGCACAAATGAAATCTTGTGCTGGTTCCACGAGATCTAGCTTTTTGTGACAGAGTGGTAAGATCTATGACTTGGAGGCTACAAAGACACCCAAGGTACATCTCTAACACATTTTGTGCTAGAGTAAGGTAACTACAGTTTGCACAATACATTTGTTGTTTAATGTGTTTGCACCTTCATAATTTTTGTACCCTAAACTAAACCTTCAATAACTATGCCTCAGTTATGGCTTGGATGATAGAGACTTAGATTCTGGGCCTGGACCTAGAGGTGGGTCCCATTACTAAGCCTAGTTGTGAGTAGCTAAAGAAGACAAAGGCAATAGTAAAAACAAACGGATGGCAGAAAATACTGTTTAGAATGTGTTGCCCTGAACTTTTGTTTGTAGCGATGTTCCTTGAAATAAAAATTCTATTAATTGAGATCTGGGAGTCTTTTTAGTTATAAGGAGATTTTATGGTAAATAAGAGTTTGGAGAAAATAAACAATGTTTAGATTGTTTAAGAAAATGTTCTTAAATTATCAATCATTCACTTGGCAAGTATTTATTGAACTTTTACTGAGGAAAGAAGAAGGGACAAGACAAACACAAACATGGTTTTTGTCCACATAAAACTTTCAGAACAGTAGGGAAAAAACTGAATAGGTCTAAGGTAAACTTAGACCTATAAATTTTCAAGTTATAATAAGTGATATGAAAGCAACAAACATGGACTGAAATGATAATGATGATGATGATAGCCAGACACTGTTCTACATGCTTTATGCACTGTCATTAATCCTCATGACAACCCTCTGAGGTATATATTATTATTTACTATTTTACTGGGAAACTGAGATGGAGAGTAGCTAAGTAACTTGACTTGGGCAGAGACAGGTAATGGATCTGCCTGGCTCTAGAGCAGGGGTCCCCAAACTACAACCTGTGGGCCGCATGCAGCCCCCTGAGGCCATTTATCCAGCCCCCGCCGCACTTCCGGAAGGGGCACCTATTTCATTGGTGGTCAGTGAGAGGAGCACATTGACCATCTCATTAGCCAAAAGCAGTCTCATAGTTCCCATTGAAATACTGATCAATTTGTTGATTTAAATTTACTTGTTCTTTATTTTAAATATTGTATTTGTTCCCTTTTTTTTTTACTTTAAAATAAGATATGTGCAATGTGCATAGGGATTTGTTCATTTTTTTTATAGTCTGGCCCTCCAACAGTCTGAGGGACAGTGAACTGGCCCCCTGTGTAAAAAGTTTGGGGATCCCTGCTCTAGAGCATGTTTTGTTAACTACTGTACCAAAGAGGAGACTGGAGAAACCAATTGTAGAGCAGATGGTCAGGAAAAGCCTGTCTGAGAAAGTAACATTTCATATGAATCTAATGACCATCTAAGGCAGTCTAGATTGATAATAATTCACTAATTGTCAAGAGATGGTTTGTCAAGCAAACTTGATTTTCTTCAAGATATTTATTAGTGATTAGACCAGGAAAGTTTCAGCAAAAGCAGTAAGAGATTTGCCTAAAGGTAAAAAAAAAAAAAAAAGATAAGAAAAAGGCTACGAGGTTAATATAAAACCTACTAGTAGAAATTAAAATTATTAATTCTGGGAATCCTGACAGTATACCTGTAGAAACATGTATTACTATGGTTTGTATACTCTTGGGGAATGAAAGGGACTGGAACACTGTATGTACTCCCAGTTTTCATCTCTGTCACATTTCGTAACAGCACCAGAAGAATAGTATGTTCCAGGTCTATGACATCTCTCTTTAGGCCTTGCCTTAGCATAATAAAAATTAAGTGTGTCTAAGAACATCCAGATGACAAATTCTGACAACCATCTTCTTCCATGTGAACATAAAACAAGTCTGACTTTGAGAATGAATCTAGAAAATCATAGCATTCTTGGTGTTATCCACATGATTGCCATAGACCTGACATGTGAGCCAGCTCTTAAAGTTCAGAGGACCATTCCTTTCTGTGAGAATTATCTACAGTGCACGAGGTTTCACTTATCCATAGAAAAGTAACCTCCATTCTCTCCTTGGCCACAAAAAAATGTTACAGATCACACACTTAAGTTCTTTTCTATCTTCTGCCAAGACTCATAACTAAAGTCTGCCATGAGAATTGACAATGTTGGCACCCAAACATCAGTATAGGTGAAACCAAGGAGAGGAGCAGCAAGACTCTCAGAATATGTTAATAATAGAAAGATAGAGGAGCCAGCCAGCTTTACCATACATTCCAGGTCTTATAAAGCACTGATTATGGGCTCCTGGTGTAGTGAACAGGAAGATCCTCAATCTCTCTTGATAACTGTATGTCTTCAGGCAAGAAGTTAACAAAAAGTGTTGGGCCACAAGATTAATCATGCCCTAGCACTGGTCAGACCTAGATTACTAATGCACTCTTTTATTAATTAAGATGGATAGTTTTGGCTAGTAAAGAGTATAAGAAGTCTGTTTAAAGATTTGATTGTCAGCCTTGTAAATTTTACTCAGTACTCCAGATATCAAAGCCCATTCCATAACCAAGTATCTCCCCAGGAACCAGGAAGCTTTCAGAGAAAAGGATTCTCAGGCAAGAGAGTAAATTCAACATTCTGTCTTGGGTGACTGGCTACTAGGAGTGAGGATCATTGTTGCTGAAATCTCCTCCAACTTTAAATGGTGGCATCACAGCTCTGGCTCTGGAAGCTGAGGCCAACCTTTTCATGCTAAGCCTTTGAGCAACTCAGCAGTAACAAATAACTAGGTCAAAAGGGAAATGGAATGTCCCAGCAGTGATTAAGTCAGACTAAAGTAGATGTAGGGCTATAATTGAGGTTCCTTCAAGCTTGTCCCTACTCTCATCCAAACACAGCTTCTCCAAGGCCCTTAAATTCAATGGCAGGAATACCTGTACTAAGTAAACCCAACAATGATTTCATGTCTCCTAGAAAAGCCAGAGATTTTTTTTTGCTTTTCTTTTAGACTTCCGTTGCAATAAATGGTGCTCCCAGAAGAAATAGAAATCTGGGAAAGGGGAGACATGGAAGAAAGAGAAGGAACAGTTCTCTTTATCCTTGACTGGGCTCCATTCTTCCACCCTTAGTTCTCAAGTTAAAAAAAATAATGTACGGTCTTCCAAAAGACCTACTCAAAGTGGTAAGGTGAAGTCGAACCCACAGAAGAGCTAAAATGCCATTTTTTTTTCTTCTTCACTACCAAAAATCCTCATCTCACAAAAGATATGCTATTCCATCCTTGGCATGACAGTTCATGCCAAGGATGGATGTTATTTTCTTGGAAATTGACCTGTTCCCTAGTTTAAAAAAAGAAAGGTGTACAGAAATACCACAATCAAAATTGACATAAGGAAGTAATCAGGACTAAACCTAATTCCTTGAGTATCGCAGAAAAATAATAATGATCTCTTTATAATCTTATATTTCTTAAGAATTTTATTGTTATAAAACACTTTCACATACATGGTTGCATGTAACACTCCCAGCAATACTGTGAGATAATATAAAGAATATTATTTTACAGATGAGGAAACCGAAGTGATGGGATTCAGCCAGTTTGCACCAGTTCGACAGAACTGATACCTAACTTTTTGTTGAGTTCGGCAAACCAGTTGTTAAAATGGCACTTGTAATAAAGGTTCTCTCTAAGGTGGGTGCCTGGGCAACCACCCAACCCAATGTGGAAATCACAAATTTGCATTTCTTAGTCTTTTTTAACGTTCATCTGTGCAACAGTGTAATCTAAGCACCTGTAGCAATGTTCATCTGTACATGGATGAAACAAATTGCGAGTGAGGATGTTAATCAAGAAGCAGTATGAAAATATCTTAACAGTTGTATTGTTTTTTGCCAGGTATTAGTTAATTAATTTTTATTAATATTTTAACACTCATACCATAATCTAGTTTTGTGTACCTCCTTTATTGTTCTTATTTGAGTATTAAATGGATAAATAATAAACTACCTTTTGGTATATCTTTTTTATACTTAAAGCAGTCATTTAGGGCAGAGAACCAGTTGTTAAATTATCTGAATCCCATTACTGAGCTAAACTAATTAAGAAACTTGTCCAAGGTCATTTAGCTAGGCAGTAAATGAAAGCCAAGACTCAAACCCAGTCTGTCTGACTTCAAATTGAGCTCTCTTTCTACTATAAATATGGTTTACAATCTTCTTCATGTATATATTTCTTTGCAATTTTGATCAAAATTGTCAAACTCCCACAAAAGGGTTATTGTTTTAGTAATAACTGATTTCATAAAATGAATTATGACAAGAAGTCAGTCTTAAATCAGTAATAATTTTAAATGGATTTATCTAAAACAAAACTAACATGTTTTAAAATATTAATTTAATACATTATTTTTTAGTCTAGAAAATACTTGGAGTGTCGAAAATATAGGGTGTCGCAAAAATAGGTTTACAGTTGTGAGTAGGCAAAACACAAGAGTTTCTTCTTGTATTATTACTTCTTAATTATATTATTTTGCACATGAACAACTGTCAATCTACTTTTGCCCCACCTACACAGTAGTTAAGAATCACTTCACTAAACCAAAAAGGCAAGAGAACTTGATTCTTACTTTGACCATTAAACAATATAATATGGTGATTGAATCAAATTTTCTGGGGTCACAGTGGTATCTACACTATGTACCAATACTTGATTCTGATACTTACTAGCAGTAAAGTACTACCTTGAGAAAATTACTTAATCTTTCTGTGTATGTTTACTCTCCTTTAAAATGGGATAATAATAATACCTACCTCATACAATTGTGGAAATTAAATGAGATTATGCACGTAAAACACTAAGCACAATGCCTGACACATGAAAAGTACTAAAAAATGTTGAATTCTGCCTGACCAGGCAGTGGCACAGAGAACAGAGTGTTGATTAGGATGCAGAGGAACCAAGTTCGAAACCCCGAGGTCATCAGCTTGAGCATGGGCTCAACAGCTTGAGCCCAAGGTCACTGGCTTGATCAAGAGGTCACTTCCTCTTCTGTAGCCTCCCGGGTCAAGGCACATATGAGAAAGCAGTCAATGAGCAACTAAGCTGCCACAATAAAGAATTGATGCTTCTCATTTCTCTCCCTTCCTGTCTGTCTGTCCCTATTTGTCCCTCTCTCTGTCTCTTTGTCTCTATCACACACATAAAATGTTGAATATTATCTTGTATTAACCAAATGTATTATCTTTATCATATTACTAAAATTATATTTGATTATTTATCTATAAAAAGGAAATAACAGTAGCTTATTTGTCCTGAAGCAGGACAAATATTTTTTGGTTCCTTACCATATATTTTGAGGTTCCTTCCAACTCTAAGATATATGTGGTTCTGAGACCATCACCAGATTTGCTCTCTAACAGGACTGATGTTAACTTAAATGAGATGTTGCAAAGAAATCTAGAAGCAGAAAGCAGAGAAACCTGTGAAAAAATTAAAAATTCAATTCAATAACCAAAGCAATCTTTAGGTCATACTTAAAGTGGTATGACCTCACCTTAACTTAATTACACCTGCAAAGACCCTATTTCTAAACAAGGTAACATTCACAGGCTACAGGTAGACATGAATTTGAGGGAAAGGGCACTATTTAACCTCTGCTTCTAGGAATGTCAATCTACCCTCACCTCAGTTTTCTCATCAGTAAATTGGTCATCAATAAATTGGTGAGAAAAGTGGGCTCAATGTATTTTCATGATTATAACAATTCTAACCTATTTGCTCTCCAAGCACAGTGTACTTATATGAGCCTGAGATAGCAGAAAAACTCACAGTATAAATTTAGAAGTGTGAAGATCTGCGGTCTATTATACAAGCAGATCAACTGAAAACATTAACGGACCACAAAGTGCCAACTCTCACTGTGCTAATTCTATGGCAAACACTATACCAGTGCAGACCAGGTCAATTATGCATTTTGAACAAGTAACACCTTGCACAGTGGATACTTAATAAATGTTTATCATCATTATTATCATAATTGTATCATAGGTTACCAGCCGAGATAGAGAGTGCTCATTACAGTTCTGTTTTGAGATAGTCTCAGTGGGGGAATCAGTGAGAAGAAATATGTTCTCCACATGACTTGGATTGCCCAATATAACATGTTGTGCTTCTGGACAGCATCTATGGGAATTTTATTCTACTATTCTCTTAAAATTTAAATCTGTCACCTACTTCTTCATGATTAAAACACCCTAAAGTACAAAATACCATAAATCTCAAAGATAATGATTTCCCTAGATTATTTTTACTGAGGATAATGAGAAAAAATGGAGAATGGACACAGAGGTAGGCATTCAGATGTGTTGGAAAAACAATCACTACACTAGAGTTCAGAGAACCCAAATCCCATATATGAGCCTACCTACTATTCATTATCTATGTAACCTGAGTGAATTAGTTTCCTAGAGCTACCATAAAAATCATGATGTACTGTGGGATTAAAACAACAGAAATTGCCTGACCAGGTGGTGGTGCAGTGGATAGAGCGTCAGACTACGATGCCGAGGACCCAGGTTCGAGACCCCGGGGTCACCAGCTTGAGCGCAGTCTCATCTGGTTTGAGCAAAAGCTTACCAGCTTGGACCCAAGGTCGCTGGCTTGAGCAAGGGGTTACTCAGTCTGCTGAAGGCCCACGGTCAAGGCACATATGAGAAAGCAATCAATGAACAACTAAGGTGTCGCAATGCGCAAGAAAAACTAATGATTGATACTTCTCATCTCTCTGTCCCTGTCTATCCCTCTCTCTGACTCTCTCTCTGTCTGTGTAAAAAAAAAAAAAAAAAACAAAACAGAAATTTGTGCTCCCACAGTTTAGGAGGCTAGAAGCCTGAAATCAGAATGTCAACAGAGCCATGCTTCCTCTGAAGTCTCTAGGGAAGAATCTGTTCCATGCTTCTCTTCTATCTCCTGATGGCTGCTCGTAATCCTTCAAGTTCTTTTTTTTTTTTTTTTCTCTGAAGTTGAAAACAGGGAGGCAGTCAGAAAGACTCCCGCATGCGCCCGACCAGGATCCACCCAGCATGTCCACCAGGGGGCGATGCTCTGCCCATCTGGGGCGTTGCTCTGTCGCAACCAGAGCCATTCTAGCGCCTGAGGCAGAGGCCATGGAGCCATCCTCAGTGCCCAGGCCAACTCTTTGCTCCAATGGAGCCTTGGCTGCTGGAAGGGAAGAGAGAGACAGAGAGGAAGGAAAGGGGTGGGGTATAGAAGCAGATGGGCGCTTCTCCTGTGTGCCCTGGCCAGGAATCAAACCCAGGACTCCTGCACATGAGGCCGACACTCTACCACTGAGCCAACCGGCCAGGGCCTCTTTCAAGTTCTTTGGCATGTAGCTGCATCACTCCAATTTCTGCCTCTGCTATCATATGGTCTTCTTTCCTATGGTCCTTATGTGTCTAGTGTCTCCAAACCTCTCTCTCCTTATAAGGACACTGGCCATTGGATTTAGAACTCAACTTAACTCAGTATGACTTCATCTCAACTTAATTTATCTGAAAATACCATAGTGTTAATAAGGCTACAGTCACAGGTTCCAAGTAAATGTTAATTTGGAGGGAAGTACTATTCAACCCACTACTTGTGAATGTCACTTAATCTGCCCATGCCTCAGTTTCCATGTCACTAAATTAGTGATCATTTCTCTAGCCATGTTTACTGCACAGTTATAAGATATTCCTTTTGGAGAAACAGTATGTACCTGTGGAATTATGCATCCACATTGAGATTCCAGGAAGAGTTATAGGAAGATGGAAAACAAGTTTGTTTCCCTCTTTCAAAATATAAGTCAAATTTACCAATACTATTTGTGGTTGACTGTTTGCTGCAGGAGGGACAGTTATAAGGAAGCAAAACATTATATGCTGTATAACTACAGTCTGGTTTTCTATGATCCAATCCAATGCATTATTTAATATAAATAATGAATGCACTAGAGGTAATCACTTTTGAAAAATACAACATGCAGTCTTTTAAATAGAAATAACCCTACTGAGCCACAATTAGTGAAACGAAAACTTTGAAGTGTTTTTTCTAGAATAAGAATTCATCCAAACACTCCCCCTTGGTCCCCATAGCATAAATAAAAACCCAAGGCCAAGGTAAGAAGATAAATTCCTGGCTACTTCAAGTAGCTCTTTGTGTATTCAAGACTCACTTAACAATTAAATACACAGTATAGTGAACCCTTTTCAATTTCTCTGAATCCTACATAGGTGGAAGTACACAGATAAATTTATCATTATTTAGTGCTAATCAACAACAATGAGCTTTACGGTTAAATTGAATAAATAGAATGTTATTTGTTTTTCTTTTTTTATTTTTATTTATTTATTAGTTTTACTAGGGTGACATCAATAAATCAGGGTACATATGTTCAAAGAAAACATGTCCAGGTTATCTTGTCGACCAATTATGTTGCATACCCATCACTCAAAGTTCGATTTTCTTCCATCACCTTCTATCTAGTTTTCTTTGTGCCCCTCCTCCTCCTCCTTCCCTTCTCCCTCACCCCCCCATAACCACCACACTCTTGACAATGTCTCTTAGTCTCGATTTTATGTCCCACCTACGTATGGAATAATGCAGTTCTTGTTTTTTTCTGATTTACTTATTTCACTCCGTATAATGTTATCAAGATACCACCATTTTGTTGTAAATGATCCGATGTCATCATTTCATATGGCTGAGTAGTATTCCATAGTGTATATGTGCCACATCTTCTTTATCTAGTCATCTACTGAAGGGTTTTTTGGTTGTTTCCATGTCTTGGCCACTGTGAACAATGCTGCAATGAACATGGGGCTGCATGTGTCTTTAAGTATCAATGTTTCTGAGTATTTGGGGTATATACCCAGTAGAGGGATTGCTGGGTCATAAGATAGTTCTATTTTCAGTTTTTTGAGAAACCACCATACTTTCTTCCATAACGGTTGTACTATTTTACATTCCCATCAACAGTGAATGAGGGTTCCTTTTTCTCCACAGCCTCTCCAACGTTTGTTATTACCTGTCTTGTTAATAATAGCTAATCTAACAGGTGTGAGGTGGTATCTCATTGCAGTTTTGATTTGCATTTCTCTAATAACTAATGAAGATGAGCATCTTTTCATATATCTGTTGGCCATTTGTATTTCTTCCTGGGAGAAGTGTCTGTTCATGTCCTCTTCCCATTTTTTTATTGGATTATTTGTTTGTTTATTGTTGAGTTTTATGAGTTCTTTGTATATTTTGGATGTTAGGCCCTTATCTGAGCTGTTGTTTGAAAATATCATTTCCCATTTAGTTGACTGTCTGTTTATTTTGTTGTCAGTTTCTCTTGCTGAGCAAAAACTTCTTAGTCTGATGTAGTCCCGTTCATTTATTTTTGCCTTCACTTTCCTTGCCTTTGGAGTCAAATTAATAAAATGCTCTTTAAAACCAAGGTCCATGAATTTAGTACCTATGTCTTCTTCTATATATGTACTTTATTGTTTCAGGTCTTATATTTAGGTCATTCTTTTGCATGTAGCTTTCCAGTTTCCTCAGCACCATTTGTTGAAGAGGCTTTCTTTTCTCCATTGTGTGTTGTTGGCCCCTTTATCAAAAATTATTTTAGGGGATGTGGTCAGAGCAGGGCACCTGAAGCATGGCTCTTCTGTTTACAACACATCCAACAGGAACTTGGGTTTACTACTCACAGGTGGCCGAACACTGTGACCTTCCTGTGAAATGATGCCCTATACATGGAAAAAGGGAAAAAAATTATTTGACCATATATATGTGGTTTTATTTCTGGATTTTCTATTCTGTTCCATTGGTCTGAGTGTCTATTTTCTGCCAATACCATGCTGTTTTGAATGTCGTGGCCCTATAATATAGTTTGAAGTCAGGATTTAATGCCCCCAGTTTCATTCTTTTTCTTTAAGATTGCTTTGGATATTCGGGGTTTTTTATAGTTCCATATAAATCTGATGATTTTTTGTTCCATTTCTTTAAAAAATGTAATGGGAATTTTGATGGGAATTGCATTAAATTTGTATATTGCTTTGGGTAATATGGCCATTTTAATTATATTTATTCTTCCTATCCAAGAACAAGGAATATTCTTCCATCTAACTGTATCTTTTTCAATTTCCCTTAACAATGCTTTGTAGTTTTAATTATACAGGTCCTTTACATTCTTTGTTATGTTTATTCCTAGGTATTTTATTTTTTTGTTGTTGTTGCAATCGAGAAGGGGATTATTTTTTTGAGTTCATTCTCAAATGTTTCATTGTTGGCATATAGAAAGGCTATGGACTTTTGTATGTTAATTTTGTATCCTGCAACCTTACTACATTGGCTTATTGTTTCTAGTAGTCTTTTTGTAGACTCTTTGGGGTTTTCGATGTATAGGATCATATCATCTGCAAAAAGTGATACCTTTACTTCTTCTTTTCCGATATGGATGCCTTTTATTTCTTTGTCTTGTCTGATTGCTCTGGCTAAAACCTCTAGCACCACATTAAATAAGAGTGGAGAGAGTGGACAACCCTGTCTTGTTCCTGATTTAAGGGGGAAAGTCTTCAGTTTTGTGCCATTTAATATGATCTTAGCTGATGGTTTATCATATATGGCCTTTATCATGTTGAGATATTTTCTTTCTATACCTATTTTGTTGAGAGTCTTAAATATAAAATTTTGTTGTATTTTATCAAATGCCTTTTGTGCATCTATTGATAAGATCATGTGGTTTTTGTTCTTTGTTTTGTTGGTATGTTGAACCATCCTTGAGATTCTGGGATAAATCCCACTTGATTGTGATGTATTATTTTTTTAATTTGTTGTTGTATTCAATTTGCTAGTGTTTTATTTAGTATTTTAGCATCTGTATTCATTAGAGATATTGGTCTGTAGTTTTTGTGTGTGTGTGTGTGTGTGTTGTTCTTGCCCGGTTTCAGTATGAGGGTTATGTTGGTCTCATAAAATGTGTTTGGAAGTATTGTTTCTTCGATTTTTTGGAAGACTTTGAGTAGAATAGGAACCAAGTCTTCTTTGAATGTTTGATAGAATTCACTAGTATAACCGTCTGGGCCTGGACTTTTATTTTTGGGGAGGTTTTTAATAGGTTTTTCTATTTCGTCCCTACTAATTTATCTGTTTAGGCTTTCTGCTTCTTCTTGATTCAGTCTAGGAAGGTTGTATTATTCTAGGAATTTATACATTTCTTCTAGATTGTTCAATTTAGTGGCATAAAGTTTTTCATAGTATTCTACAATAATTCTTTGTTTGTATCTATGATATCCGTGGTGATTTTTCCCCTTTCATTTTGTATTTTGTTTATATGAGTCCTTTCTCTTTTTTCCTTGGTAAGTCTTGCCAAGGGTTTGTCAATTTTGTTGATCTTTTCAAAGAACCAGCTCCTTTTTCTATTAATTTTTTCTATAGCTTTTTGTTCTTTATTTCATTTATTTCTGCTCTTATTTTTATTATCTCCTTTCTTCAGCTGGTTTTGGGTTGTCTTTGTTCTTCTTTTTCCAGTTCTTAAGATGTGAAGTTAAGTGGTTCACTTGGGCTCTCTCTTGTTTGTTCATAAAGGCCTGAAGTGATATGAACTTCCCTGTTATCACTGCTTTTGCTGCATCCCATAGATTCTGATATGTTGTATTGTCATTTTCATTTGTCTGTATATATCTTTTTATCTCTGTGCTTATTTCTTCTTTGACCCATTCATTTTTTAGAAGTATGTTGTTTAGTTTCCACATTTTTATGGGGGGGTTTTCCTATTTTTTGCAGTTGAATTCTAGTTTCAAGGTTTTACTATCAGAAAATATGCTTGGTACAACTTCGATTTTTCTGAATTCGCTGATGTTACTTTTGTGGCCCAACATATGGTCAATTCTTGAGAATGATCCATGTACACTGGAGAAAAATGTATACTCAGTCACTTTGGGATGAAATGTCCTGTAGATGTCTATCATATCCAGGTGCTCTAGTGTTTTGTTTAAGGCCAATATATCTTTATTGATTCTCTGTTTAGATGACCAATCTAAAGCCATCAGCAGTGTATTGAGGTCTCCAAGTATGATTGTATTTTTGTCAGTTTTTGTTTTAAGGTCAATAAGTAGCTGCCTTATATATTTTGGTGCTCCTTGGTTTGGTGCATATATATTAAGAATTGTTATGTCTTCTTGATTCAGCGTCCTCTTAATCATTATGAAAAGACCATTTTTGTCTCTGAGTACTATTGCTGTCTTATAGTCAGCATTATCAGATATGAGTATTGCTACCTCTGCTTTTTTTTGGATGTTATTTGCTTGGAGTATTGTTTTCCAGCCTTTCACTTTGAATTTGTTTTTATCCTTGTTGCTTAGATGAGTTTCCTGTAGGCAGCATACAGTTGGATTTTCTTTTTTGATCCATTCTGCTACTCTGTGCCTTTTTATTGGTGAGTTTAATCTGTTTACATTTAGTGTAATTATTGATACTTGTGGGTTCCCTATTGCCGTTTTATACATTGCTTTCTGTAAGTTTTGTGTCTTATTTGATTTTTTTCTTTTGTTTTTCTATCCTTTGTTTTTGTTTGGTTGTATTCCATACTTCTTTCCTCTGTTGCTATCTTTTTTAAATAACATGCTTCTGTGTTGGTTTTTTTCAAGGGTGGTTATCATTAAGTAATGAAAAGGGTTCCTACCCTGTTCAGTCTAATGCATTATCTTGTGAGTACTTCTGTACTCCATTGTCCTTTGCTACTGTTAATTTCTGCCCTCTCCTCCTTTTTTTTTTTTTTTTGTTGTTGTCACAGTTTAAATTTGGTTTTATTGTGTTCTTGGTGGAGCTTTTACTTGTGGTTTTATTTTGTTTTGTTCTTTGTATCTGGTTGGAAAACCCCCTTTAGTAATTCCTGGAGTGGAAGTTTTCTGATGATAAATTCCCTCATCTTTTCTGTATCGGTGAATGTTTTTATTTCTCCTTCATATTTGAAGGATAGCTTTGATGGGTATAGTATTCATGGCTGAAAGTTCTTCTCTTTCAGGACTTTAAATATTTGGATCCACTCTCTTCTAGCTTGTAGAGTTTCTGTTGAGAAATCCGATGATAATCTAATGGGCCTTCCTTTATATGTTGTATTCTTATTTTCCCTGGCTGCCTTGAGTTTTTCTTTGTCGTTAGGTTGTGCCAATTTCATTATGATGTGCCTTGGAGTAGGTGTGTTGGGGTTAAGAAAACTCGAAGTTCTGTTTGCTTCTTAAATTTGAGGCTTTAGTTTTTTTCCACAGGCTTGGGAAGTTCTCATCTATTATTTGTTTAAATATGTTCTCCATTCCATTTTCTCTCTCTTTTCCCTCTGATATACCTATTATTCTTATGTTATTCTTTTTGATGGAGTCAGACAATTCCTGTAGGGCTTTCTCATTTTTTAAAATTTTTGAGTCTCTTTCTTCTTCTCTCTGTTGTGCCTCAAGTTGCTTGTCTTCCATTTCAATAATCCTCCTTTCTATCTGGCTTGTTCTATTAGCTAAGCTTGTTACCTCATTTTTCAGCTCATGAATTGAGTTTTTCATCTCTGTTTGATTTGTTTTTATAGTTTCAATTTCCTTGGTAATATATACTTTGTGTTTGTTGAGTTGTTTTCTGAGCTCCCTAAATTGCCTTTCTGTGTTTTCTTGTATATCTCTGAGTATTTTTAGGATTTCTATTTTAAATTCTCTGTCATTTAGCTCCAAGGTTTCCAATATATTAAATTTTTTCTCCATATATTTTTCCTCATCTATCTGTGCTACCTCTCGGTCTTTTGTATCCATGATATTTGATTTCCTTTTCCTTAATGACATCTGAGGGTGGTTTTGTTGATAGTACTAATGAGAATTAATAAAGAATAAAAAGTTAAAAAAATAAAAAATATATTTTTTTCTTTTTTTTTCACTCCTCTCCTCTCCCCTCCTTCTTGAGAAAATGTTGTAGTGAACTGTGAATTATATTGTGCTAAATAAAACAAAAACTACCTATAATGGAGTGCCTGTATTGGGGAGAAATGATAAAGGGGCAAAAAAGTGGGTATGGACCCACAAAATGCAGAAAAGGAAAAAATTTAGGTTAAGAATAAAATGATTTGCTTTTAGGTGATGGTTAACTAAGGGATATAATGAGAGGAATAAAAAGAAAATAGGAAAAATGGGAAAAAAATTAAAAAATTACTATGTATTTAGTGAAGCAAAAACTAGATAAAATGGAGAGCCAGGGTTGGGAGCACTGCTAGTGAGTTAAAAAAATGAAGTAAAAAACTCCCAAAGCACCACAGAGAAAATTTTAGGTCCCAAATAAAATAATTTGTTCATGATTGAGGATTGAATGAGAGGAAAAGTAAAGGAGAAAAGAAGAAACTAATATAGAGGGAGAAAAAAATAAAGAGAAAAACACAACAAGAAGAAAAAAGAACAAAAGGAGAGAGAGAGAGTTAAGGGTTTTGGAGTGCAACCCTCATAGAGAAAAAGAAAGAGGAAAGGAAAGATAATGAGAGATGTAACACTTATGGGTAGTATAGTTCATGGAGAGGAGACAGTAAGACCGGCAGAGAATTTAAGGACCAAATTGAAAAAGGAAGAAAATAATCAAGACAAGAAGATAAGAGAAACAAACGAACAAATATAATAAAATGGGATAGGTTATAAAGTCTGTGGATTATTCTTGATTTTGAGAGTTTATCTTCTTGCTCTTTCTTTTCTCTTTCTCTTCCTGGTCAGTGACTCTGTACCCTGGGTTCTGCCCCTGTGGCATGTTTAAGTAGAGGTTTGCAGTTGATAAGTCACTATGGCGATGTCATACATTGGGCTTCAGTCTCATTGGCAGTCGAGGCTCATTAGCATTTGCAGGATCTGACTATGAGAGAGTCTGTTTTCCCGGAGCCTCTCTCCTAGTCTTTCCTTCCTGAATTAGCAGCCTGATGATCCAGGTATGGGTTTGCTGCTGCCTCTGCCTGGAGAGTAAGAGGCTCAAAGAGCTGGCAAATCCCCACTCTATTCCGACTCAGTGCAGGGCTCTGGGTAAGGCTCAATCAGTCAGAGCCACTAGCATAATCAGGCGGGGCTGGGAGCCAGTTGTTTTCAAGGTGCCTTACTATGCACTTCTAGGCAAGTCCCGAATGCCTCTGCACTTTGTGGGACCCCTTTCCTCAGGCTTTTGGCACTTTGTAACCTGTTTTGGCTGGGTAGAAGATGCTCTATTCACTGCTTGCAAAGCAGGAGGACTTACAAGCTGCCAAATCCTTCTTTTTAACATATAGCCCTGAGTATGCAAGCTCTGCCAATCAGAGGTTGCCCCCACCCCTATGTGCATAGCATAACAAGAGGTACTAAAAAAATATCTCCCCTCTTGTCTTAGATCGCTGACCTGAGAGAGATCTTGTCAGTTAGGGTTGCATAGGTCATTTGAGAGGCAAGCAGACTGTGGGTTAAGCTAACCCTTCATGGGTCTGTTAACTTGTATGGCTGGGTGAGGCACCTCACCCGCCTGGAGAAGTTCAAGCATAGGGAATCTCACTTTCATGTGCCGCTCTTCAAGGTGCAGGGTCAGTGACACTTAGACTCCGGTCACAGCCCATGCAAAGGCCTCTGACTCTGCCCCTCTGTCTGGGAACATGGGCGCCCACTCCCAGGGGAACCTATCGCCCACTATCCGTGCTTGCTGACCAGGATATCGGCTGGCTGCCTCTCGCTCTGGGTGATGCGCCCTGCACACCGGGAGAAGTTCCAGCATTGGGAATTTCACTCCCGCACATTCCCCGCATTCCGCTTTTTCAGTGAGCAGGGGCGACCCCAAGACTCCGGATTCGGCCCATACAAAGGCCTCTGACTCTGCCCCTCTGTCCAGTAATATGGGCGCCCACTCCCAGGGGAATCTCTCACCCACTATTCGCGCTTGCCGACCAGGATATCAGGCCCGCCGCCTCTCACTCTGGGTGCGGTGCCCCACCTGCACAGAACAGTTCGAGCATAGGGAATTTCGGTCCCACTTACTCTTCACACGCCACTTTTCAGGGCACAGGGGAGACCCTGAGACTCCAGTTTTGGCCCACACAAAGGCCTCTGACTCTGCCCCTCTGTCCCATAACACGGAAGCCCACTCCTGGGACTCTAGGAGGAATCTTTCACACACTATCTGCTTGCACTGACCAGGAGATCGGGTTGGATGGCTGTCCCACTTGTTTTTCTTTGTCTGGATTTGGCATGAGCATTAGCTTGTGTTGACTAGGTTGTCACAAGCACAGTTTTTCCTTGGCTTGGAGGTCCATGCTACAGCCTGGTTTGGACGTTTGTGCCATAGCCTGGTACTATTCACACTCTATGACCACCTCAGTTCCTATACTCTCAGTTCCCAGTGAAAGCAGCCCTTATTTAGGTTAGTGAGGAAGGCAAAGTGTTTCTTCCTCTGTCTGATTTCCTTTGGGGTTGATTATATGTTTAGTCAATTTTTCACTCGATCATACCTTTGAGTTTAATGTGGAACTGCTGGAGGCTCCAAGGATAGATTTTTCTGTCTCTGGTTGAAGATCTTGTTGAATTTTGGGGGAGATTTATCGGTATTGCTCCTTATGGCACCATTTCTCTGACGTCACCCTAGAATGTTATTTGTTATAGCTTTCTTCTGCTGGAGGCATTTATATCTCTTTACTTGGTTTAGTGAAGTTGGTTGTTGGTGTTCCATGTGCTTATATGGGAAAAGGTGTACCTCTCATCAATAATTTTGCCTTCACTAAAATATTTTTTAGTCTTACCAGGTGGTGCCACAGTGGATAAAGTCTCAATGTGGAACATTGAAGCCCCAGGTTGTAAACCCCAAGATCATTGGCTTAAGCATAGGCTCATCTGGCTTGAGCACAGCACTTGAGCACCAGCTTGAGTGCAGGTTCACCAGTTTAAGGGTGGGATCACAGACATGACCTCATTGTCACTGGGTTGAGCTTGAAGGTTGCTGGCTTGAAGTCCAAGGTCGCTGGCTTGAGCAATGGGTCACTGGATCAGCTGGAGCCCCCCCGCAGTCAAGGTACATGAGAAAGCAGTCAATGAACAACTAAGGTGCTGCAACTATGAGTTGATGCTTCTCATCTCTCTCCCTTCCTGTCTATCTCTGTCTCTCTTGCTTGCTCACTCACTAAAAATAAAAAATAAATTTAAAAAATATATTTTTTAAAGCAATGCAGAGAACAAACCACGGAATACCCCTTTGAGCTAATCCTTGAATAGTTTCCCTTGGGCCATCTATGTACTTAAGGATAGATTGTTCTGCCACATTACAGGACTGAGAAAATCCATCTCTTTTTCAGCCCAACCCACCTACTCTTCAGTTACAGCTTCACTTCAAGAAAAGGAAGAATTGTTTCATATGAAAATTAGGCAGCCAAGTAAAAATTCTGATAGGTGTTTCTTTAAACAACAGCTGGGTGTCAAGCCATACCATCAAGGGAAGATATGAATTTGAAGATTTGGGAGGTGCCAGAATGTTTCTCTACTTTGACAAACCAGATTGATTTTTCTAATCAAACATTAAAAGAAAACCAGGTAACTCAGGCAATTTGGATCAGTCTATGCAACTGAGACTTTTTCAGTACTTTTCATAAGAAAAACACAGCCAATTTGAATGATGACATATGTTCACTAGGATCAGTCTGGATAACCTGGCATGGAGATATTCATTTGAAACAGTCTCGAAAATAAATTGAGAAATGAGGTTGTGAGTTTTTGGAATATGGAAACTTTGCATAAGTGGTATCTCTGCTCTCTGTAAAGGTAGTTTCTCTCCCGGATTCTGTTAGGGACATCCTGAAGCCTTTGTCAGATTATCCAATTTATCAAAAAATATTGTATTATTACCAAATAATATTATATTTTCTATTTAAAAAGCATGGTAGTCATGTCAAAATCAGAAAAGTTTGGGGCATTCTGAACTTGTTTTACAGTTTAGTATATTTTCACTTTTGAATTACATATGGGAAGAATCATAAACTTTTCAGCACCTAGAGTAACTAGGTATACATGACAAATAAATTGTTTACCATGTTGACAATGAGAGCATTGTTAAAGGATATTTGAGAAAAAGAGTATGAGCTCTAGAGTCTGAGGGTCTCTAGTTGAATGATTCTTTCTGCAAAAGCCCCTTTCCATAGATCCTACCAGAAGCTTCCTGTATTTTTGCAGCAAGTTAGTCTGGGGACTGAGGGGAGACTTTCAGACTAGTTTCCAGAGAGCAGATGCTAGCTGGTGAGCCCTGTTTACCAGGCCATAGCAAGTCTGTCTAGCAAAAAGACCCTGTGGGAAGGCTGTGAGTAGGAGACTCACGGCAGTAGTTTTTCAGAGATGGCCCAGTGCTCCAGAGCTGCCAAGCAGGCATCTGCTACCATAACTGAGATTAAGAGAGAAACCAACAAAATAAACTGTCCCATCCTCAGTATTTAACCTTCTGTTTCTAGGACTTGTGATTCCTTGATTCACTGGGGATAATGGAATAAAGTACTAGAGCAGTAAGGCATGAGTTCTTTGTTAGGCTACTTCCAAAGAGGTTAAAGTTTCCCTTCTGAAATCAGTCAATACACAGTGCTCTCAACCTCACATTTGCAATTAGGGGTAACAGTCATCTGCTCAATTCTGGAAACCGAGCTCCTTGAAATTCTGTGTGCCTCTTTAAATGAACAGAGGTTTCACTCTTTATCCTGGACTCTTGCCTGAGTCTGTATTAGACAACTATGAAAATCCAGTTCAGGATTCTTCATGGGCTGAAAAATTAATTCAAAGACTTGGCCCAGCCACACAACTAGATCATTGTTTGAGCCGGTGCATTCACTTGAAATAATTTAGTAGCAGGGACTTTCACCTCAGGCAAGCATAGGTATATCCTAGATTAGTGGTCCTTGTCATTCCTAAATGGATTGCACATCTCCTGCTGCTGAGCCTTCATTAACAAAATGAATACACTAAAGGGGAAATAAATAAGTCTCTTGCCATGCACACATGTACTCACAACCTCCTCCACTTTTGTCTCCTGCCTCCTGGGAGTCTCATTTCATGCTGGGGACTTTGAACAGTATTTTCCTCAGTGCCTTTTTACTTCAATAACACGTCCACTTCTTTTAGTTCTACTCTCTTCAACTCCTCTTTCTTTGCTTCCCAACAACACAATGTCATCCTCTACCACAGATTTCTTTTTGTTTCCTCTGTCCACAGTAACAATTCATGCTCAAAAATAAAACTCTCCATATCTTAACTTTTTCCCTCCTCTCCCAACACAAACAGACCTAAATAACAACCTGTGTCATTATAGATGAGGGAATCAAGGCACAAGTGATTCACAATGCCATATACAGATTCAAAGATCTGGACAGCTCCATTTCAAAAAGGACTGTAGAGAAAGAATTAATTTTGGCAAATAGGCAAAAAAGAGTCCTGAATTTGATGCTAGCTGCATGACAGTGACAATTTCACGTTAGTTCATTACTCTTTTGTGATCCCATTTCTTCAATAAAAAAAACAATTTAAAAAGGTGTAACTGAAATGTTAATTTTATGGGAGACTCATAAGTCAGTTACATAAAAGAAAAATTTTGCAAAACTCATAAGAAAACTCATAAATTCCTATCTGGAAAAGTAGGAAGAGTATTGAACTTAGAAGGCAGAGGGTGCCAAATTGAGCTCCTTGAATCTGTCCTTGTCTGTCTTCCTGTCTTACTTCATTTGCTCTTCATGAAATATCTCAGAGCTAAAATTTCAATCTATGTGCTGGTAATTTCTTTTGGTCTGACCTCTCTACTGAGTTCTGCACTTATGTATCAAACTGCATATTTACTGGACATCACACACACACTGGGATGTCCCACAGACATTTTGTATTTATTGTAACCTCAATCCCCTTTTTTCTTATTCCCTAATCCATAAAGAGAGCCATCATCCATCTTCTCACAGTCAGAAACATGAAGGTTAACATTTCCCTCACTCTCGTATCCATCCATTCTACCTCTCTAACATAAACATTTGTTCTATAACTCTTCCTCCCTATTATCACCACTCCCAAATTGGACATCATCAATTTTCAGTTGCATTACTACCACAGTCTCCAATCTGGCCATGAGCCCTCACCTTTGCTCATGATCCTCCGTATCAGGGGTCCCCAAACTTTTTACACAGGGGGCCATTTCACTGTCCCTCAGACTGTTGGAGGGCTGGAGTATAAAAAAAAAAACTATGAACAAATCCCTATGCACACTGCACATATCTTATTTTAAAGTAAAAAAACAAAACGGGAACAAATACAATATTTAAAATAAAGAACAAGTAAATTTAAATCAACAAACTGACCAGTATTTCAATGGGAACTATACTCCTTTTACTGGCCACTGATGAAAGAGATGCCCCTTCCGGAAGTGCGGTGGGGGGCTGGATAAATGGCCTCAGGGGCCGCATGAGGCCTGCAGGCCATAGTTTGGAGACCCCTGCTCCCCATACTTGTCACTGTGCTTTTCACTGGCACCACTATCACACTCGTCCTTCCCTTTGTAATTAAGTACTTATTAGTGTCAAGCCCGGGGCCAGATGCATTGCATGCATATTCCCATTTCATTCTGGTAACAATCTTTTGAGATATGCCTTATTATTATCATCATGTTACAGAAGAGAAAACAAAAGCATGAAAAAAATAAGTTGTTCAAGAACAAACAGCTCATTTAAATTCAATTACAGATCTACCAGACCTCAAAGTCCATGGCTTTTTCACCACACTACACTGCCTCCCTTTTTCTATCATTACATCTAGGATTGTTTATTAGAGTTATTTGGTCCTTCTTTCCCTCCTAAACTCTGCTTTGAGGGTAAGTACCATGTCATTACAGTTCACTAATGCATGCCTACCACTAACCACCATGCCTGGTGAGTAGCGAGTGCTCAATATGTAATCACTGAATAAAAATAATGGCTGATTGAAACCCACCAAGGAATGAGCTCCACAAGTCCATGCACCATTACATCAAATACTGTGTCCACATGAAACGTGGTTTAGAACTCTAACCTGGGAAGAATGCATCAGACTAATTTCATCGATTCTTTCCCCATTTTCTTTGTGATGGCCCAAGATACTTTTCAGCCTGCTGGGTTTTCATGCCTAGTAAAACTTTTTCTCAGTCCTGACACAGCCTGAGTGGCATGAATCCCAGCAACCAATAAGATTCAGGTTGGGGGTGAAGGATAATTTTCTTCTGCCTTCCCCAGTTTAAGAGGGCACAACTCTGTGTCCTGAGCTAGTAAGAGAAAATCAGACTAACTAAATATCACAAATTTTTGACCAATAGAATTTGATCAAGAACCACTCATTTTGTTTAATGGTGCAGCCCATGTTCTTAACATTCAAACTCTTATAATGACTGTATAGGTATTTGGCAGCAGGTGATCTTTCCAGAGGTTTTGGCAACCAGAAAGCAAACAAAAAGAAATTTTAAATGTAACATCATACTCACTCAGGCTGTCGCTCAAGTGTCTACAGGTGATCTGACACCAAATCAATAATATGGTTCACCGAAGTCAGATCAATGGTTTCAGAGCAGCAGCAGCACAATAGCAAACTTCATGTCTGTTGTCTACTATCACAAAGGAGGTAATCACTGTCTGAGCTCTCTTAGGGCCAAATTCTCAGCACATTACTGTTTGAACTCTGAGATTCTAAATGAGATGCCTGGGTATGTTATGCCATCTTCACCTCACCCACATTTTTACTCTATCCTGTCTCTTCCTGCTCCATTTTCCATGAAAACAAAAAGGAACAAAGTTAAGAAGGATTTTCCCCAACCCCACACAAGAACAAGAGTGAGTCCATATTATAGATGTTGTGAAGAGCTACCACAAGAGTGTATGTAAGTGCTCAGGGAAAATAATTTCTAAGTTAGCTCAAATTTGCATATGCCTCTTGGTCTCTTTACTCTCTGTGTGTTCAGGTTCACTTGACCTAGTGACCCTGTCAGAGATTTATATTTTTAACCAGTAGAAGATCCTCCCTGAATTGCCATTTCCCACTATTTTTCACTTCCTTATATCCCCAAAAGCTTACACTTGAGTGTGTCAGTTTTCCAGAAGTTTTGACAGAAGAATTTAATCATTTGGGCAGCTTCATTAAAATTGTACATATATAAATCCACCAAAAAATTAAATGAGAATAGAGTACAATTTCCAAATGTCCCCAGTACCCTGAAAAGGGGAACTACAGGAGGCTACTTAGGAAGACTGAAAAGCCTCCAGTCACAAGGACAGAGCAGCACTAGAAAAGCAGGTCAAAGGGGAGGTACATGTATTGCAGGATTCAAATGAATTTCTCCCTCATGCCAGAGCACCTATTGCACTCACCAACCTAGTCAAAGTCTTGCACATCAATGAGATGAGGATGAATTATTGAAAACCTTCTTTATAAAATGCTGCTCTCTTCCATTTCCTACAAATCAAATTATTGTGAGACATATTTGATTGTAAACATATTTAGAATATGATTTCATTGTCGTTAGGTTGCTTTAGCTTGCTCCTCCAACCCTTAAACTTCGTTTGTATTAATGTGCTACAATGTTAAAAAGATCACACGAACACACACGCACCTGTGCAAACACACACACACACACACACACACACACACACACACCGAACCAGGAGCTTGCATACTAGCAACAAAAGTAAATAAATTCAATCAGCAAAAAATGAAAACCTATTATAACCAATAGAAAACCTGTTAAATCATGGCTAACATTTTTAAACAGAATTGCCTTATCCTCACCCAGGCCACTAATACATAGTTATGGTGACAGCAAATGCCTTTTGTTTTTCAGATGGAGGGACCCAAATTCTATTTATAGCTCTCAAGCTGCAGACATAACAGGGTTAACTTGGTTTCACTGTCAGGTCAAGAAAGGTCCCAATTATAATCACAACACACTTTCAGGGCCTACTGTCTCTGAATATGAAAGTATGGCCCCAGTCCACTGTATCTCTAGTAGTCTGCACCCATAGGTATAAAAGTCCATTCAACCAACACTTAGTATATTTTGTTTCTTGCTGCCTTGGGAAGAACAGTTGTCAAAAATGAGGCATCAGATGACCCAAAAGCCAAATTGCTTCTCTTGAAAGACTTGCCTAATGGTGTTCAAATAAGATGCCATTGTCCCAGGCAGACTTTTTAGCAATTCCTTTGCCTCTAAGCACAGAAAATGTATGGACTTTCTTGCTATGACATATGATGACAAGAAGAAACATCTAGTGGCAAGGGTGAAGGATGTATTAATTCAATATTTATTCATTTTATCAAGAATTCTGTACTGAGTGCCCATTGTATGCAGGTATTCAATTTAAACCAATAGCATGAAGTCTCACCACCAAATTTCCAGAGCCCTCAGATTCGGTTGTCCCTTTGGATAATGACAGTAATGGATATATGAATCATTACAGTGTCAGGAACTTTGATCTATTAGAAATGAACCTCTAGACTTGTGAACTAGAATTTATTAAATATTTATTTATTTATGACATTTATAAAAAGGCAAATTAGGATACAAGATTTATATTCAGAAATTAGTAACATTTTTAGACACCAATAATGAACTATCAAAAAGGGATACTGGCCTGACCTGTGGTGTAGCACAGTGGGTAAAATGTTGGACGCTGAGGTCCCCAATACAAAACCTTAGGCTTGCCTGGCCAAAGCACATACAAAAAGCAACTACTATGAGTTGATGCTTCTTGATCTTTCTGATCTTTCTCTCTCTCTCTCTAGTCTCTCTAAAAATCAATCAATAAATAGCAATTTTTTAAAAAAGAGAAACTAAAAAAAATCTCATTTCAAAAAATAAATAAAATACTTAATAAATTTAATCAATAGAGTAAAAATCTTCACTTCAAAAATTATAAGGTACTAAAGGATACAAATAAAAGGAAACATACACCATGTACTCTGATAAAAAACAAACAAACATTAACATCATTAAAATGTACATAGTATCCAAAGAGATTCAATGCAATCCTTTTCAAAATATCAATAGCATGTTTAGCAGAACAAGAATAAATAATCAAAATATTTACATGGAACCACACACACAAAAATGAATAACTTCAGCAATATTGAGAGAGGAGAACAAAGATGGAGGGACCATGTTACTTGACATCAAATATACTACATGATCATAGTAATCAAAACAGTATAGTACTGGTATGGAAATGGACATAAGATCAGTGGAACCAAATAGAGAACCCAGAAATAAATCCAGGTGTATATAGACAATTAATATTTGACAAAGGAGGAAAAACATATGATGGGGTAAAGATGCTCTATTCAATAAATAGGAAAATTGGACAGATATTTACAATAAAATGAAACTAGACAACGTTCTTACACCATATACAAGAATAAGTTCAAAATGGATTAAATATTTAAATGTAAAACATGACACCATAAAAGTCCTAGAAGAAAACATAAACACTAAAATCTCAGAAATTTCTCAGAGAAATATTTTTTTCTGACATATTTTAGGCAAGGGAAACAAAAGAAAAAAATAAACAAATGGGACTACATCAAACTAAAAAATTTTTACACAGCAAATGAAACCTTCAACAACAGGAAGTGACAACCCACTTAATGGGGAACATGTTTGCCAATGATATATCTGATAATGTTTTAATATTCAAATTTTATTTTAAAAAGCTTATAAAACTCAACACCAAAAAACCCCCAAGAAATCCAATTTAATAAAGGGCAAAGGACCTGAATAGACACTTCTTTAAAGAAGACATACAGATGGCTAACAGACACATGAAAGATGCTCAATGTCACTAATCATCAGAGAAACACAAATTAAAACCATAGTGAAATATCACCTTATACCTATCAGAATGGCTATTACCAATAAATTAACAAAGAAGTGTTGGCAGTGATGTGAAGAAAAGGGAACACTTGTGTACTATTGGTAGGAATGCAGACTGGTGCAACCACTGTAAAAAACATTATGAAGTTTTTTCAAAAATTTTAAAATGCAACTGCCATATGGTCCAGCAGTTCTACCTCTGGGTACACATCCAAAGAAATTGAAACAATGATTCAAAAGACTATATGCACCCCTAAGCCCACCACAGTGTTATTTATAATAGCCACTATTGGTAGCAGCCCAAATACGAATCAGTAAATGAGTGGATAAAAAAGTTGTGGTGCTTTTACACAATGGAATACAATTTGGCTATAAAAAAAGAATGAATTCTTACCTTTTGAGACAGCATGTATGAACCTGGACAATATTATGCTGAGTGAAATAAGTTAGAGGAAGACAAATACCATATTATCTCACTTATATGTGGAACCTAATGAATAAAGTTACCATATTTCCCCATATATAAAACAAACCCTTCTCTGAAAAATTTGGGGTTTAAAAATTGGATTCATCTTATACAGTGGTTGTAGAGTTTTTTAATCTGCATTTCCCACTTTTTTGCCTTGTTGTCTTTGTGCTCATTGTATTGCACTTGTTACTGGTATAATACAGTAGGTTACGTTTTGCATGTTCTGCCCGGAAATGGCTCAGAAAAGATTTTTGTACACTGCTGAATTCAAGTTAAAAGTGATTCAGTTTGCAGAAGTGAATGAAAATCATGCTGCTCAATGTAAGTTTGGTCCTCTTCAAACTGAAAAATCAATCTGAGACTGGCTATGAGAAGAAGAAACCCTACTAAAAACCCCAGGGCAGAAGAAGGCCATGAGAGGCAAGTCATCAAAATGGCCTGACTTAGAGAGAGAATTGAAGATATAGATGGAAGAGCAAAGGGCAATTGGAATCCCTGTGTCCACAAAGATGGTTCAGCCTGAGGCAAGAAGAATTGCTGATGAAAAAGAAGTTACTAATTTCAAAGGAGGACACAGTTGGTGCTTCAGGTTCATGAAATGGAATGTACTGAGCATGTGAACATGTACCAGACTTGCCTAAAAGGTGCCTGAAAACTATGAGCAGTAGGTACTTGCATTTCATTGTTCTGTCATTCAATGTCAGAAGACAGAGCAGTTTGAGTTGAGATAGATTGCAAATATGGACGAAGTCCCCCTTCAATTTGATGTCCCAAGTAACAGAACTGTTGATAAGAAGGAGGTGAAAACTGTAACTATGAAGACAAGTGGACATGAAAAGAGCCATTATACAGTTGTTCTAGCTTGTTGTGCTGACAGAACCAAGCTGCCTCCTGTGTTGATTTTCAAATGCAAAACAATACCAATAGAAGACATTCCTCAAGGAGTGATTGTTCACGTTCGTGACTAGGGTTGGATGGATCAGGATGGGATGAAGATGTGGTTTGAAAAAGTTTGGAGAGGAGATCAGGTGGGCTATTACACAAACCTGCCCTATTGGTGTTTGATCAGTTCAGGACACACATAACAAAAAATACAACAAAGATTGCTGCAGAGCAAAAAACAAAATTTGCTGTCATACCTGGAAGCTTGACATCCCAGCTCCAACCAGTTGATGTCAGCATTAAGAAACCCTTCAAAGTTGCCATGAGAGACAAATGGAACCAATAAATGAAGCCTTCTGGATACAACTTGACACCAGCAGGAAGAGTGAAGAAACAAACTATAGGAGAAGTTTGTACCTGAGTAAAAAGGTCTGGAATAATATCAAGATTGAGATCATTGTTAAGTCATTTAATAAGTGTGGCATTTCAAATGTGATAGATGGAACTGAGGGTGAAGCAATATATGAAGACAGTGATTTGTCATCAGACACAGATGAGAACAAGCTAATGGATAGGAGTTTTGACAGTGATGAGTTGCATGAATTTTATGATGAATAAAACTTGAGTTCAATAACTTTATGTAATACTTTTTGTTTCAAATTGCAGACCCCAGAATTAAAGTGCATCTTGTACATGGGGAAATAAGGTAACAAAAATATAGAAATAAACTCACAGATAGAGAGAACAGACTGACAATTGTCAGAGAAGAGGAGGATGGTTGAAGGACTGGGTGAAATAGATGAATAGATTAAGTAAAGGGAGAAAGAAGAAAGAGAGAAAGAAAAAGAAAGAAAGAAAGAAAGAAAGAAAGAAAGAAAGAAAGAAAGAAAGAAAGAAAGAAAGAAAGAAGAAAGAAAGAAGTAAAAAAATAAAAAAGAAAAAAAGAAAGAAGTAGAAAGAAAGAAAGAAAGAAAGAAAGAAAGAAAGAAAGAAAGAAAGAAAGAAAAGGAGAGAAAGAAAGAGAGAGAAGGAAAGGAAGGAAGGAAGGAAGGAAGGAAGGAAGGAAGGAAGGAAGGAAGGAAGGAAGGAAGGAAGGAGAGAGAGAGAGAGAGAGAGAAACCCTCATAAACACCAAAAACAGGATTGTGATTACCAGAGGGAATTGGGGCATGGAAGCAGGTAGAAAAGGGTAAAAGGAGACTAAATGGTGATGGAAGGAGACTTAACTTAAAGTGGTGAATACAGAATACAATATACAAATGATGTATTATAGAACTGTACACTTGAAACCTACATAATTTAATTAAACAATGTCACCCAAAAAATTTAATAAGAATATAAAAAAGAAATGAAAAATAAAGAAAAGAGAAATTGACAGTGAAGAGGAAAAGAAAAGAACAGCATTTACCAAAACAATAAAACTAACAAAGCAACAACAAAAAAAAAAACACAGATAAGTCTGGCTGAGCATCAGTGAAAGTGAAACTGTAAATTATTCTCCTTAATATAGATAAGAGTCTATAAAAAGTGCTATTTTTTCTGTGGTAGTCATAGAGCTATATCTACCAAATCCCTCTTCAGGTACAGGGAATGTGGTCAGCATACACTCCAGCCAACAATTTTCTCAAGGTCTACTTCAGCTGCAAAGAAACATCTAGCCTATTGTCACCCCCTTCCCGGAGCAGCCTGTATTTAATGACTGAGCAAAACAGGATTATAAAAACCTGACCATTTTGAACTAAAAAGACACACTGGAGCCCTCAGATAGGTAATGCTCTCTCCTTATTTCCTTCTAGAGTTCATTGGAGCTTTACCTGCACCATGTGGTAATTTGACTTACTCCTCTTCCTCACACTGCTCCCTCTCCCTTCCTTTCACAGGTGTTAATCCCTAATACACATCTTGCACCTCAAACTCTGCCTCCAACTGCTTTACTATATAACAGATTGTTTTATATACTGTACTCACAACAACTTTAGAAGATAGGGATTACTACCTACACAGCACAAAACAGGAAACTGAGGCTTAGAAAAGATAATTAAGTTATCCAAGTTTACACATCTAGGAAAGGCCACTACTAGAGAAAGCCGTTCTCAGCAGGAAACTTGTTTCCCCATTCACCTTTCACTTCTTCAGTCTACTTTCAGGTAGGTTTGATTAACAAAAATCATGTTGCCATTGTCCAAGACTCCTAACCTAAATTTACCTCTGCGAGATACACAAGACCAGAAAGTTGCCACTATTACTTTTTCGGTTACAAGTCAAATGTGCTCACCTGGAGTAATTCTTCCATTTTGATTTAGGCTGATTTATGTCCCCAAACTAAATTCCTAGTACAATGGTTAAATCCATCTTTAGACTCTTGAACTATGACATTTAGCAAAGCATGGCCTGGACATGCTGCATTTGCAGCTCCTCATAAGGCAACAGGTTAATATTCCTAGCTACAGAATGTAGATGCCTCTCCCAGCAGGAATGGCAGCTGAGCAACTACTGCCAAATAGAGGAGGGATATTGCAGTCCACTCTTATGAATGTTGTTAGTTTCTCTCAATCAAGAATGTTATAATTGACTATACAGTTATTACCAGAAAAATCTCTGAATTAAGGTCTGTAAATTCAAATGACATGAAAGGTAGTAGAAATATTAATATAATCATCTTGGATATATTTAGAAATACTGAGGATGTCAAGGTGGTAAAAACAACATATGTATTAAGTTTTCAGGATTGATAGTTCTATAGTAGGAACAATGTGTGAAGCAAAAAATGTAGAGAAGCACTACTAAAGTTCTTCTTCTAAAGTCTTCGGTTGTGAATTCCTTCTTCCCATGGATTTGTTGTGGTGGTTGTTGCTATTTATTAAATGAAATTGATTTTAGTTAAAACTACTAGAAGCATTAATATGGTATGGGAGGAGTAACTTTTGACACAGTTTTATTTCTTCTTATATTAGAGATGAGGGCTGATTTTTTTCCAGTCAAAATGCATGTATTTCTTCTTCTGCTCCTTCTCGTTCTTGTTCTTCTTCTTGCTATAAGAAGTTAATGGAATATAGGATTCCTTTCATAAAACTTTACTTTTACAAAACTGCTTAAAACAGTTTTTCTGAGGTGTGGAGGTGTCAGGTCTTCGGAAAGGAAAGGCAGAGGGAGGCCGAGGAACAAAGCCTGAACTCTCTTGCATACAGCCTAACAGGACATGCTTCAGCTCCACATTGGACCATACCTCAGGTGACTCCTACAGTTTCCCTGAGATAGATTAGACCACTTAAATAGTGTTTTACTTGCATGTTAAGCCTTTAAAGGCTCAATAAAATATAACCTACATTATGCATATAAGGTATGCATTAAAATAAAAAAGAGCAAGTTTCAATAAGTTAACTGTAAATAGCCCCAACGTGAGTTCATTTGGGATGGAAATCTGATTTCATTCATAACTGTATCTACTGCACAGATTACCATATGTCTGGCACACAGTACCGACTTGGTTGAGATTTTTGTAACTGAATTGAAAAGGGTGTGTAAATCAAATTGAAAGGATTTAATGAAGTTGAGCTATTTATAAAGATGTTTAACCAAGCAAGTTACATCCTGAATATACCTAAGACATCAAGCTATTTATCTCATGTGGCTCTTTTATTTTGAGAAGTCAAGCCGCCCACTTTTCCTATTAATAGAAAGGGCAGGCCCTGGCCGGTTGGCTCAGCGGTAGAGCGTCGGCCTAGCGTGCGGAGGACCTGGGTTCGATTCCCGGCCAGGGCACATAGGAGAAGCGCCCATTTGCTTCTCCACCCCTCCGCCGCGCCTTCCTCTCTGTCTCTCTCTTCCCCTCCCGCAGCCAAGGCTCCATTGGAGCAAAGATGGCCCGGGCACTGGGGATGGCTCTGTGGCCTCTGCCCCAGGTGCTAGAGTGGCTCTGGTTGCAACATGGCGACACCCAGGAGGGTCGTAACATGGCGACGCCCAGGATGGGCAGAGCATCGCCCCCTGGTGGGCAGAGCGTCGCCCCCTGGTGGGCGTGCCGGGTGGATCCCGGTCGGGCGTATGCGGGAGTCTGTCTGACTGTCTCTCCCTGTTTCCAGCTTCAGAAAAATGCAAAAAAAAATAATAATAATAATAAAAAAAAAAAAAGAAAGGGCAGCAACTTCCAATCGTATTGCCTACACTGTCCTCATCACAGAGGTTCATGTTAAGGGGTTTTTAATGTAAGATCTTTTAGTGAGAAGAAATCTGTGTTTTCTGTCAACAATTAACTCATTTTAAGTGATCAAATAAATTCTATGTGTAATCACATGGTCTAACATTGTTCAAGTAATTTTTTTCTAGCCCAGAAATGGCTTTAGAAGTTTTTGTCATACAACAAACTGTTCTGCTGAATTATTTTTTCAGAAAATAAAATTTATCAAAAATTAGTCACCAAGAAACATATCCCAATGTTGTCTCTCCAAACTTTCTTACTTTAATTTTGAGGGTTCTGATTTTACTGAAACATTTACAAGCCATAAATTTTGCCAGGAAACACGTTTCATGATAACATAAATTTACCCATCTGGATACAGTAGAAAAAGAAAAGGGGTTAGTTCCTAAAAGTCAGTCCAGTATCTCTCTTTGAGAGATTAAAGGAGGTGTAGAGGCAGTTCTGCACTTTAATCAGGTATTATTGAGATGACTTAATATGTACTTCCTTCAAATAATGAAAATCAAACTGACTACACCAATGGAAAAGCTAAGTTCCATTAATGAAGACTTTCTTAACGATGTTTATTATTGTAACATAATACACATTACTTAAAATGTAATATACAAAAAGCCCTGAGTTGAAAAGCAACTTCTTTCCACACATCATACTTTTGATCAACATTATATACATCAGTCCCACTCTTCAGCATTAACCACTGCTAACAATTTCCTAGGTTTACTTCCAGAGATTTTCTATGCATATACAAGCATATGTGTAATAATTGCATTTTACAAAAATAAATAATATCATACACACTGATTTGCAATTTGTTTTTTAATTTAAAATATCTTGGATATCTTTCCCAAAAATAGTAGATGCAATACTTCATTCTTTTTAACTGCTGCATAGTATTCCAAATCTATGATCCCATATTTATGGATACTTGTTTTTTTTTTCCTACTCTTTGCTATTACATATAAATCATTTTTGTAAGAATTGTTGGATGAAAGGTAACATGTGGCCTGACCTGTGGTGGTGCAGTGGATAAAGCGTCGACCTAGAACACTGAGGTTGCCGGTTGGAAACCCTGGGCTTGTGCAGTCAAGGTACATATGCGAGTTGATGCTTCTTCCTCCTCTTCCCCTTCTCTCTCTCTCTGTGTCTCTGTCTCCCTTCTCCAGAATAAATAAATAAATAAATTAATTAAAGATTTATGTTAAGAAAAAGAAAGGTGACATGTGGAATTATAGAATGGTAAACTTGCTTTGGAAAATAATTTAGTGGTTTCTCAAAGGGTTAATCATGGACATAACATATGACTCAGCAATTCCACTTCTAGTTATATATTCAAGAAAAATGAAAACATAACATGAAATCCTTTCTTTAAATGTTTATCTTTCCTTTATTTTATTTATTTGTTTATTTATTTATTTATTTTTAGAGAGAGACACACGAAGTTAGGGGAGAAGAAAGATAAGAAACATCAACTTGTAGTTGCTTCACCTTAGTAGTTTATTGATTGCTTCTCCTATGAGACTTGATGGCAGGATTAAGCCAAGCCAGTTACTTCCTCCCTGCTCAAGCCAGTGACTTTGGGCTCAGGCCAGTGACTCTGGGCTTCAAGCCAGCAACCTTTGGGCTCAAATAATCAGTCTTAGGATTATGTCTATGATCTCGTGCTCAAGCCTGAGACTGTACTCAAGCTGCCAAGCCTGTGCTCTAACCCGAGATCTCGGGTTTCCAACCAGGCCCTTGGCATCTGAGGTCAACGTGCTATCCACTACACCACCACTGGTCAGGTTTAATGTGAAGTCTCATACATGAATGTTCACAGTATTATTCATAATAGCTGAAAACTGGAAACAAATGTCCAGCAACTCATGAATGGTTAAACAAAACATAACATCCGTACAATTAAATATTATTAAAATATGAGATAAAGTACTGATTCATGCTAAAATATGGATAAACATTGAAGACATTATACTAAGTGAGAGCTCATACACCCTTACATATTATGTAGTTTAATTTATACGAAATAGCCACAAAAGGTAAACCCATAAAGACAGAAAGTAGGTAAGTGGCTTCTCATTGGTGAGGAAAGGGGAAAATGGGGAGTGATTGCTAATGGGTATGCATCTGCTTTTTAGGATAATAAAAATGTTTCAGAATTAGAGATGGCTACAAAATCTTGTCAATGTACTAAAAAAATTGAGTTGTACACCCTAAATAGGTAAATTTTGTGGTATGTGAATTATATCTCAATACAGCACTTAAAAATAACATTATCTTTTCATAAGAGGATCAATCTGGAATATATACATTCTACTGGATTATTTTTATTGTGGAAGTATTCTTCACATACCACAGAAAAACTTTTTCTTTATATAATTTCTCCCACCAGACAGTTGAAATTTTATTTTTTGCATTTCCTAGAAGAAATGAGTGTGTTTAAATTTGAAGAGAAAATATTAAATCAAAGGTTAGCATTCAAAGACAAGCTTAAATATCTTTTTTAAATACTGTTTTTTGTGGCCCTGGCCGGTTGGCTCAGCAGTAGAGCGTCGGCCTAGCGTGCGGAGGACCCTGGTTCGATTCCTGGCCAGGGCACACAGGAGAAGTGCCCATTTGCTTCTCCACCCCTCCACCGCGCCTTCCTCTCTGTCTCTCTCTTCTCCTCCCGCAGCCAAGGCTCCATTGGAGCAAAAATGGCCCGGGCACTGGGGATGGCTCTGTAGCCTCTGCCTCAGGCGCTAGAGTGGCTCTGGTCGCAACATGGCGTCGCCCAGGATGGGCAGAGCATCGCCCCATGGTGGGCGTGCCGGGTGGATCCCGGTCGGGCGCATGCGGGAGTCTGTCTGACTGTCTCTCCCTGTTTCCAGCTTCAGAAAAATGCAAAAGAAAATGCAAAAAAAATAAAAAATAAAATAAATACTGTTTTTGTGTTGCTTTTTCGAATTATTAATAAAAATGTAGCACATACTCACTATATGAGATTTGGAAAAGACATAAAAGCTTAAAACAAACAAAATAAAGATTATCATGCCACCACCCAGTGCTAATCATTTGTAACATTTAACTGCATTTTCTTTAAATATTTTAATATACTTTTGTTTATGAAACTGGGATAGTATTCTGTATACACAGCTTCATCTCTTACTCTCTTATTTTAATATTATGACATCATGAGTATTTTCTTTACAATAACATGATTTTTAATGACTGCATAATTTCCCGTTCTATGCCAAAACCAAAATTTCTTTAATCAGTTTCCAATTTTGAATATTTAGTGGTTTTCAATTTTCATTACTATAATTTTAGCTAAATATTTTTGCCTATTATTAATAATTTCTTTATGATAAATACTTAACAGTAAAAATGCTGAGTCAAAAGATATACACATATTTAAATTTTGGTATGTATTCTCAAATTACCCTTCAGAAATAGTTAGACCAATTTATAACTACTAGAACTGTGTCTCCCTTAACCTGTTCATCACTAGCTATAACAATTTATTTTAAATATTTTAGTTGTTGTCAATTTGTCTTAGGCATTAATGGAATATGTGAGTTCATTGTTCTTTAAATTATGTCTATTAGCCATTCTTATTTAATTTATTTCTGTCTTTGTATGTATGTGTGTTTATGTGTGTACATCATTCTTCTCCCTGTTTTGTTTTGGGGGGTTTTGTTGGTTTTGTTTTTGTTGTTGTTTTTGGTCTAGTGTGATGTTCATGTTTTTCTTATAAATCTGCAAGTGTTCTTTACTTATTATAATGTCAAGTATTTGTCTATCATATATATTAATACTTACCCTTTAAAGGGCATTTTTATATCTATATATTATTACACTTCTCTGGGGTCTTTATGTCTCCATCAGGGCAAAGTTTTCCAAAACCCAAAGAGGAAAAAAGACACAAATATTTCTTTATCTTTTTTTCCACCACAAACTAGAAGATTAAAGAACTCACACATAATTGTAAAAATAAATGGATTACATTATTAGAGAAATAATTCAGTCTCCCCTATGGGTTCATTAATGTCTGCTATAAAAACCTTTTTTCACAGGACTCGCTGGACATCTAATGATCATTCTAAATTAATAGTCTTAGAGGTTAAGGGCTTGCCTCAAACACCCCTTTCAACCAACAACTCGAACTGAAGCTCTCTTCATAGTCCTGGACACTTAAAGAGCAAACTCTATGGATTCTAATCGATAGGTCTAATTACAATGAAGGGAAATTTTTTCACTAAAAAGTTAATGAAAGAAAACCATTACTAAGCCAAATGGGATCCCATTATCTTGACAGTCTGATAATATGAATTAGACTGTTTCTAAAACCTGACTTTTGAATCACTTCTACCACAATCACTCCCTCTTCGTATTCAAGAAAGAAAGACCTTCTTGAAAGGAATATGCCCATTTTGAACCATACATAGGCTTTGGGTAAAGAAAGACTTGGCTTTCTGACAATTTACTGTGGTTTTGAGGGTCCCCTGAAGACCCGGAGGTTCAAACAATTTTTCCTGCCTATAAATTACTGCCTGAAATACCACCATGAGTTTAGATGAAACATCTACTGCTCAGGTCAAATATAAGAAACCACACAGAGGAAGATTTCCTAGTCAGAAACAGCTCAGTGAGAGTGAGGTTATTTAGCTCCTTCCACAGGCACAAGTGTGAATAGATGAAGCATAAGGGGAAGAGGAGTATATGGTGTAAAATGCCTGAAGAAGCAAATGTGATGGGTCATAAGTCTGCCCAAGGTCATAACTGACAAACGAATATCTGCAAATACATTCCATGTTGTTTCAATAGGAGCAAATAAACAACAGCTCTTTTCTAGTTAACACCAATTTTGCCACTTCTAGTGCTCTCTTTGATCTAGATAAGACTTATCTTCACTTAAGGAAATGACAAATTGTATAGATTTCTTTTATATCTTCATAACAAAGCTTTGTTATAGAGCACTATGGCCTAGAGACAGTTCCAAATGCTTTATATATATTAACTTATTTGTATTTCACAACTACACTATCAAGGTAGTTACTATTATTATCTTCATCTTATAGATAAAGAAATCAAGGGATAGGGAATAGGCAGAACTGATATTTGGACTCAAATGTGAGAGACTCCAAAGTTCATATTTCAATAAAAGCCATTTGTCCATTTACAAAAGATCTCATTTGTGCCAAAAAAGTCATAGTTACTAGCCACTTTCATCCTTCATGTTATGTTAGGGTGTTATTTTAAGAGTTATTTAAGTGGATAGAAAGATTATTGGGAAATTTATAATGGTTAAGAGCACAAGATTTAAAATCAGACAGATTTGACATCATGTCCCAACTTTGCCAGCTCTGTGAATTTCAGTAAGTTACTTAATATCTCTGAACATCAGTTTCTTCATCTGTAAAATGGAGTTGATCATAATAATCCCTACTTAATAAGGCTGTTGTGAATATTACATGAGTTAATATGTGTAACAAACTTACTATAATACTAGAACCTAGCAAGCACTAAGTAAATATTACTTACATATATTATACAGCTGGAGAAGACTTTAGGGAAACTCTAAAGTTTAGCCTCAGATTGACATTATTATGAATGGCAAGAAAAATATGTAGGCACTAACCCCACCAAGTATACCACCATCCAATAGAGAAGTCTCCTCCTAAGCAGGGGACCCAGGCAGCAGTCACCTACAGAACCAGCATCAACAAATGAAAGCCATGGTCATTGCCCAACAGCACAGTTTATGGACTGACAGCAGTTTTTGAGGAGGGGAATAGGGGGAGTCCACTGGAATACATTACTGGGAAGTAGCTCAGTCTTCCCAGTCATACATGAGGAATCTTCCCTTCAAAATCCAAGTGCAAGGCTATCAGATATCCTTCACCTTCTGTTTGTTTCTCTTATTTACCAGAAGTTTGTTTATCAGACTTGGAAATTCAAGATGCAAGCCATAGTTTTCTCATTTTCAGGAAACTAAAAGGAGATGACAAAAATCATGTTTACATTTCTGGGCCCTCAAAATCTAATTAACTCATAAACCCAGAGGACTGTATATACTGATATAATGTCCAAGGAAAATGGATCCAAGTAGCTATGACTTTCAACATGACTCTGTCACTTACAGGTTGTACAGATTTAGGCAACTAACTAACCTTCCTTCAGCCTTATTTTCTAAAATCAAGGACAGTAATGATTGCTGCAAGTAGGAAATGAAATGTTGGATATGCAAGTGCTTTGCAAACACTAAAGGATATACAAATGATGAGTATTCAAATACATGCAAGGAAAAATACTAAAAATCAAAGTTGTTGCAAGGCTGGTTATAAACTCTAACAGGACACTACTACCACTGAATTATAAATAATGTATTACTCATTTATTATTACTGTTATTTTGACTGCTAAAGTTTGAGGCAAAAGAAGGAATAAATAGAAACCTGCAGAGAAATTCTGAAGAAAACTTGTGGGTTGGTTTTAGGACTGTAGAGGGCACTAGTTCTTCAGTATGCCGCATTTCTCTGTAAAATGTATGGCTTCTCTTTTTCTTGATTTTGGGTTGAGGAGGATAAAGGATTACCCACAGTAAAGAATTATCCAATATTCCAAAGAAAAACACATGTAAGTACATTCTAAACTTGAAAAGACAAATGCTGCAACCATCTTCACTCTCTCTAAAAAAATTCATTGTTTATGTCTCTGGATCCCTCTCTCCCCAGCTGAGCTCAGGAACTCAGGACTGCACTGCTGCTATGTGGCCACTAGGGGCACTCTTTCTGCCTCCAATTTCCTGGAGATTAGTGTAAACAGAGCATTTTTTCTTTCTAGTTTTGGTAAGGTAGGATAAACTTTTTGAAGCATGACCTCCCAGAGAAGCTAAGAAAAAATAAAACCATACAGAAATAGGAAAATAATTCAGGAGCAGAGAGACCAATGAGTTTAAAGAGCACTAATTTCTTACCTCTACTTTTACAAACTCTACATAACTTGAAATTATTTACTAAATTATTTTATTTATTTATATTTTTAAGTGAAAGGAAGGGAGATAGTGAGACAGACTTCCACATGCTCCCCTCCTGGGATTCACCTGGAAACCTCTATCTGGGGCCAATGCTTGAATCAATCTTTTAGGTCTTGAGACTGATGTGCTAGGACCAACAGAACCACCCTCAGTGCTAGGGGCCCGAAAAAGGGGAAGAAGGGAGAGAGAAGCAGATGGTCACTTCTCCTTTGTGCCCAGACAAGGAATCGAACCTAGGATGTCTATACATGGGGCTGATGCTCTATCCACCGGCCAGGGCCTTAAATTTTAAATATACACTATGATACTACTGAGCCACAAGAAATGATGACATGTTGCTATTTATGACCACATGGGTGACCCTTGAGAACATTATACTCAGTGAAATAAGTAAATCAGAAAAAGTTAAGAACTCTGATTTCACACATAGGTGGGATATAAAACTGAGACTCATGGACATAGATAAAAGTGAAGTGGTTACCAGGGGGAAGGGGAGTAAAGAGGGAGAAATATATGGTGATGAAAAATGATCTGACTTTGGGTGGCAGGCACACAGTACAATCAACAGTTCCACGTATCCATGCCTCTGTTTTTAGTTTGTTAATTTATTTTTTATTAGATTTCGCATATAGGTGAGATCATATGCTGTTTAATTTTCTTTGACTGGCTTATTTCACTTAGCATAATGCTTTCTGAGTCTATCCATCCTGTTGTAAATGGTAAAATTTCCTTCTTTTATACAGCTGAGTAATGTCCCATCTCCACTGATTTTAAGTGTCACATTTGTCATATGCTAAAATTCAATTTTTAAACATGTTCAATTTTGGAGTTTTATTTTATTAGTTTGTTATTATTTTCCTCAACTATATCTGCATTGTTTTATTTAAAATGTATATAATATTTTGATATTGAATAGGGAGAGTTATCATTCAGTTTCTTCTTTTTCAAAAAGTCCTGGTCAATTCCTGCCCATTTTCTTTTCCAAATAAATTTCAGTCAAGTTTTTCTAGTTTCCTTTTAGAATTTTATGTGAATTGCATTGAATTTATAAAACAATTTGGGAATATTTCCATCTTTAAAATTCTGAGCCTTCCAATTCAATGACATTCTTTCCCATTTGTTTATATGCTATTATTTCATCCAGTAGCCCTTAAGAGATATCATGTAAAATTATTCCATGTTTTATTAAGTTTATTCTGAGTTATTTTATAGTATTTATGATACTGTGAACTAAACACTTTATCCATGTAATCTTTTAATTGGTTATTACTAGAAAGATAGTGATGTTTATATACTGATACTATACAGTATTTAGTTGCTGTGCTAAACTCTCATATTAGTTCTAAAGTTTGCCAATTGATTCTCAGGTATTTTCTAAATATATAATCTTATTTTCAACAATTAATGACAGTTTATTCCATTCTTTCTAATATCAGAATTTCTTAATTCTCTTTATTTTCTCTCCTCTGCTTCTTTCTTCAAATTTTATTAACTAGATATTCCAGAATAATGTTAAATAGCAAAGACAAAAGCAAACAATTCTGGCTTTTTCCTGACTTTAAAGAGAATACATCTAATATTTCATCATTAAGTATCATATTTATATATGTTATATACTTCCAATAGAAACACGTTTAGAAAGTTAAGGAAATTTCCTTTTCTCCTTAGTCTAAGAACTTTTTTCTTTTCTTTTTTTTTTAATATAGAATGAGTACTGAATTTTATCTAAAAACTTTTTAGCAGCTATTGCAATTATTATCTTTTTTTAAATTTAATGTTTTAGCATTGTGAATTACATTTATAGAGATTGAAATGCTGAACTATTGCCTTCCTAAAGTAAAAAAGTAAAAGACACTTTCTTCTTTTAATACGCTGATGTATTTAATTTGTTAACATTTTATTTATGATTTTTATTCATGTTCATAAATGAGATTAACCTATATGTTATTACTCTTTACTTGAATAACTTCGTCATATAAAATCTTTTTTAATAAGTCCCTGGCCCAAGTTGTTCTTTGGGCCAAACTTGAAAAATGTGTTGTTGTTTATTTAATCCAGAGCTGAAATGCCTGAGTCATATTTTATTCATCCAAAGGTTCTCCATAGCATCAGACAAGGTAACAGTTATTTTGAATGAGAACAATCCCAGTAAGTAGTGTTAGGTTTTCCTTCCAGACTATACTAATAGTTCTCCTTATGGGGGAAAAGGGATGTACCTGACTCCCAGCTGTTATAGCAACATTCCAAATGCTAAAGACTTCAATTTCACTTCTACATTGGTATATCGTGACCCATCCCAGTCACAGAGCATCAATAACAATAATTGCAAATGTCTTCTAAGTATCAGGCACTTGTTCTAATTTGCAAAGCAACCTTATGTAAAACCACAACTTTACATATAAGAAAATATAGGAGCAAAGCAATTAAGTAACTTTCCCCAAATTACAGAGTGATAGGTAATAAAGGGAGATTTCTAATTCATATCAGTCTGATTAAATAAATAAATAAGCTTCTGTTATTAACCAGTATACTGGTTTCCAACAACACAATGAAAGCCATCCTGACCAAGAAAGATATAAAGTACAGTTTACTTCCATAGTTTACTTGCAGTTTCTTCTCAGCTGGATGCAGCCAAATTCAACTATTTTGCTTGGGAATGGGAACTGTTCTAAATTAAGGCCAATTTTGAATGGTAGAAATATTACTTTGAGAAGATCAGCAACCCAGTAATCACTTACCAGCTATAGGATCTTAAATAAATTACTTAAATTCCCTGAAAATCAATTTCACAATCTGTAAAATAAGAAAAATAATAGTGCTTACTTTATGAGGGTTTTGTGAGCATTAAATAAGCCTGTACATATAAAGCTATTATTAAAGTCCTCAGCCCCTAGATGTTCCAAAATGCACAATTGCTATTATTATACAAGACATCAAAGAGAAATTCTTCTCCCACAAAATATCCAGCTTTCTTATCTCTGATCACAACCTCCAGTTCATTCTGTAATTCTAAAAAAATAAAATTCTTTAAAACTTACTGCACCTGGTTCTGATTATCTTACTACCTACCAAGCTAAACTGAAAAAGAACAAAAAGTCAAGTCAAATATTGAAAATTTTGCTGCATTTGAGGACCCTCTCTTCAAAATTGAGGAATGCTTCAGCAAAGTTTTTAATTTCAGAAATATAAGGTGATGGAAAATGATTTGACTTTGGGTGATGGGTATATAAAATAATCAACAGTTCAAATGCTATAGAAATGTTTACCTGAAACCTATGTCCTCTTATTGATTAATGTTGCCCTGTTAAATTTAATTTTCTAAATAAATTTAAAAAAAGAAATCCCGCCTGACCTGTGGTGGCGCAGTGGATAAAGCGTCGGCCTGGAAATGCTGAGGTCGCCAGTTCGAAACCCTGGGCTTGCCTGGTCAAGGCACATATGGGAGTTGATGCTTCCAGCTTCTGTCTCTCCTCTCTCTCTCCCTCTGTCTCTCCCTCTCCTCTCTAAAATGAATAAATAAAAAAATTTAAAAAAAAAAAAAAAAGAAATCCCATAAGCATCAATAGAGAAAAGTGGGTTAATTTCAAAGGAAAAAAATTGTAGACTTAAATTCATAAGAATCAACTGACAACATTAAGTGTAAATATCAATACCACTTTGCTTGATAGTCTCCATATTTTTGGGGTTTTTTTTATTAATTTTAATTTATTGTGTTTACATGGATTCAAGTGTCACACTGAATAAAATTCCCTCACTCCCCACCCCCGTGTCCCTTCCACACCCCCATCCCCTCCCTTCAACACCCTTTCCCTTTCCCTCTAGGAATTATTGCCTTGCTATCTATATCTCTGTATTATGTATATATAATTTTATGAATTATTTCTCTGATTCCATCCCCTTATTGCCCTTCCCTCCAACCGCTGCCCCTCTGGTCCCTGTAATCTCTCCTCTCTATTTTGTTCCTCAGTTCACTTTGTTCATTAGATTCCATATATAAGTGAGATCGTATATTTGTCTTTCTCTGCCTGGCTTATTTCACTTAGCATAATAATCTCCAGGTCCATCCATGCTGTCACAGAAGGTAAGATTTCCTTCTTTTTCATGACCATGTAGTATTCCATTGTGTATATGTACCACAGCTTTTTAATGTACTCCTCCACTGACGGACACTTGGGTTGTTTCCAGATCTTGACTGATAGTCTCCATTTGTTTTCCCAGATCTTTATGACTTCTTAGCAGTGACCTGGGAGGATTACCCATACAGAGTGCATCATCTGAGCTTCCTTGATTTCTACTTCCCAGATGGGTTTGTAAAATGGGAGGAAATGGTAAGACATCCGAGGGTGAAAGGAGAATAAGGTCAGGATGCTTACTACCATCCAACTCTCTCGTCTCCCCAACCAGGTTATATAGCTTGAATAATATTTGTCTTTTTCTACGTATGATGACAACACCAATCTGGCAGCTTTCTTTACTGGTTATATGTCTCACTTGGTTCTAGTAACCACTCTTTCTCTTGTGTTTTCAGGTCTACCAATAGTAACAACTTCCCACTATTGTTACAATGGGTATCTCAGTAGCTTTTGTGGGTTTCTTAACCCTACCCATAATTCTGTAAATAGTCTTATTATTAAATTACCTCTAGTTAATCTATTTTAGTATTCTTTCTCATCTTGATGTTATACTGATTGTTATACCCATGGCAGAATCATAGGGCAAGGGACAGAAGTAGTTTCATATTTTTTCAATGAGAAAAATGGAACTGTGGAAGAGAAGCTTCCTAGAATATTTTATATTCTTAGAGATAAAACTATTGTAAGAGATGAGGTGCAGGAGCAAGAAGGAAAGAGATGACAACTACCTCAGTTTTTTTATTCTTTTAGCTACCATTCTCCTGCCAGTGTCTCTCACTGAAGAAACAAAATGAAAACTATCCAGGAGAAAGGTGGATCAGTCTTTCAAGGTGCAAAGCAGGGTGAAAATGGTTCAAGTTTGGGAACAAACAGATAAAACTCAGTATATCCACTTCTCCTTCTGGGAGAGCAAGGACTTTCATCAGTTTTGTTCACTATATTTCCAATATTTACAGCAATCTTTGGCATATATAAGTATTCAACATCTGTATCTTAAATATACATTGAAATGCTATTCAGATATAAAAAGATAAAGAATGTTTGCCATTTTTGACAACATGAGTGGACCTTGAGGGCATTATGCTGAGAGAAATAAGTCAGACAGAGAAAGGAAAATATTTTATAATCTCACCTACATGTAGACTCTTTAAAAAAAAAACTCAAACTCATAGAAACAGATTAGATTTGTGCTTGCCAGAGATAGTGGTGAGGGATAGGAGAAATGAGTAAAAATGGTCAAAAGGCACAAACTGTCAGTTATAAAATAAACAAGTTCTGGGATTGTAATGTACAATATGGTGATTATAGTTTACAATGCAGTAGTCCCCCTTTTATTTACTTTTTCACTTTTCATAGTTTCAGTTACCAACAGTCAACAGCAGTCCAAAATAGAAATGTTCCCAGCCATCAACATCTTGTGCTCCTCACATCCAACTATCAACATCATTGCAGCTTGATGATCTAGGACGGTGTTTCCCAACATGGGGCCCACGCCCCACAGGGGGGCAATTTGATAGTTAAGGGGGGCAATTTGAAAATGGACTTGACACGACTTTAACTCTTTCACCCCGGGCCATTTAAATGCAATGCTAGATATCGGTGCCAAATTTAACAAAAAATGCAATTCTTAAATAATTGCGGTAAATAATTATTAAGTATAATTTTGTTTGACGAGGCCAAAATATCAACTGGGTGATTGCCGTCACAAAGTAAACTTCATCCTGGGTTCACCACGGAGCGTGCCGTTTGCCACGGGGAACCCCAGACGTTTTAAAAACTCACTAAACAACGCAGTTATTCTCACCGAATTGGCCCATCGCAACTTCTGTAGTGTTTCACATCATTCAGTTGGTGTTAATTTGAAATAAGTATCAGTCAAAACTGTTGTAAAAGCTCGTTGATTTAATAAATATACATATATATTGTATAGATATAATTGGTAAGTATTTGATTTTATTTTTATCAATATTAAACTTTTTATTAAGTACTTCTTGCATCGGGGCTAGAAAGCACTAATATTTTATAAATATTATTGGGGCTATAAAAGTGCATGCACGACAATTTTAATTTTAGAAGCATAACTTTCCAGAAAATTTTGTCAAGTGGAGAAAATATAGATACCTTTTGATTTGTGGTGGTAGTGTAGTAAATGTGTTATATACATTTAAATAAATATGAATTTTTAGTATATGTTTACTCTATGTCACATTGAATATATTTTAACACATATTTTAATATTAGTTTTTAATTGATCTTATTTTTATTTCTTATAGTCCATAGTAAAATGAGTGGTGCCAGCAAGAAAAAAACTCGTCAATATTCGGAGGAATATTTAAAATTTGGGTTCATACCCGCTGTTCACGATGAGCGGATTCCTTTTTGTCTTTTATGCCAGCAATACTTGACCAACGAATCAATGAAACGAGGTCATCTTGAGGCGCATTTGAAGGCAAAACATAGTGCTTACATTAATTCAGATTTGAGTTACTTTAAAACTTTAAAGAAAAATTTTGAAAAAAGAACAACATTAAAGTCTCTTTTTACTGCTCATACTTCAACTAATAATCGTGTTCTTGAGGCTAGTTATCAAATTTCTTTATTCATCGCTAAAACTGGAGAAAATCACACTATAGGAGAGAATTTAATAAAACCGTCAATATCAGCATTTCTTAAAACGGTTCTTGAAAAAGATGTAAAAGCTATGCCACTCAATAACAATTCTGTTAGCAGAAGAATAGACAAAATGAGTGAGGATATTGAAAAACAACTTATTGAAAAGCTGAAAGCAAGAAAATTCTCCTTGCAAATGGATGAATCAACTTTGAGAGACAGTGAGTCACTATTGATAACTTACGTAAGATATATTGATAAAGGACATTTTGCTAAAGAAATGTTGTTCTGTAAAAGATTAGAAAGCACCACTACCTCCAAAGATATATATAATAAGCTAAAAAACTACTTAGATGTCAATGATATACCAATGAAAAATATAACATCTTGTGCTGCAGATGGTGCTCCCAATATGATGGGCAAGAAAAATAGCTGCTTAAAATTGATGAAAGATGCAAATCCAGAAATGATTCTTGTGCATTGTGTTATTCATAGGGAAAACTTGGTAGCTAAAAACATCTCGCCTGTCCTGAATGAAGTATTACATACAGTAATAAAGTGTGTTAATGCTATTAAAGCTAGTGCCAAATGTGAGCGTCTTTTCAAGCTATTTTATGAAGAACAAAATGAAGACCATGTGAGACTTTTACTTCATACTGAAGTAAGATGGCTATCTAAAGGAAGCTGTTTGAAAAGATTTATGGAACTGTTTGATACTCTTAGTGATTTTTTAAGCGACAAACCTGAAATAAAGTATCTGTTAACAATAGATGGTAAAGCATTTGTGAGTTATTTAGCCGATATCTTTGAAAAACTAAATATATTAAATAAGCAACTTCAAGGAACAAATAAAACTCTTGTCGATGCAAAAGAAAAGATATTTGGTTTCATTACCAATATTGAGTTATGTCAGAAACATATTAACAACAAAAACTTTAAACAGTTTCATTGGCTCCAAAAACGTAAAGTAACTGATACCGCTTCACTTGTTATTGTCAATCATTTGAATATTCTATCGGCTGATTTAAAAGAAAGATTTTCTGATTTCAAACAAATTGATTTCCCAACATGGATGATGCAGCCAATGTTAGTGGATTTGTCTGATATATCAAATATGCAGTATCAAGAAGAACTTGCAGAGGAGAAAAAGATGGCAGCGGAGTAGGCAGATGCACAGACACCCAGCTCTCACCACCAAACGGGAATACAAATCAATTTAGGAAAAATCAGCATGAAAAACCAACTCTGAACTGCAAGAATGGCTCTCAAAAACCAAGGAGCAAAGAAGAAACCACAACAATCTGGGTAGGGAGCACCTGAACCTCCTCTGCTTACCGGAATGGAGGGGTGGGTGAGGCTGAGAGCCCAGAGAGGATCTCACAGAGGGAAAAGAGCAGAAACTACTGCTCACAGCCACTTGTCTGGTGACCAGGGAGCGAGGTGTGTTGAAAAGACCAGCTTATCTCCCAAGTGGAAAAAACAGGGAGAGGGACAGACTGTGAGGGGCTAAGGAATGCAGGAAATGAACTAAAAAATCTGACTCATCTGTGCTGGAGGCAGCCATAGCTGGGGGAGGGACTGAACCTTTCACAAAACAGAGCTGAAGTGCTTCCGGATCAGAGATCTCCAGACATCTATTCAGCTCCAATCAGCGCAACAAGACACAGATGAAAATAAGAAGTGGGGAGGAGGGGCAGTAACTCAGGTCTCCATGGAGATCTGAGATACACCTCCCCCTACTGAAGCTGAGAAAACACCCTGCCCCCAGTGCGATTAGCTGGCTAAAGAGACCTTCAGAGTCTCAGGTTACACCTATCACATTCCTGGATACAATTTCAAGGAAGCACCCTGCTGAGATCAGTAAACAAGACTATCACCTGTTAAGAAAACAAACAAATCAAGACTTCAAAGCTGCCCAAATCCGAAAGTGGATTACAGATAACAGCTGATACCAACCCAAGAAGACCTAGAAATAACACAACTGAAAACTGGAGGCAGACAACACCAAGCCTAGACTCAACCAACTCTACAAATAAAACACCCCAAAACAGATGATGAGAAGACAAAGTAGTGCAATCCAAATGAAACCACAAGAGACACCTTCAAGAGATGAACTGAGTGATATGGAAATAATCAAACTTCCAGATGCGCAGTTCAAAATAATGATTGTAAGGATGCTTAGGGATCTTAGAACAACAATAAATGGTCATTATGAAAACCTAAATAAAGAAATAGCAAGTATAAAAAAGAACCAGTCGGAGATGAAAAATACAATATCAGAAATAAGGACCACAATGGAAGGAATTAAAAACAGGATAGATAGAGCAGAGGATCGAATCAGCGAGTTGGAGGACAACTGGAATGAAGGCATGAAAGCAGAGAAGAAAAGAGAAAAGAGACTCAAAAAGTCAGAGGAAACTTTTAGCTCTGTGACAACATGAAGAGAAATAACATCCGCATCATAGGGGTTCCTGAAGAAGAAGAAAAAGAACAAGGGATAGAGACTTTGTTCAAAAATATCATAGCTGAAACCTTCCCTAAATTAATGCAAGAGAAACTCTCACAAGTCCAAGAAGCACAGAGGACTCCATTAAAGAGAAACCCAAAGAAACTTACACCAAGACACATCATAATTAAAATTCCAAAGCTAAGTGATAAAGAGAAAATATTAAAAGCTGCAAGAAAAAAAAAGGTTATCACCTACAAAGGAGCCCCCATAAGGATGACATCTGAGTTCTTAACAGAAACACTTGAGGCCAGAAGGGAATGGCAAGAAATATTCAAAGTAATGCAGAGCAAGAACCTACAACCAAGACTACTTTATCCAGCAAGGCTATTGTTTAAAATCGAAGGAGAAATAAAAAGCTTCCCAGACAAAAAACAACTCAAGGAATTCATTACAACCAAACCAATGCTGCAGGAAATGTTAAGGGGCCTGCAGTAAACAGATCAAAGTGGGAAAAGAATATAGCAAAAAAGGAATACACCTTTAAAGAAGAAAATGGCAATAAAGAACTACATATCAATAATAACCTTAAATGTAAATGGATTAAATGATCCAATCAAAAGACATAGGGTAGCTGCGTGGATAAGAAAACAGGACCCATACATATGTTGTCTACAAGAGACACACCTTAGAACAAAAGACACACATAGATTGAACATAAAAGGAGGCAAAAAAACATTTCATGCAAACGGAAATGAAAAAAAAAGCTGGGGTAGCAATACTAATATCAGATAAATTGGATTTTAAAACAAAAGATATAGTAAGAGATAAAGAAGGCCACTACATAATGATAAAGGGAGTAATCCAACAGGAAGATATAACTATTATAAATATCTATGCACCTAATATAGGAGCACCTAAATATATAAACCAGACTTTGATGGATTTAAAGGGCGAGATCAACAGCAATACTATAATAGTAGGGGATTTCAATACCCTACTAACATCACTAGATAGATCCTCAAGAAAGAAAATTAACAAAGAAACAACAGACTTATTGGAAACACTAGATCAACTTGATTTAATAGATATCTTCAGAACCTTTCACCCTAAAGCAGCAGAATATACATTCTTTTCAAGTGCTCATGGTACATTCTCTAGGATAGACCACATGTTAGGGCACAAAAGTGGTCTCAAAAAATTTAAGAAGACTGAAATCATATCAAGCACATTCTCTGATCACAACGGAATGAAACTAGAAATGAATTACAACAGAAAAGCTCAAAAATTCTCAAACACATGGAAACTAAATAGCAGGTTGTTAAATAATGAATGGATTAAAAATGAGATCAAATAAGAAATAAAAAAATTCCTAGAAACGAATGACAATGAGCATACAACAACTCAAAATTTATGGGACACAGTGAAAGCAGTGCTGAGAGGGAAGTTCATAGCACTACAGGCACACTTTCAGAAGCTAGAAAAAGCACAAATAAACAACTTAATCCTGCATCTAAAAGAATTAGAAAAGGAACAGCAAGTAAAGCCCAAATGTAATAGAAGGAAGGAAATAATAAAGATCAGAGAAGAAATAAATGACATAGAGACTAAAGAAACAATACAGAGGATCAATGAAAGTAGGAGCTGGTTCTTTGAAAAGGTAAACAAGATTGATGAACCTTTAACTAGACTCACCAAGAAAAAGAGAGAGAGGACTCAAATAAATAAAATTAGAAATGAGAGAGGAGAAATAACAACTGACACAACAGAAATACAAAATATTGTAAGAAAATACTATGAAGAACTGTATGCCACAAAACTAGACAACCTAGATGAAATGGACAAATTCCTTGAAACATACAATCTTCCAAAAATCAATCTGGAAGAATCAGAAAACCTAAACAGACCGATTACAACAAATGAGATCAAAACAGTTATCAAAAAACTCCCAACAAAGAAAAGCCCGGGGCCCGATGGCTTCACAATGGAATTCTACCAAATATTCAAAGAGGAACTAACTCCTATCCTTCTCAAACTATTTCAAAAAATTCAAGAGGAAGGAAGACTTCCAAGCTCCTTTTATGAGGCAAGCATAATTCTGATTCCAAAACCAGGCAAAGACAACACAAAGAAATAAAATTATAGGCCAATATCCCTGATGAATATAGATGCTAAAATCCTCAACAAAATATTAGCAAACCGGATCCAACAATATATGGAAAAAATCATACACCATGATCGAGTGAGATTTATTCTGGGGAGGCAAGGCTGGTACAATATTCGTAAATCAATCAATGTGATTCATTACATAAACAAAAAGAAGGAGGAAAAACCATATGATAATTTCAATAGATGCAGAAAAAGCATTTGATAAAATCCAGCAACCATTCATGACCAAAACTCTCAGCAAAGTGGGAATACAGGGAACATACCTCAACATGATCAAAGCCATCTATGAGAAACCCACAGCCAACATCATACTCAATGGGAAAAAATTAAAAGCAATACCCTTAAGATCAGGAACAAGGCAGGGGTGCCCCCATTCACCACTCTTATTTAACATGGTCCTGGAAGTCCTAGCCACAGCAATCAGACAAGAAAAAGAAATAAAAGGCATTCAAGTTGGAAAAGAAGAAGTAAAACTATCATTACTTGCATATGATATGATATTGTATATAGAAAACCCTAAAGTCTCAGTCAAAAAGCTACTGGACCTGATAAATGAATTCAGCAAAGTGGCAGGATATAAAATCAATACTCAGAAATCAGAGGCATTTTATACACCAACAATGAACAGTCAGAAAGAGAAATTAAGGAAACAATCCCCTTCACAATTACAACCAAAAAAATAAAGTACCTAGGGATAAACTTAACCAAGGAGACTAAAGACTTGTACTCAGAAAATTACAAACCATTGATAAAAGAAATCAAGGAAGATACAAACAAGTGGAAGCATATACCGTGCTCATGGTTAGGAAGAATAAACATCATTAAAATGTCTATATTACCCAAAGCAATCTATAAATTCAATGCAATACCAATTAAAATACCAATGACATACTTCAAAAATATAGACCACATATTCCAAAAATTTATATGGAACCAAAAGAGAACACGAATAGCCTCAGCAATCTTAAAAAGAAGAATAAAGTGGGAGGTATCACACTTCCTGATATCAAGTTATACTACAAGGCCGTTGTACTCAAAACAGCCTGGTACTGGCATAAGAACAGGCATATAGATCAATGGAACAGAACAGAGAACCCAGAAATAAACCCACAGCTCTATGGACAACTGATATTTGACAAAGGAGGTAAGGAAATAGAATGAAGTAAAGACAGCCTCTTTAATAAATGGTGTTGGGAAAATTGGACAGCTACCTGCAAAAAAATGAAACTAGATCACAGCATACACCACTCACAAAAATAAACTCAAAATGGATAAACGACTTAAATGTAGGCCGTGAAACCATAAGCATCTTAGAAGAAAACATAGGCAGTAAGCTATTTATCTCCACGGGGAAGTGAAATAAAAGACAGGATAAACAAATGGGACTATATCAAACTAAATAGCTTTTGCACAGCTAAAGACAACAAGAACAGAATAAAAAGACAAACTACACAATGGGAGAACATATTTGACAATACGTCTGATAAGGGGTTAATAACCAAAATTTATAAAGAACTTGTAAAGCTCAACACCAGGAAGACAAACAATCCAATCCAAAAATGGGCAAAAGAGATGAATAGACACTTCTCCAAAGAGGACATACAGATGGCCAATAAGCATATGAAAAAATGCTCAACATCACTAATCATTAGAGAAATGCAAATTAAAACCACAATGAGATATTATCTCACACCAGTCAGAATGGCGCTCATCAACAAAACAACACAGAATAAATGCTGGCGAGGATGTGGAGAAAAGGGAACCCTCCTGCACTGCTGGTGGGAATGCAGACTGGTGCAGCCACTGTGGAAAACAGTATGGAGATTCCTCAAAAAACTGAAAATCGAACTGCCTTTTGACCCAGCTATCCCACTTTTAAAAATATACCCCAAGGACACCATAGAACGGCTCCAAATGGAGAAATGCACCCCCATGTTTGTGGCAGCATTGTTCACAATAGCGAAGATCTGGAAATAGCCCAAGTGTCCGTCAGAGGACGAGTGGATTAAAAAGCTTTGGTACATATATACTATGGAATACTATTCAGCCATAAGAAATGATGATATTGGATCATTTACAATAACATGGATGGACCTTGATTACATTATACGAAGTGAAATAAGTAAATCAGAAAAAAAAAAAAACTAAGAACTATATGAAGCCATACATAGAAGGGACATAAAAATGAGATTCAGAGACATGAACAAGGATGTGATGGTAACAGGGATGGGGGTGGGGGGAGGGGGGGTGGGGTGAAGAAGGAGAGAGGGGTTGGGGGATGGGAGGGGCACAAAGAAAACCAGATAGAAGGTGACAGAAGACAATTTAACTTTGGGGGAGGGATATACAGCACAATCAAATGTCAAAATAATCTAGAGATGTTTTCTCTCAACATATGTACCCTGATTTATCAATGTCACTGCATTAAATTTAATAAATAAATTTTTAAAAAAAGAACTCGCAGAATTGCAAAATGATGAGTCAGTTAAAGCTTTATTTAATATCAAAGGAGCTATGGCATGGCTTTGTGAGGAAACAGAAATCAAATACCCAAATTCAACCAAATGTGCAAGAAAACTATTGCTACCGTTTCCATCTTCATTTTTAGCTGAATGTGGATTTAGTGCTGTAAATGATTTACTGGTAAAAAAAATAAATCGGCTGGATATAACACAACGTGGAGACTTGAGACTAAAGCTAACCAAATTGGAACCTAATATAAAATCTCTGTGCAGCAAGCATCAAGCGCAAGGATCACACTAAATTAAAATAATAAATTAATATAGAAGAATCTGTATTAAAATTATTTGGAATTTAAATTTCTGTTTTTCATTATATGTTTTGAAATTTTACTGTGTTTTGTTAGCAATTTCATAGTGATTTCTTCCTAGAACCTATCATTTATGTTTATTAAGTGAACAAATCAATTTTTTAATGTTAAAAATTATGTATGTTACATGGGGGGGACATAAAAATTTTAAAAAGGTTAAGGTGGGGCATGGCACAAACAAGGTTGGGAAACACTGATCTAGGATCACTCAAAGTAGATAATCCTCCTTCTGACATACTGTAAAAAGGTACATAGCAGCCTAATGTTATGTCACAATGCTTACGTCATTCACTTACTTAATCTCATCATGTAGACATTGTATCATCTCATCGTTACAAGAAGGGTGAGTATAATAAGATATTTTGAGAGAGACCACATTCACATAACTTTCATTATAGTAGTGTTATAATTGTTTTATTTTGTTATTAGTTATTATTGTTAATCTTTTACTGTGTCCAATTTATAAATTAAACTTTATCTTAGGTATGTATGATATATATAGGAAAAAACAGTACATATAGGGTTCAGTATTAACCACAGTTTCAGATATCCACTAGGGGATCGTAGACTGTATCCCCTATTGAGAAGAAAGAGTATTATATTGTATTACATATTTGAAAGTTACTAAGAAAGTAGATCTTAAATGTTCTCATCACAAGGAAAATAATCTTTGTAACTATGTAAGATGATAGATATCAACTACTAAACTTGTGGTAATCATTTTATAATATATACATATATTGAATTATGTACATCTTAAACATTTACAATTTTATATGTTAATTATATCTCAATAAAAGTGGACAAATTTCAAAAATATTTTGAATAATTGAATGCTGAAAAACAATGAAACTATAACTATAAAGTATTAAGAGGAAAGATTATAAAACAAAAAACCTATAATTAAGAAAGTTGTCTTTTATGTGTGAAAACATTTTTAAAAATCAGATATGTAAAGACTCAGGCAACACATTACTCATGGATTCTTCTTGAAAGAAACTATGGCATTCCAGTTGGTTAAGAGATTAACTAAAATATCTAATAGAGCAACAGTGAAGTAGTTGTGGTTTAAAAGGAATAATATTTAGTCTCCCCTTTTAAAACTATATTCTAAGAAAAAGATACTGAAATGTAAGAAAATACTTGTACACAAAAATATTTTTGGCAGAAATTGTTTCCCAAAATCTCTTTTCTCTTTCCTCCATAGTAATAGATGTATGTACCAGGAACATGATTGCCCAGCCATGGTACATTTTCAGGCTTCATTTGCTTGCGTGTGGCTGTATGACTAGGAAACACAAGCAAAAGTGTGTGCTACTTCTGGGCCAGAGCTCTTAAGAAGTAGGCATACCTCTGTTCTGCTCTATTACCTTTTCTTGTCAGTCTGAGCATGGATATTCAAGTGACACAGTTTTCAGCAAGACTGATGGAATGAAAAAGAAAGAATAAGTCTGCATTTCTGAATGATTGCATTTAGTAGAACCATGACCTGATTTGAAATTCATCTCATTATTTGAAACAAATTTATCTCTGATTTGAGCTATTACATGTTAGGTAGTCCATTTGTTAGAGCATTTTACATTCTGTTAACTAATACAATGTTCATTGTGTTTTGATATTTGAAACAATCTAACATTAGAGAGATTCCAAACAATGGAAAATTATGCAGCTCTCATAAAATATGTTTCTAATAACTCACAAGGGCATAAGGAAATGTGGGTACATATTATTAATAAAACAAAGCAGGGCACATATATACAGTACAATCTCAATTATGTAAAGAAAACTGTAATGACTACAAAAAAGACTAGAAGAAAAGAGGCCAATATGTTTTTGTAATTGCCTTTTTATTGATTTTTTTAAGAGAGGAAAGAAAGAAAGAGAGAGAAAGGCAAGGAATGGAGCAGGAAATATCAACTCATAGTTACTTCTCGTATGTGCCTTGACTGAGCAAGACCGGGGTTTTGAACTGGTGACCTTAGCATTCCAGGTCGATGCTTTATCCACTGCACCACCACAGGCCAAACTGTAGTTATCTTTTGATAGTAAGATTGTGGGTGCTTCTTTCCTATATTATTCTTGTTTTACTTTCCAAATTTTCACAATAACCATGCATTACTTTTACAATCATAAAAGATGAAATGAAAATTTGAAAAAGACTGAAAATTAGTTGGAAACTTTGAAAATGTTTAGGATATGTTGTGATGAGGAAAGACCAGAATACAAAATGTAGGTTCATTTGGGTTGCAACTATGTAAAAAAATGTGCATGTGTGTTGCAGTTATTTAAGATGTTACATCTAGAGATCTAATGTATTGCATAATGACTATAGTTATTAATACCATACTGAATACCGGAAATTTGCTAAGACAGTATAATTCAAGTGCTCATACCACATTCAAAAAAAACGTAACTATGTAAGGAAAGAATATATTAATAGTTGAGTTTAGCAGTCATTTTACCAAGTATATGTATATCAAATCATAATGCTGTATACCTTAAATATATGCATTCTTTATTAAAAAATAATTTTTTAAAAAAGCAATTAAAAATGTGTATGCATTTGGATACAAACTAGAAAGGGAAATGCAAAAGTGAACATAACAGCTGTGCTAGAGGGCTGGTGGATGATTTATTTGTTTGTTTAAAACTTTTCCTTCAATGTAATTGTAATATTGTTTTATTCCAATAAAAATATGACATATGATTTTTAACCTAGTTCCTTATTCCTAAATATCTATACTCCTCAGTGTTTATGAAACTAATCACTGCAATTTGATCCTCAGCTATGTGTGAGATTTTTCTGGATCAGCTACCTCATGGGCTACAATCTAGAATGTTTTAAATTCATTCCTCAATTCAATTAACTCTTGAACCAATCATTCTATACCATATTAAAGGAAAGGTTACTCGAAGGGCAAGAAGAACCATTGTTGGTGATGAGTATGTATTCTCCTGGCTGTTTGCCTTCATCTCTTTTTCTTGTTGCTAGTACAGTTCAACTAACAGTTGAGGGATAATAACTAGTTAATAAAAGAGATGATGCAGGATTGTCAAGTGTCCTCTGGGAGCTGGTGATAGACTTTTGGCATTGGTGCATCTTCCTGTAGTGTTCGCTGCTTAAAATCCCATAGACTGTTTTACTTGGAAAGCAGTACATAAGTTTCCGTTTTTTCAGCATATGTCTTTCCATGCAAGCATTCCATACAGTGTAATAATCTGCAAACACACTTTAACTTCCCTCACACTTATCTGAACTCTGACCAGCCATCTGCTTCTCCTCTACCTCTGGTTATTGGTCCATCCAGATCAGCTAAAATAAAAATCAACAAAACTTTTTTTATGTGAAACAAGTTGGAAAGATAACAATGAAAGTGACCTTTGTGTTTACTTGAACAAGAAGGAGCAACTTCAGACATCTGTCTTACTTGAATTTCATTGTATGACTGCTGCTCTACTATAAAGCAAGACCATTTGCCCAGGTGCAGGAGTACATCCTTTCTGTTGAGGCTGAGGAGGAGACATAATGGATAGTACCTCAAGAGATCCAGCATGTGCTAAACCCAGGAGCTGGAGGTCCTTTCCTTTGCTGTAATCCATTTCCCCTTCAAAGGAAGACAATGATGTATCTTTAAGTAGAAAGTACCTTGTGTACAGGCCTTAGCAATGTCACCACTCTGCTCAAAAGAACTCACTCCATAGATTACTAATAATCTATGGATTACTTGAAATAAGGCAATAATTTGGAAAAGGAATATCTGATCATAGCAGGCTGATCAGCAATTGGCATTTTTGAAAGAATAAAACTATTCTATGGTTCATCAGGCTTGCAGGGGAGGTCAGAAGAACCACCAAGTCAGAAATGTTGTAACTTGCATACAAAATACCTGCAACTCTTCTAGTACTTCTCAAAGGCACAGTGCTGACAATTCAATACCTGATAACATTAGCTATTCAAAAAAGAGTCTTTCTTTGAGATGAATTTTCCTGAAATTTTTATTTGAAAAGAGCGAGTTATCCTTATCAAAACAGTAGAATCAGTAACTCGGCTTTCATATATTCTTTTTTTTATTGATTTTAATTTATTGTGTTTACACAGATTCTAGTGTTGCCCCGGATGCATCCCCCCTCCTCCATATTTCCCTCAACATCTTCTTTGCCCTCCTCCCCATAACACCCTCCCCACTTCCCTTCAGGTTTGTCCCATCCTATTATCCCCTTTCCCTCTGTCCTCTTTTCCTCTGGTCCCTTTGATCCCTCCTCTGTCTAAATTCCGTTCCTCAGTTCACATTGTTCATTGGATTCCTCAAATGAGTGAGGTCATGATATTTTTCTCTTTCTACCTGGCCTATTTCACTTAATATAATAGTTTGCAGGTCCATCCATGTTGTTGCAAAAGGTAAGATTTTCTTTTTTTTCATGGCCCCATAGTATTCCATTGTGTATATGTACCACTGCTTTTTTTTAATTAATTTTAATGGGCTGACATTGATAAACCAGGGTACATATGTTGAGAGAAAACATCTCTAGGTTATTTTGACATTTGATTATGCTGTATTCCCATCACTCAAAGTTCAATTGTTTTCTGTCACCTTCTAACTGGTTTTCTTTGTGACCCTCCCCTCTCCCAACACTTTCTCTCTCCTCTCCCCCTCCCCGTAACCCCCACACTCTTGTCCATGTCTCTGAGTCTCATTTTTATGTCCCATTTATGTATGGAATCATATAGTTCTTAGTTTTTTCTGATTTACTTATTTCGCTCAGTATAATGTTATCGAGGTCCATCCATGTTGTTGTAAATGATCCGATGTCATCATTTCTTATGGCTGAGTAGTATTACATAGTATATATGTACCAAAGCTTTTTAATCCACTCATCCACTGACGGGCACTTGGGCTGTTTCCAAATCTTCGCTATTGTGAACAATGCTGCCATAAACATGGGGGTGCATTTCTCCTTTTGGAACAGTTCTATGGTGTTCTTGGGGTATATTCCTGAAAGTGGAACAGCTGGGTCAAAAAGCAGTTATATTTTTAATTTTCTGAGGAATCTCCATATGTTTTCCACAGTGGCTGCACAAGTCTGCATTCCCACCAGCAGTGCTGGAGGGTTCTCTTTTCTCCACATCCTCGCCAGCACTTATTCTGTGTTGTTTTGTTGATGAGCGCCATTCTGACTGGTGTGAGGTGATATCTCATTGTGGTTTTAATTTGCATTTCTCTAATGATTAGTGATGTTGAGCATTTTTTCATATGCCTATTGACTTTCACATTTTCAATCATTCTTTTTTCACCTTCCCAGTGTACACCATTCCAACTTTCAAACAGACAGTACTCTTGTACTGTATCCTTCCTTTTTATTAAGAAAATATGCTCTCAAAAAGGATCTAATACCTCTGTGTAACTGTGGCTATGGTCTCTGTTAAGAAGATTAGGAAAGTCAAAAGAGTATTATGGAAAAATAAAAAAAATTTGGTCATCTTCCAGTATGTGGAAGAAGTGATGTATTTTTAGGAATGTGATACCTCATTTTCTATTTCAGGGGTCCCCAAACTACAGCCTGTGGGCCACATGCTGCCCCCTGAGGCCATTTATCTGGCCCCCTCCACATTCAGGAAGGGACATCTCTTTCATTGGTGGTCAGTAAGAGGAGCATAGTTTCCATTGAAATATTGGTCAGTTTGTTGATTTAAATTTATTTGTTCTTTATTTTAAATATTGTATTTGTTCCCGTTTTGGTTTTTTACTTTAAAATAAGATATGTGCAGTGTGCATAGGGATTTGTTCATAGTTTTTTTTATACTCCAGCCCTCCAATGGTCTGAGGGACAGTGAACTGATTCCCCTGTGTAAAAAGTTTGGGGACCCCTGTTCTATTTCTTGGTATTCTAGGTTTCTGTCTAGAGAAAATTGTGAGCCTAGAGATAATTCTTCAGGAACAAATTTCCTACTACCCCCTGAAATTATTCCAGCAGTATTTCATCACCCACTTCCTTTTGGTTAAGGCTTAGGCCCACTGATGGAGTTCTGGAAAATTATGGTCAATTATCCCTTCTGTTCATCTGTCGCAAATTGTTATATTGGCTAATCTATTGGTTAAGAGTTACGTCTAACTTTGGCCAATAAACTGTCCTACAGTAAAGAATAGAACCCTAAACTTAAATTCCAGGCAGAGACTCAAAAAATTGATTGCTTGGCATTAAAAATATACTCTTTTTTTGTGGAATCTAATGAATAAAATCAACTAACAAACAAAATAGAAACAGATTCATAAATACAGAAAACAGAGTGACAGCTGTCAAAGGGGCGGGGTAAAGGGGACTGGGTGGAAAAATAGAAGGAATTAAGAAAAAACTCAGACATGGCTGTTACTAGAGGGAAAATAAATGAGGGAGATAGAAGTGGGTAAAGGGAGATAAATGGTGATAGAAAGGGACTTGACTTGGTGTGGTGAACATACAATACACTACACAGATGATGTTTTATAGAATTTTACCTCTGAAGCATATATAATTTTATTAACTAATGTTACCCCAATAAATTGAATTAAAAATCTATTCTCTCTGGAAACCCAGAAGATAAAGTCATCATTGACAAGGTGGGACTTGGTAGAGGTGAAGAGCAGATATAAAGACAGGTTGCACAGTAATCACAGGTTTTCAGTAAGTCTGGAGTAGTTTAAAAAAATTAAGTATTTCATCCTCAATTCTCACATAGGAAATAAACTTCTAATGGTCATGTTTCTCTGCAAGATCTTCCAAGTATACCACACCCTTGCACTATGCAGACCAATAAGAGTTGGATTGAGTTTTTTCTAGGGGAAAGTTTCAAACATTTCTATTTCTGATCTAATTACAAGGCTCCTTTGCCTTCTTTTCTGTTCCCTTTATGGATTCCTTTGCTTTTAGTTTTAGGTAAAATAAAACACAGAAGATTTCTCCTTGCTTATCTCTAGAGCCATAGGAGGAATAGTGGTGGAAAATTAGTGTTTTATTTGTCTTTAATCATGTGGATCTTCATCTTCTTACTGAACATTTTCCCTTTGCCTTATTTCTGTTTCTAGAAGGTACTTTTGCCTGATGTGTCCTTTCACTATTCAAAACTCCCTTTCTTTAGCTACTGTCAAGATCTTTCCCTCCCTAGCCTCTTTAACCTCCCATAAGTCTGCAGATCACTTCTACTATTCTGGGATCATAAGCTCTCTTAAAACTTATTTCTTTTCTTTGGTATCTTTAACACCATTAATCTTTCCTTCTATTTATGCTCTGGAATTTCCTTAGTTCTGAAGGATTAAAGAAACACAAAGAAAATTAAATAGTCAAAATACAAAAAAAAAAAAAAAAAAAAAACATGTTTGGGATAGCTATTTAACCTAAACTATTTCTGCCAGAAGACACTTCTGTGAAGAGATGCCAAGGGCCTAGACCCCTTGACCCTTAAGAGCTCTAAATTTGTATGGAATGACAAATGAAAGTAAGGAACTCAGTTCACTGAGGAACTCATCTCTGTGAATGCTCTCCTTTCAAACAATGCCGTGACTGAGATCTCCAGGGAAAGCCAATGTTGACAGGTTTTGAGAAAGTTAATGCAAAGTAGAGATAAGCATTTGTTAATCCACTTCTGTGCTCCTGACATTCGCTCTCCTGAATTTACAGGAGAAACTGTGGGTTTATTACATCCTATCCAAGGCATTGCTTCTCCTCATCAGAGAGCAAGGGGAAGCTGTCTCTCCAAACACTTTGTCCTGTTGAGGCTGAGATGTACCATTGGTCACCTTCCCCAGGAAGCACTGTTCAAGAGGATTGCAACTGTAAATTAGTTTCTTTTTGTTGTATTCAGATGTGTTCGGAGACTCTGGCAGAAATGAATCATACCCTATCTAAGTGCCACTGTACCTTAAATAAGGATTCCAGACTAGAACTTGCCAAGGGGCTAATTGAAGGCACTAGCCATGTGACCTGTCCTTACTCTAAACAACCTAGCAGAGATCATTATCCTTGCTGTGTAAGCCACCAATCTATGATATGTTGTTACAACATCCTGAACTGACTAAAATACATGTTAAATTTGAAATGCTTATTAGATATCAAAGATGTCAATTAAGCAGATTTATGTGTTTGGATGTCATGGGAGAAATCAGTGTTGGAGAATATCAGTTTAGGAGTCATTTGCCTATGGATGGTATTTAAGATTATAAGAGTGCATAAGATTACCGAAGGAAGAAGTGAGAAAAATAATAGTAATGATGATGATGATAATAAACATGCAATAGTGTATTTATTGTATGCTAAGTACTGTTCTACAAAGTGCTTTATTTAGTCTTTACAACACCATGAGGTAAGTGTTGTTATCATTCTTATTTTACAGATGAAGAATCTTAGGCACTGATAGATTAAGCAAATTGCCCAGTTTTACACTAAGTAGCAGATAAGATTCTAAGCTAGGAAGTTTGACTTCCAAATCCATTCTCTTTAACTCTTATACTATTATTTCTTCTCAAGAGAAGAGAAATAGAATTCATACCACATTTAGAAGGCAGGAAGAGGACTCAGCAAAAGAGACTGATGAGTAACTATGAGAGTGTGATATCATGGAAGCCAAGAGAGTAAAGATTGTCAATAATGAGGGAGTATTTAATCATGTCAAATATTTTTAAGCATTTGTATAAGAAGAGGATAGAGAGGTTCCCATTGGGTTCATCAATATGAATGTCACTGGTGCCCTGACAAGAGCATTTCTTTCATTATTAATATTTATCATTTTCTGAAAGTTCTCTTCTTTAGTCACTACATCATTTTTTCAACATTAGTAGTATCTTTAGTGCTATAATTGACCTCCTTGGTGGTAAATTTCATCTGCCACTTGGTATGTGTGATCAAATCACTTCATTTCCTATGGGATGTATTCTAAGTAACATTTTATATTTGAACTTTTATCCCACTCTCTTATTTCAGTGCGCCAATATCTAGTTGCTTTGATTTTTTTTCTTGGTATTTCTTCTGGAGATATCCACAGGCTAGGAAGCCTAAAATTGGAGAGCCATCAGATTGAATTTTTGGCAAAAGTCTTCTTAGTTTGCAGATGGCTGCCTTCTTCCTGTGCTTTCACATAGCAAAGAAAAAGGGCTCTGGTCTCTTTTCCTCCTCTTAGGCCTCAGCCTCATGACCTCACCGAAACTTAATTCCCTAATACATCCACCTCAAAATATCATCATGTTTGGGGTTCGTGTTTAAACATATAAATTTGAGGGGGTACTTTCAGTCCATAAGTACATGTTTTAAACAAAACTTGTTTTCCCTCCCATGCCATTCCTTGCCTACACATCCCTATTTCAATAAATATACAATCATCCACCCAGTTGTTCAAATCCAAAGCTAAGAATCATCTTTGTTTCTTCCATTCCAAGATCCAATCCATTACTAAGCTAGCTATGATAGTCTCACCTCTGAAAGATATCTCAAATATAACCATTTCTATCCATTTCCACTGCTACCACCCTACTCCAAGCTACTGAAACTTCTTACCTGAACTATATAAGTAGGCTTCTAACTGGCTTCCCTTATTTTCTTCTTGACCCCTTAAAATCCACACACCACACAGTAGCCAAATTGGGTTATTAAAAGTATAAATCTCACCACTTCTTCACTTACAATCTAACTGTAGTTTCCAATTGCATTTAGATTAATTCAAAATCCTTAACAAGAACTGGAAGACCCTTAATGATTTTCTGAGATACCTGCTGATAATTTTTTATTCTTATTTTTTTACAGTTGAAATTATTTTCTATTACTTTCAGGTGTATGCACAGTAGTTAGGCAATCATATACTTTACAACATGACCCTCCTGATAGTTCATATACCTACTTCGCACTGCATATAGTTACTACGATATTATTGACAATATTTCCTATGCTGTACCTTATATCCCTAGGATTATTGTGTGACTAACAACTTGTAGTTCTTAATCCCTTCACTTCTTTTCAGCCTTCCAAATCCCCTCTCCTCCAGCCATCATCATTCTGTTTTCTGTACCTAAGACTCTTTTTCTATTTTTTTCTGTTTATTTATTTTGTTCTTTAGATGCCATATATAAGTAAAATCATATGGTATTTGTGCTTTTCTGACTGGTTTATTTTTTACTTATTTATTCATTCACTTTCCCCCTCCCTACAAGAATGTAACTCTGTAAGGTGAGAATTTTGTTATGTGCAATGTATACACCCAACAAGTATTTTGAGTTTGGCACATAACAGGTGCTCAATAAATATTTGTTGAATGAATGGATGGATGGACGGACAGATGGATGAACGGATAGATGGATGAATGAATGAATAGATGAATGAATGAGATTAAATACAGAGCACCTAACTCTTCTAGGTGCTTAAAACATCATTTTATTTAATCCTCAGAAGAAACTTTAAAATATTATTTATTCTCACTGTACAAAAGAGGAAACTGAGGCTCAAAATTTGTGTAAATTTATCAGCATTACACAGCCAGTCAGTATCAGGATACAAATCCAAGTCTGCTGATTCCAAAAGCCTTATACTTTTTACTTAAGCAAAATTTACTTATTCACTCATTCAACAGTTATTGAACATTTTTGCACCAAAAACTGTGCCAGGTCCTAGGGATACAGAAACTAGTAAGACAGCATCTTATCCTACACAGAGTTCTTGGTCTAATTGTGGATACAGATAACTACATAACCAACCACATAGTTACAGTAGTGGCTATATTAGCTATACTAGGGAAAAGAGAGTCAATAGAGTATAAGCTTCTGAGCTTGAATGCTTGGGTTTCAATTCCAGTTTTGACACTTCCTAAGTTTGCTACTTTTAGCAAGACACTTAGCCTAAGCTTAACAAATGACTCAGTTTTTTTAGATAAAAAATGGGAATTATAGTAGAGTATCTATTCTATAATAAGTTAATACATGTAAAATGGCACATAAAAGTACTCAGACAATGTTAGCTGTTGTTAGAGTTGTACAAAAGGCCAGGAATGGGGGTGGGGAGTGGGGCAAGACCAGTAAAGCAGTGTTCCCAGAGAGGCAAAGACGTCTGAGCTGTGTTTTGTAAAAATAGTAGATGCAGTGTTTTAGGGCTGTATTGGCGGCTAGGTGGCATTGGCTGGAGCTGCAGTGCTCGCCTTGCTGACCACCACTTCACATCCCACAGAGAAGGCGGGGGCAGCTGCGGAGGGGGCTTTTTACAAGAAGAGGCCTTCAGAGTTTCAGCTTACACACACCACATTACTGGATACAGTTTCAGGGAAGCACCCTGCTAAGATCAGTAAACAAGACTATCACCTGTTAAGAAAACAAACAAATCAAGACTTCAAAGTAACCCAAAACCGAAAGTGGATTACAAATAATAGCTGATGCCAACTCAAGAAGACCTAGAAATAACACAATTGAAAGCTAGAGGCAGACAACACCAAGCCTAGAATCAACCAACTCTATAAACAAAACACCCAAACACAGATAATAAGAAGACAAAGAAGTGCAATTCAAAGAAACCACAAGAGAAACCGTCAGGAGATGAACTGAGTGATATGGAAATACTCAATCTTCCAGATGCGGAGTTCAAAATTATGATTGTAAGGATGCGTAGGGATCTTAGAACAACAAAGGATAGTCATTATGAACACCTAAATAAAGAAATAGCAAATATAAAAAATAATATTGAAATATTAAAAAAGAATCAGTCAGAGATGACAAATACAATATCAGAAATGAGGACCACAATGGAAGGAATTAAAAACAGGATGAATAGAGCTGAGGATCGAATCAGCGAGTTGGAGGACAACTTGAATGAAGGCAAGAAAGCAGAGAAGAAAAAAGAGACTCAAAAAGTCTGAGGAAAATCTTAGAGAGCTCTGAGACAACATGAATCTTCATGTTGAGTCAATAACATCCTCATGATAAGGGTTCCTGCTGAAGAAGAGAAAGAACAAGGGATAGAAACTTTGTTCAATCATGTCAAAGCTGAAAATTTCCCTAAATAAATGCAGGAGAAACTCTCACAAGTTCAAGAAGCACAGAGGACTCCATTAAAGAGAAACCCAAAGAAACCTACACCAAGACACATCATAATTAAAATACCAAAGCTAAGTGATAAAAAGAAGATATTAAAAGCTGCAAGAGAAAAAAAGCTAATACCTATAAAGGAGCCTCCATAAGGATGATATCCAACTTGTCAACAGAAACACTTGAGGCCAGAAGGGAATTGCAAGAAATATTCAAAGTAATGCAGAACAAGAACCTAAAACCAAGACTACTTTATCCAGCAAGACTATCGTTTAAAATCGAAGGAGAAATAAAAAGCTTCCCAGACAGCCCTGGCCGGTTGGCTCAGCGGTAGAGCGTCGGACTAGCGTGCGGAGGACCCGGGTTCAATTCCCGGCCAGGGCACACAGGGGAAGCGCCTATTTGCTTCTCCACCTCTCTGCTGCGCCTTCCTCTCTGTCTCTCTCTTCCCCTCCCACAGCCAAGGCTCCATTGGAGCAAAGATGGCCCGGGCGCTGGAAATAACTCTGTGGCCTCTGCCTCAGGCGCTAGAGTGGCTCTGGTCACAACATGGCAACACCCAGGATGGGCAGAGCATCGTCCCCTGGTGGGCAGAGCGTCGCCCCTGGTGGGCATGCCAGGTGGATCCCGGTCGGGTGCATGCGGGAGTCTGTCTGTCTCTCCCTGTTTCTAGCTTCAGAAAAATGCAAAAAAAAAAAAAAAAAAAAAAAAAAAAAAAAAAAGCTTCCCAGACAAAAAACAACTCAAGGAATTCATTACAACCAAACCAATGCTGCAGGAAATGTTAAGGAGCCTGTTGTAAACAGATCAAAGTGGGAAAAGAATATAGAAAAAAGGAATACAGCTTTAAAGAATAAAATGGCAATAAACAACTACATATCAATAATAACCTTAAATGTAAATGGATTAAATGATCCAATAAAAAGACATAGGGAGGATGATGTCAGAGTAATGGTGGAGTAGGAAGCGATACCGAAAAATCTCCCCCAAAACTCAACAAGATCTTCAACCAGAAACAGAAAAACCTATACTTGGAGCCTCCAGATGCTTCACAATACACTCAAAGGTATGGTCGAGTGAAAAATTGGCTAAATATATAACCAAACCCCGAAGGAAATAGGGAGTAAGAAATGCTCCGCCTTCCTCACTAACCTAAACAGGGCGGCTTTCTCTGGTAACTGTGAATATAGAAACTGAGGCGGGCAAAGGGGGTGAATAGATCCAGGCCGCAGCACAAACGGCCAAACCAGGCTGTGGCACGGAGATCCAAGCTGAGGAAAAACCGATCCTGTGGCAACCCGGGCAATACAAGCTAACACTCGCAACAAACCCAAACAAAGAAAGACAAGCGGGGCAGCCATTTTACCCTGGTCGGTGCGCAGTTAGTGGGCGAGAGATTTCTTCCTAAGCTCCGGAAGTGGGTGCCTGTGTTACCCCACAGAGAGGCAGAGTCAGAGGCCTTTCTGTGGGCCGAAAGCAGAATCTCTGGGCAGCCCCAGCGCTCTGGGAAAGCCGCGCATGGGAGGGAGCGAGAACTAATTCCAATGGTGGAAATTTTCCGTGCTGGTGGGGGTTTCACTCAGAGGGAAACACGGCCGGCCTCATATCCTGGTCTGCGCGCACAGACAGTGAATGAGAGATTCCTCCGAGTGCCTCGGCAGTGCGCGCCCGTGTTATAGCACAGAGGGGCAGAGTCAGGGGCCTTTGTGTGGGCAAAAGCGGAATCTCAGGCCACCCCAGCGCCTTGCAAAAGCTGAGCACAGGGAGAGAGAGAGACTCAATTCCAACGCTGCAACTTTTCCATGTGGTTGGGGGTTTCACTCAGAGCGTGAGACCGCTGGCCGGATATCCTGGTCTGCGCACGCAGATAGTGAATGAGAGTTTCCTCCAAGCGCCCCGGAAGTGGGCGCCCCGCCTGTGTTACCGGACAGAGTGGCAGAACCAGAGGTCTTTCCGTGGGCGGAAAGCCCGCCTGATTATGCTAGCAGCTCTGACTGACTGAGCCTTACCCAGAGCCTTGTGCTGAGTGGAAATAGAGTGGGGAGTTGCCAGCTCTTTGAGCCTCTTACTATCCAGGCAGAGGCAGCAGATACCCCATAGCTGGATTATCAGGCTACTAATTGAGGAAGGAAAGACTAGGAGAAAGGCTCCAGGAACACGGACTCTCTCACTGTCGGAGCCTATAAATGCTAATGAGCTTCGAATGCCAATGAGACTAAAGCACAATACATGACATTGCCATAGAGACTTATCAACTGCAAACCTCTACCTGAGCGTGCCAAAGGGGCAGAACCTGGGGCACAGAGTCACCGACCAGGAAGAGGGAGAAAAAAGAAAAAGCAAGAAGATAACCTCTCAAAATCAAGAATAATCTGCAGACTTTATAAACTATCACATTTTATTATATTTATTCGTTTGTTTCTCTTATCTTCATTCTTGATATTTTTTTTCCTCCTCCAATTTAGCCGATTAACTCTCTGCCGGTCTTACTCTCTCCTCTCCTTGAACTACACTACCCATAAGTGTTACATCTCCCATTATCTTTTCTCTCCTCTTCCTTTCTCTCTATGAGGGTTGCACTCCAAAACCCTTATCTCTCTCTCTCCTTTCTTTTTTCTTCTTTTAGTGGTTCCCTCTTTTTTCTCTCTCTCTCTTTCTTTTCTCCCTCTATATTAGTTTCTTTCTTTCTCCTTTACATCTCCTCTCATTCAAACCCCAATAACAAACAAATTATCTTATCTGGGACTCAAACTTATGTTTGTGACATTTTGGGGGGGGGTTACTTCACCTTTTTAACTCACTAGCAGTGCGCCCATCCCTGGCTCTCCATTTTATCTAGTTCTTGTTCCACTAAATACAATAGTAATTTTTTAATTTGTCCCCCCATTTTTCTGTTTTCCTCCTATTCCTCTCATCATAACTCTTAGACAACCAACACCTAAAAGCAAATCATTTTATTCTTGACCCAAATTTTTTCCTTATTTGCTTTTTGTAGGTCCATACCATCTTTTTTTTTCTTTTTTCTTTTTTTTTCTTTTTTTTTTTTTGCCCCTTTATTACTTTTCCCCAACTCAGGCCCTCCATCACAGGCATTGTTTGTTATAATTCACAGTCCACCACAAGATTTTCTCAAGAAAGAGGGGAGAGGAGAGGAAAAAAGAAGGGGGGAAATAATTTCCTTTTTTTAATTTTAATGTTATTTTATTTTTCTTTATTTCATTATTAATTTTTTTAAAAAACAACTCTTTTTTATTTTTTTTTATTTTTTTATTTTTTTAAACTTTTTATTCTTTATTAAAACTCATTAATACTATCAACAAAACCACCCTCACATGCCATTAAGGTAGAGAAAATCGAATATCATGGATACAAAAGAAAGAGAGGTAACACAGATAGATGAGGAAAAATCTATGGAGAAAAAATTTAATATATTGAAAAACTTGGAGTTAAACGACAGAGAATTTTAAAATAGAAATCCTAAAAATACTCCAAGATATACAAGAAAACACAGAAAGGCAATTTAAGGAGCTCAGAAAACAACTCAATGAAAACAAAGAATATATGTCCAAGGAAATTGAAACTATAAAAACAAATCAAACAGAGATGAAAAACTCAATTCACGAGCTGAAAAACAAAGTAACAAGCTTAGCTAATAGAACAGGTAAGATAGAAGAGAGGATTAGTGAAATAGAAGACAAGCAACTTGAGGCACAACAGAGAGAAGAAGAAAGAGACTCAAAAATTTAAAAAAAACGAGATAGCCCTACAAGAATTATCTGACTCCATCAAAAAGAATAACATAAGAATAATAGGTATATCAGAGGGAGAAGAGAGAGAAAATGGAATGGAGAACATACTCAAACAAATAATAGATGAGAACTTCCCAAGCCTGTGGAAAGAACTAAAGCCTCAAGTTCAAGAAACAAACAGAACTCTGAGTTTTCTTAACCCCAACAAACCTACTCCAAGGCATATCATAATGAAATTGACACAAACCAACAGCAAAGAAAAAATTCTCAAGGCAGCCAGGGAAAAGAAGAATACAACATATAAAGGAAGGCCCATTAGATTATCATCAGATTTCTCAGCAGAAACTCTACAAGCTAGAAGAGAGTGGACCCCAATATTTAAAGTCCTGAAAGAGAGGAACTTTCAGCCACGAATACTATACCCATCAAAGCTATCCTTCAAATATGAAGGAGAAATAAAAACATTCACAGATACAGAAAAGATGAGGGAATTTATCATCAGAAAACACCCACTCCAGGAATTACTAAAGGGGGTTCTCCAATCAGATACAAAGGACAAAAAAAAAAACAGAGCCACAAGTAAAAGCTCCAAGAACAACACAATAAAACCAAATTTAAACTGTGACAACAACAAAAAGAAAGAGGGGGAGAAGATGGAGATTAACAGTAGCAAAGGACGATGGAGTGCAAAAGTATTCACAAAATAGGTCGCTACAATGAACAGGGTAGGGACCCTTTTCATTACTCAAAGGTAACCACCATTGAAAAAACCACCAGAGAAGCACATGAGATAAAAAAGATAGCAACAGAGGAAAGATGTATGGAATACAACCAAATAAAAACAAAAAATAGAAAAACGAAAGAGAAGGATCAAACAAGACACAAAACTAACAGAAAGCAAGATATAAAATGGCAATAGGGAACTCACAAAATGTAAAGGGATTAAACTCACCAATAAAAAGGCACAGAGTAGCAGAATGGATTAAAAAAGAAAACCCAATTGTATGTTGCCTACAGGAAACTCATCTAAGCAACAAGGATAAAAACAAATTCAAAATGAAAGGCTGGAAAACAATACTCCAAGCAAATAACATCCAAAAAAAAGCTGGTCTAGCAATACTCATATCGGATAATGCTGACTACAAGACAGGAAAAGTACTCAGAGACAAAAATGGCCATTTCATAATGGCTAAGGGAACACTGAATCAAGAAGACAACAATTCTTAATATATATACACCAAACCAAGGAGCACCAAAATATATAAGACAGCTACTTATTGATCTTAAAACAAAAACTGACAAAAATACAATCATATTTGGAGACCTCAATACACCGCTGACGGCTCTAGATCGGTCATCTAAACAGAGAACCAATAAAGACATAGTGGCCTTAAACAAAACACTAGAGCACCTGGATATGATAGACATCTACAGGACATTTCATCCCAAAGTGACTGAGTACACATTTTTCTCCAGTGTACATGGATCATTCTCAAGAATTGACAATATGTTGGGCCAAAAAAAAAACATCAGCAAATTCAGAAAAATTGAAGTTGTACCAAGCATATTTTCTGATCATAAAGCCTTGAAACTAGAATTCAACTGCAAAAAAGAGGAAAAAAATCCCACAAAAATGTGGAAACTAAATAACAAACTTTTAAAAAATGAATGGGTCAAAGAAGAAATAAGTGCAGAGATCAAAAGATATATACAGACTAATGAAAATGACAATAAGACATATCAGAATCTATGGGATACAGCAAAAACAGTGATAAGAGGGAAGTTCATATCACTTCAGGCATATATGAACAAACAAGAGAAAGCCCAAGTGAACCACTTAACTTCACATCTTAAGGAACTAGAAAAAGAAGAACAAAGACAAGCCAAAACCAGCCGAAGAAAAAAGATAATAAAAATCAGAGCAGAAATAAATGAATTAGAGAACAGACAAACTATAGAAAAAATTAATAGAACAAGGAGCTGGTTCTTTGAAAAGATCAACAAAATCGACAAGCCCTTGGCAAGACTTACAAAGGAAAAAAGAGAAAGAACTCATATAAACAAAATCCAAAATGAAAAAGGAGAAATCACCATGGACAGCATAGATATACAAAGAATTATTGTAGAATACTATGAAAAACTTTATGCCACTAAATTCAACAACCTAGAAGAAATAGATAAATTCCTAGAAAAATACAACCTTCCTAGACTGAGTCAAGAAGAAGCAGAAAGCCTAAACAGACCTATCAGTAGAGAAGAAATAGAAAAAATCATTAAAAACCTCCCCAAAAATAAAAGTCCAGGCCCTGACGGCTATACCAGCGAATTTTATCAAACATTCAAAGAAGACTTGGTTCCTATTCTACTGAAAGTCTTCCACAAAATTGAAGAAGAAGCAATACTTCCAAACACATTTTATGAGGCCAACATAACCCTCATACCAAAACCAGGCAAGGATGGCACAAAAAAAGAAAACTACAGACCAATATCTCTAATGAATACAGATGCTAAAATACTAAACAAAATACTAGCAAATCGAATACAACAACATATTAAAAAAATAATACATCATGATCAAGTGGGATTCATCCCAGAATCTCAAGGATGGTTCAACATACGTAAAACGGTTAACGTAATACACCATATCAACAAAGCAAAGAACAAAAACCACATGATCTTATCAATAGATGCAGAAAAGGCTTTCGATAAAATACAACACAATTTTATGTTTAAGACTCTCAACAAAATGGGTATAGAAGGAAAATATCTCAACATGATAAAGGCCATATATGATAAACCATCAGCTAACATCATATTAAATGGCACAAAACTGAAGGCTTTCCCCCTTAAATCAGGAACAAGACAGGGTTGTCCACTCTCTCCACTCTTATTTAATGTGGTACTAGAGGTTCTAGCCAGAGCAATCAGACAAGACAAAGAAATAAAAGGCATCCATATTGGAAAAGAAGAAGTAAAGGTATCACTTTTTGCAGGTGATATGATCCTATACATCGAAAACCCCAAAGAATCCACAAAAAGACTAGAAACAATAAGCCAATACAGTAAGGTCGCAGGATACAAAATTAACATACAGAAGTCAATAGCCTTTCTATATGCCAACAATGAAACAACTGAGAAGGAACTCAAAAGAATAATCCCCTTCACGATTGCAACAAAAAAAATAAAATACTTAGGAATAAACATAACAAAGAATGTAAAAACCTTATATAATGAAAACTATAAACCATTGTTAAGGGAAATCAAAAAAGATATAATGAGATGGAAGAATATACCTTGTTCTTGGCTAGGAAGAATAAATATAATCAAGATGGCTATATTACCCAAAGCAATATAAAAATTTAATGCAATTCCTATCAAACTTCCAATGATGTTTTTTAAAGAAATACAGCAAAAAATCATCAGATTTACATGGAACTATAAAAACCCCCAAATAGCCAAAGCAATCCTAAAGAAAAAGAATGAAGCTGGGGGCATTACAATACCTGACTTCAAACTATATTATAGGGCCACGACAATCAAAACAGCATGGTATTGGCAGAAAAATAGACACTCAGACCAATGGAACAGAATAGAAAGTCCAGAAATAAAACCACATATATATAGTCAAATAATTTTTGATAAAGGGGCCAAGAACACACAATGGAGAAAACAAAGCCTCTTCAATAAATGGTGCTGGGGAAACTGGAAAGCCACACGCAAAAGAATGAAAGTGGACTACAGTCTCTCCCCCTGTACAAAAAGTAACTCAAAATGGATCAAAGATCTTAACATAAGACCTGAAACAATTAAGTACATAGAAGAAGACATAGGTACTCAACTCATGGACCTGGGTTTTAAAGAGCATTTTATGAATTTGACTCCACAGGCAAGAGAAGTGAAGGCAAAAATTAATGAATGGGACTACATCAGACTAAGAAGTTTTTGCTCAGCAAGAGAAACTGATAACAAAATAAACAGAAAGCCAACTAAATGGGAAATGATTTTTTCAAACAACATCTCAGATAAGGGCCTAATATCCAAAATATACAAAGAACTCATAAAACTCAACAACAAACAAACAAACAATCCAATAAAAAAATGGGAAGAGGATATGAATAGACACTTCTCCCAGGAAGAAATACAAATGGCCAACAGATATATGAAAAGATGCTCATCTTCTTTAGCTATTAGAGAAATGCAAATCAAAACGGCAATGAGATACCACCTCACACCTGTTCGTTTAGCTATTATTAGCAAGACAGGTAATAGCAAATGTTGGAGAGGCTGTGGAGAAAAAGGAACCCTCATACACTGTTGGTGGGAATGTAAAGTAGTACAACCATTATGGAAGAAAGTATGGTGGTTCCTCAAAAAACTGAAAATAGAACTACCTTATGACCCAGCAATCCCTCTACTTGGTATATATCCCAAAAACTCAGAAACATTGATACGTAAAGACACATGCAGCCCCATGTTCATTGCAGCATTGTTCACAGTGGCCAGGACATGGAAACAACCAAAAAGCCCATCAATAGATGACTGGATAAAGAAGATGTGGCACATATACACTATGGAATACTACTCAGCCATAAGAAATGATGACATCGGAACATTTACAGCAAAATGGTGGGATCTTGATAACATGATACGAAGCAAAATAATTAAATCAGAAAAAACCAGGAACTGCATTATTCCATACGTAGGTGGGACATAAAAGTGAAACTAAGAGACATTGATAAGAGTGTGGTGGTTACGGGGGGGAGGGGGGAGAGGGAGAGGGAAAGGGGGTGGAGAGGGGCACAAAGAAAACAAGATAGAAGGTGACAGAGGACAATCTGACTTTGGGTGGTGGGTATGCAACATAATTGAACGACAAGATAACCTGGACTTGTTATCTTGGAATATATGTATCCTGATTTATTGATGTCACCCCATTAAAAAAATAAAATTATTAAAAAAAAAGACATAGGGTAGTTGCATGGATAAGAAAACAGGACCCATACATATGCTGTCTACAAGAGACACACCTTAAAACAAAAGATACACATAGATTGAAGGTAAAAGGATGGATAAAAATATTTCATGCAAAAGGAAATGTAAAAAAAGCTGGGGTAGTAATACTTATATCAGACAAATTGGACTTTAAAACAAAGAATATAGTAAGAGATAAAGAAGGCCACTACATAATGATAAAGGGAGTAATCCAACAGGAAGATATAACTATTAAAAATATCTATGCACCTAATATAGGAGCACCTAAATATATAAAGCACACTTTGATGGATATAAAGGGCAAGATCAACAGCAATACTATAATAGTAGGGGATTTCAATACTCCACTAACATCACTAGATAGATCCTCAACAAAGAAAATTAACAAAGAAACAGCAGACTTAAAGGACACACTAGATCAACTCGATTTAATAGATATCTTCAGAACCTTTCACCCTAAAGCAGCAGAATATACATTCTTTTCAAGTGCTCATGGTACATTCTCTAGGATAGACCACATGTTAGGGCACAAAAGTGCTCTCAACAAATTTAAGAAGATTGAAATCATATCAAACACTTTTTCTGATCACAATGGCATGAAACTAGAAATCAACTACAACAAAAAAGCTCAAAAATTCTCAAACACATGGAAACTAAATAGCAGGTTGTTAAATATCAAATGGATTAAGAAGAAGATCAAAGAAGAAATAAAAAAAAATCCTAGAAACGAATGATAATGAGCATACAAAAACTCCATATTTATGGGACACAGCAAAAGCAGTGCTGAAAGGGAAGTTCATAGCACTACAGGCACACCTTAATAAACTAGAAAAAGCTCAAATAAACAACTTAACCCTGTTTAAAAGAACTAGAAAAAGAACAGCATGTAAAGCCCAAATGTAGTAGAAGGAAGGAAATAATATAGATCAGAGTAGAAATAAATGACATAGAGGCTAAAGAAACAATACAGAGGATCAATGAAACTAGAAGCTGGTTCTTTGAAAAGGTAAACAAGATCAATGAACCTTTAACTAGACTCACCAAGAAAAAAAGAGAGAGGACTGAAATAAATAAAATTAGAAATGAGAGAGGAGAAATAACAACTGACACAACAGAAATACAAAATATTGTAAGAAAATACTATGAAGAACTGTATGCCAAAAAACTAGACAACCTAGATGAAATGGACAAATTCCTTGAAACATACAATCTTCCAAAAATCAATCTGGAATAATCAGAAAACTTAAACAGACCGATTACACCAAATGAGATTGAAAGATTTATCAAAAAACTCCCAACAAAGAAAAGACCTGGGCCAGATTGCTTCACAGGTGAATTCTACCAAATATTCAAAGAAGAATTAACTCCTATCCTTCTGAAGCTATTTCAAAAAATTCAAGAGGAAGGAAGACTTCCAAGCTCCTTTTATCAGGCGAGCATAATTCTGATTCTGAAACCAGGCAAAGACAACACAAAGAAAGAAAATTATAGGCCAATATCCCTGATGAATATAGATGCTAAAATCCTCAGCAAAATATTAGCAAACTGGATCCAACAATATATGGAAAAAGTCATACACCATGATCAAGTGGGATTTATTCTGGGGATACAAGACTGACATAATATTTGCAAATCAATCAATGTGATTCATCACATGAACAAAAACAAGGAGAAAAACCACATGATAATTTCAATAGATGCAGAAAAAGCATTTGATAAAATCCCGGACCCATTCATGATCAAAATTCTCAGCAAAATGGGAATACAGAAAACATATCTCAACATGATAAAAAGCCAACTATGACAAACCCACAGCCAACCTCATACTCAATGAGCAAAAATTAAAACCAATTCCCTTAAGATCAAGAACAAGACAGGGGTGCCCCCTTTCACCACTCTTATTTAACACAGTCCTGGAAGTCCTAGCCACAGCAATCAGACAAGAAGAAAAAATAAAAGGCATTCAAGTTGGAAAAGAAGAAATGAAACTATCATTATTTGCAGATGATATGATATTGTATATGGAAAACCCTAAAGTCTCAGTGAAAAAACTACTGGATCTGATAAATGAATTCAGTAAGGTAGCAGGATATAAAATTAATACTCAGAAATCATAGGCATTTTTATATGCCAACAATGAACAGTGAGAAAGAGAAATTAAGGAAGCAATCCTTTTTACTATTACAGCCAAAAAAATAAAGTACCTAGGAGTAAATTTAGCCAAGGAGACTAAAGACTTTTACTCGGAAAATTATAAAAAAAATTGATACAAGAAATCAAGGAAGATACAAACAAGTGGAAGCATATACTGTGCTTATGGTAAGGAAGAATAAACATCATTAAAGTGTCTATGTTACCCAAAGCAATCTATAAATTCAATGCAATACCAATTAAAACACCAATGACATACTTCAAAGATATAGATCACATATTCCAAAAATTTATATGGAACCAAAAAAGAACACGAATAGCCTCAGCAATCTTAAAAAAGAATTAAATGGGAGGTATCACACATCCTGATATCAAGTTATACTACAAGGCCATTGTACTCAAAACAGCCTGGTACTGGCATAAGAACAGGTATATAGATCAATGGAACAGAACAGAGAACCCAGAAATAAACCCACAGCTCTATGGACAACTGATATTTGACAAAGGAGGTAAGGAAATACAATGGAGTAAAGACAGCCTCTTTAATAAATGGTGTTGGGAAAATTGGACATCTACTTGCAAAAAAATGAAACTAGACTACCAGCTCACACCATTCACAAAAATAAACTCAAAATGGATAAAAGACTTAAATGTAAGCAGTGAAACCATAAGCATCTTAGAAGAAAACATAGGCAGTAAGCTCTCCGACATCTCTCAGAGCAATATATTTGCTGATTTATCTCCACAGGGAAGTGAAATAAAAGACAGGATAAACAAATGGGACTATATCAAACTAAAAAGTTTTTGCACAGCTAAAGACAATAAGAACAGTATAAAAAGACAAACTAGCCTGACCAGGTGGTGGCGCAGTGGATAGAGTGTTGGACTGGGATGCGGAGGACCCGGGTTCGAGACCCCGAGGTCGCCAGCTTGAGTGCAGGCTCATCTGGTTTGAGAAAAAAGCTCACCAGCTTGGACCCAAGGTCGCTGGCTCAAGCAAGGGGTTACTCGGTCTGCTGAAGGCCCATGGTCAAGGCATATATGAGAAAAGAATCAATGCACAATTAAGGTGTCACAATGAAAAACTAATGATTGATGCTTCTCATCTCTCTCCTTTCGTGACTGTCTGTCCCTATCTATCCCTCTCTCTGACTCTCTCTCTGTCTCTATTAAAAAAAAAAAAAAAAGACAAACTACACAATGGGAGAACATATTTGACAGTACATCTGATAAGGGATTGATAACCAAAATTTATAAAGAACTTGTAAATCTCAACAACAGGAAGAAGACAAATAATCCAATCAAAAAATGGGAAAAATAAATGAATAAACACTTCTCCAAAGAGGACATACAGATGGCCAATAGGCATATGAAAAAATGCTCAAAATCATTAATCATTAGAGAAATGCAAATTAAAACCACAATGAGATATCACCTCACTCCAGTCAGAATGGTGCTCATCAACAAAACAACACAGAATAAGTGCTGGCGAGGATGTGGAGAAAAGGGAACCCTCCTGTACTGCTGGTGGGAATGCAAACTTGTGCAGCCACTGTGGAAAACAGTATGGAGATTCCTCAAAAAATTGAAAATCGAACTGCCTTTTGACCCAGCTATCCCACTTTCAGGAATATACCCCAAGAACACCATAGAACTGCTCCAAAAAGAGAAATGCACCCCCATGTTTATGGCAGCATTGTTCACAATATCAAAGATCTGGAAACAGTCCAAGTGTCCGTCAGAGGACGAGTGGATTAAAAAGCTTTGGTACATATATACTATGTAATACTAGTCAGCCATAAGAAATGATGACATCGGATCATTTACAATAACATGGATGGACCTTGATAACATTATAAGGAGTGAAATAAGTAAATCAGAAAAAACTAAGAACTACATGAATCCATACATAGATGGGACATAAAAATGAGACTCAGAGACAAGAATGTGATGGTAACGGGGGGGGGGGGGGGGTAGGGGGTGTGGGGCGAGGAAGGAGAGAGGGGGTGGGGGGTAGGGGGTGGGGGGCAAGGAAGGAGAGAGGGGGTGGAGGAGGGGAGGGGCACAAAGAAAAGCAGATAGAAGATGATAGAAGACAATTTGACTTTGGGTGAAAGGTATACAGCATAATCAAATGTCAAAATAATCTGGAGATGTTTTCTCTCAACATATGTACCCTTATTTATCAATGTCACTGCATTAAATTTAATTAAAAAAAAGAAACTAAAAAAAATAGTAGATGCAGTGACCAGCCAGCTTTGGAAGGCTAAGAATAGCATTTCAGGTAGAGGAAAACACATGCAAAGGCTACTTCTCTCTTGCCAGCCTATTTGAAACTCATCACCCCAGAGTTCCCAAAGTCACACAGTTAGTTAACAGAGCCCTAGTCCAGTTTCAAGCAGTGTTTGGTTCAACTTAAATAAAGCATTGGCCTGAATGTCATTTCTTTAATACAGCTAAGAGCACAGTTTAAAAAAAAAGCTACATAATTCATGTTAATTTTTTTAACTTTGCTACAATATATTATCACTCTGTCAGGAGAGTCTAGAGAAAATAATGTAATTTCTCATGCCAATAGGTAACTGACCTGTATGATTTCTCTATGGTGTAGATTTTAAAAGTCTGCTTGCACTAAAATTCAAACAATTTCAGATAACCTACTTAACTGCAAACAAACCAGTCTTTTTTTTTTATTGCCTTAATAAGCCTTTCAGCATGAGGATGCCAGGGCCTTTGAATAGCCTTTGCATCCTTCAACAGATAAATCAAGTTGATTCCCTTCCCCCACCCTTTTGCAGCCCTTTCCTTTTTACCTTCTTTCCAATGTTCCCTAGGGCACCTCTCACTCAGTGCCCCAGCCTTCCTCCAAACTGTACTCCCTAACCAGTATCCCATATTATTAATTTTTCCAAATACTCCTGTCTTATTTTTTTTTAATTAAGCACTTTCTTCATGCCAAGTAGTGTGCTAGGTACTCTGCACATGGCATATTACTTAATCCCCAAGTTTCCTCCGGGCTTTCTGTCCTTCCCATCAGCATCTAGGCAAAATTTTCCTATCCTGTCAGGGCCTTGCTTGAATTGCCAAGGTAACAGCTAGTTATCTGACAAATTAATCTGTGCTAAAATGTTAAATGACACCCCTCAAAGCACACTATGTAAACATCTGTAAGACGCCTGTCTCAGCCTTATTAGAAAACTAGAGTTTGCCCAAATGTCCAATTCAGAACTCTTCATAATAGTAATACTCTCTATTTCCACAGTTTTTAAAAGCCTTTTCATGTAATTACCAAATATTATCCCTTAGCCATATTGAGGTGTTAATGAAGACTTTATCTGCTGCCATATAAGACAAAGGCATGTTTTAAGGAGCCCTTTAACTGCTCCAGATTGCAGAATTAGCAGACTGTTTCTTCCGAGGTCCTGGTCCTGCTCTGACAAGTCCTGTCTCCCTGACGTAGGATGTCAGAACACCCAGACTATCAAGGAGGTGGGGGTGGGGGGAAGAGGCAGAAGAAGAGAACCAGGAAAGTCAAGAAAAGTGCTGAAACCACAGTCTCCTAACTGTATCTCACATTCCAATCCTGTAGGTATCTGAACCTCAAGCAACACCTTTAGCCCAGCTACTCATACTAACTCCCACCTCAGGCAAAAGACCTGGGCTTTAAGCTCTGTTTCTTTACTTTTCACTAGCACAATCTGAGCTTGGGAAGCAGACTTAACTAAAACCCAACTCCCAGGCCTTCTCTAAAAACTAAAATAGTGTGGTTGCCTCATCAGAAAGGGCATTCGTCCAGGCAGCCCTATGCTCCTTAACGCTACCAACACTGATCTGACAGTGGGAACTTCTTGAGGGTGGAGCAGGGTCTCCTCTAGTGGGTGGACACCTGGCAAAAAGAAAAAGTTACAAAAAACATTGAGATTAGAGGTCAGAATGACAGAGTAAGAGGAGAATTTTGAGATCGTCATGATCAGTGGATTTTAAACTAGCATGTTTCAAAATCACCTGGAGGACTCATTAAAGCACAAATTTCTGTGCCTCACCCTAGAGATTCTCATTCAGTACAATTATTATTTGTAACAAGTCCCTGATGAGGCTAATACTTCTGGTTCCGGAATCACACTTTGAGGACCACAATGTTGATCTATTCAAAATGTTTCATAAGTAAGGAAATTGAATCCCAGAGAAGGGAAATAATGTCTTCATCTTACTCATGTGGAAACTAATGAGCAGTTAAGTAACCTGCCCACAGCCGCAAGACTAGTAAATGATACTGACTTTTAAATCTAGTTATCCCAGTGCTGAGCTCTCTTCTTTACTATGCTGCCTTTTGATTCTACATTTGAGTCCTGGCTTCACCATTTCCTAGCTATATGACCTTGGGTAGGTTACTCCATCTATAAAATAAAAGTAATAATGGTACCTATTTCCTGGGGAAAATGGGAGAGTGTAATTATATAATATATGTAAAACACATATAGGTAAACATTTAACCCTGTTCCTTACCAAAATAAGGGCTCAGTAAGTGGCAATTGCTATCTTCATCCATAGCTAAAGTTGTTTTTATTGTTAGTCAAAGAAGCCTGGGATACCCTTTCTCCTGGCTTCTTGTTCCCAATTGAGGAAACATCAATTAACCTAACAATGTCGACATCTTTTCAGTCACTCATTTCCTCCCTCTCAAGAGGAGGGCATTCTGGTTGGTAGATTTGGGAGGAGGAACAAGCCATGGGCAACCAGGCGAGATCTATCTGGTTTTAAATGAAATAAGCTCTGTTCTACTCACTGCCATAAAATCTCCCTTGTGGGAAAGACCTAAACTTTTCTTGCATTTCTGGGATGTAGATAGGTATCTCTGCCTAATTCTAAAGTTCAGAATTAAGAAGCACACTTGGCAAACACATCTAAGCCATTTTCTTTAACACTTTTATCAGAATAAAGCCCTTTTGATCTCGTCCTGCTTTACTTCTTTGGCTCTCTCAATCAGTTCAGAGCTGCAGGAAAAAAAGAAAGGTTGTCATTTATTAGGCAACCTAAAACCTCTGTATTACTATTGCTCACACATGTGAGTTAGTGGAAGACCTTGTACTGAATCTATGTTCTCCAAACTCCTACTCCAGTGCTTATTAACTATCCTGGCTTTATTATATTAAAAATGCCTGCAGGAATGCCATTCATTTACTTTATATTTTATAGAATTTAATTTTCTTATTTATTCATTTTAGAGAGGAGAGAGAGTGAAAGTGAGAAAAAGAGACAGAGAGAGAAAGAGAAAGGTGGGAGGAGCAGAAAGCATCAACTCCCATATGTGCCTTGATCAGAAAAGTGTAGGGTTTTGAACCAGTGACCTCAGTGTTCCGGGTCAATGCTTTATCCACTGTGCCACCACAGGTCAGGCTATATTTTATAGAATTTAATTGAGGTATAACATATACATGAATGTGTACAGCCCATAAGTAATGGTTCTTTGCGAAGTGAACAAATCCATGTAACCAGCACACAGATCAATAGCCACCATATTAGAAACATTCTTATGGCCCCATCCAGACAATATTTCCCTTATTCTCTTCTATTTTTCAATAGAAAGATAAAAGTTTACATCAATGAGCAAATTATTTACATTCACTAGCATCATATAATCTTGGGTTGAATTAGAAAATCGAATCAGCCTTCTGTCTTCACTTGAATAAACAATTTTCTCTCCACAAGCTATGCAAGTTGAGCATCATGTAAATGCTTCTGACATCATGTAAATATATCTTGTGCATTCACGAGAATTGCCAATGCAAGATTCAAAGCCATGCAAATATCTTCCCTTCATTTTCACTGAAAGCTGCAGTTTATTCAGGAGTGACTCTGGCAGATAAACCAAGAAATGACCTCAAGTACCAAGGAAAAGTGCTTCCGGTTCCTTAAACTGGAGAGAAGATGGGCTGAGGACTACTGAAGTTTGTGGGTAATCCCATTCACCTCCTTGACCTTCCAGATCTTGCAGTCATACAGACCACCCCTACCTCCACATTCTACACACTTATACAAACAAAAAACATAGACCCAGAGGAGGTGGTGACTGCTGAACTGGAACCTTGTGCCATGCACTTTTTTCATGAAAGATATTTACTATTCAAACTCCATCTATCTCAGAGGTAGCTAAAATTTACATTTGCGATCCAAAGTTATCAAATTCATTCTCAGAAAATCCTTCCATTAATACCTGCATGGGAAAATTAGTTGAAGGAACTACTTGCTCGCCATCACCATTAGAATAAAAGTCAAACAAACCATTATTATCTATAGGGATTTACAGTGGTCTGTTCTCTTTCTCTTTCTCTCTCTCTCTCCCTTCCTCCATTTCTCTCTTTCTTTCTCTCCTCCCTCCCCCTCCCTCATCAGTTACTAGTTACACTGGCTCCTTCATATTCCTTGTACTTCTGTCTGAAATGTTCTTTTCTACTAATATTTGAAGGCTAGATCCTTAATCATTCTCTACTCAGCTTTAATGTCACTTTCTCAGAGAAACCACCTGTGACCACCTCCATTCAATTACTCCCTATTTTATTTCCTTCAAAACACTTATGGCTACCAGAAAATTACATTTTGTTCCTTGTGTACTTGTTGATTGTCTGTCACCCTCACTAAGAGGGAAATTCTTCGGAGGTTAGAACAGAGATTTCATCAGACTTGTTCACTAATGAGGAGCCCTGAGGAGCCACTGCTCCACCTCACCCACAGGTGTTGTAAAGTACCAAAAGCTACAAAATCGATATTAATATTTTAAGAGGATTAAAGAACATTTTTTTTATATTTTATAATTTTATTTTTTTAATGGGGTGACATCAATAAATCAGGATACATATATTCAAAGATAACAAGTCCAGGTTATCTTGTCGTTCAATTATGTTGCATACCCACCACCCAAAGTCAGATTGTCCTCTGTCACCTTCTATCTTGTTTTCTTTGTGCCCCTCCCCACCCCCTATCCCTCTCCCATTCCCCCCTCCCCCCCCGTAACCACCACACTCTTATCAATGTCTCTTAGTTTCACTATTATGTCCCACCTACGTATGGAATGGATTAAAGAACATTTTATTAATTTGGGTTAAGGTGTGCAGAGAAATTTTGTGAATAATCTCTGTACTGTGTGATTGGCATAAAACCAGGATGGCCCTTGGCATTGTATTGTAAATGCAAAGGGAAGGAAAACATGGATTCCCTGACATTCCACTACACCTGTGGGGAAAGAGGTGAATGCAGGGGTCTCAAACTCGCGGCCCGCGGGCCGCATGCGGCCCGCCCAACAATTTTGTGTGGCCCGCAGACTAATCCACGAAGTTCAAAATATTTTGGATAAAATTAAAGTAAGCCTAGGGGCCTACTTGTATTTTTCATTTCTCTAGCATCCTAGCTAGATATTAGCTTAGTTAACAGCAGTTGTGATGCAAACTACAGTTTCTGGTCATTTTGTGACACTGAGTAAACTGCATGTATGATTGTGCTTGTTGTACTGATTTTTTTTTGTTTTCAACTGCAGTGAGAAAAGTGTTGCGTAACAGTTGCCTTTTGTAGACCTAGTGCGGCCCGCCGAATGGCTGTGATCTTGCTCGGTGTCCCACATGCTGAGTTGAGTTTGAGACCCCTGGGTGAATGGCTAGCCAGGTGCAGGAAGAGAAAAGCCAAAATAAACCTTTTCTTATAGTAATGAGCCATTTGCGGGCATAAGTCCCCACAGAAACTACCTCTCCCATATGAATGCATATAGTTAATATGTGTGACTCCATACAAAGAGATGGCGGATAAACATTAGAAAATATAGGAATGTCTCTTAATATGTAAAGAGACATCTTTCTATCATTGTGTTGACTTATAAATTTTGTTTTCTCCAAAATGATGTATGGCTTGCAAATTGAACATGGTCCTATCATGTTAAAGGGCATATGACTATAACCAATAGTGGTAAAGGGCACTTAATTGCAATTTTTACTTCTAGACTTCCTGCTTGCAAAACTATAAAAACTAAGTAGAACAAAGGGCCGGCGTGCTCTCCCTCAGATTTCTGGCGGAGTTGCCGCTGCTTGGCTAAGCTAGACAATAAAGCTTTGGTGTGTAATCGATGGATTTTGTTCGTGTCTTCAATGTTTCGAATCCCTCCAGATTAGGCTTAACACTACTGTGTTCCAGTATATAGAACATTGACATATAGAATAAACAATATAAATATTTATTGATGCATGAATAAATTGTTTTGAATTATCTGTATGCCCTGAAATCACCAGATGTACTACACGGCATCACTCTTAGCAGTTTCTGGAAAGTATGAACTTTGAAGCCAGCTAAACATAAGTTCAAATGCTGTTTTTCCCACTTACAAATAAAACTGGGTTACCTTGAACACTTTCTCATCATCTCTGAGCCTATTTCCTCTTTAAAATTATCATAATATTTACCTCACATATTTGTTGTGATGATTTAGTGTTATAATGTACAGGAAGCTTACAAAACAGTGGGCTAGAACTTGATACATTCCAATGCATAGCCTCATTCCTTCCACTCTTTGCCATTATATATATGTCTCTCCATGGGTCTTGATTGGCCTTTTTGCCTATGTGTAAATATTCCTCCCCCACTCTAATGTCCCTACTCTCGCAAACTGTTCAAGCCAAACAAGTATAACAACAACACAAAATTCTGATGCCTGCCAAGCCCACGTGGAAGAAATACCATTTAAGTTCCCATTTCTTCAGTGGCTGGTCTGTTGTTTCTTGCCTATCATCTGTCTCCTTCCACTGATGCATGTTGTTGTAAAGAAATTAAGCTGAAGTCCTGTAAGTATAGACTTTAAGTCCTAATGAATAATTCACGTGTCAAAAGCCCTAATCTGCCAATCTCAGGGTAGAGAGATTGATTAGAAAGTTTAAATGTTTCAGAAAAGCAAAGGACAAGTCAAAGAGAGTTGTTTGATTATGCAAATGAGATGCAAAACTAACTTTCATTGCTGAAAAAAACTATACAAAAGGCTGAAAGTACTAAAGTATCTACACATTCCCTGATCCCCTAATTTTTGTGAACAGTGTATGTTAGCATTTTTTTATTATTTATTTATTTCATTGTGTTTATTGCTTTTCTGATGTTCTTGTTTAATGAAAAAAAAATCAGCCTGACCTGTGGTGGCACAGTGAATAAAAGCATTGACATGGAATGCTGAGGTCATTGGTTCAAAATCCTGGGCTTGCCTGGTCAAGGCACATATGGGAGTTGATGCTTCCTACTCCTCCCCATTTCTCTTTCTCTCTTTCTCTCTCTGCTCTTTATCTAAAAATGAATGAATAAAAATCTAAAATAAAAGAATGTTTAAATGTTTCATTTATCATTTTAAGAGTTTGTTCTTTATTCTTTGTTTTCTTACTTTCTTTCTTAAGAAAGATTGGGAGATGCATCAATCTCTTTTCCTGCATAAGAATCTAAGTGAATTAATATCAAAGAAATGTTTACTACAGCTTTACTAAGGAAAACTTTAGTCACTGAGGAGTAAGTACTAAAAAGTACTGTGGAAGCCATCTAATTCAATCTCTTCATTTGACAGAAGAATTGAGACCCACCGAGGAGCCATGTCACTTGTCCAAGCTCACAGAGAGTTAATAGTAAAACGAGAGCCAATTACCAAGTCTCTAATCCTTCAGCTGAGTTCTTTTTATTAGTCCAATAAGAACTGTGCTCCTGTTGGAACTCAGCATTTTAAAGTTAGGGTTGGGGCAGCTAATTCAGGCTGCGTTGAAGTGTATTCCTCTTATTTGCACATAGATATTAAAAACGGTAAGAAAATGTTCCAATCAGGGTCCCAACAAGAAACAGCAGGCACACTCAATATAGTAGTCTGAGAAGAGTCCAATAAAGGTACCGTGAGGGAGGAAAGGGAGGTTATCACCTCAACTTTGAAAAGGCAACAGGAAGGAACTGCTTCCAGAAAAAGAGATGATTCCATAGAGAAGGCTTCCTGACTGGACTTGTGACCTTTTCTTGAGAAACCTTGTGGGAGACAGGCTGTAGGCTGGTGGGGTTGCTGTAGCCTAAGCCTTGGTTTGGGACTGAATCTTTCCCACTCTTTTAATACTAAGATCTTTTAATACAAAGATTTTTTGAACACTAAGCTTTTCACCACACCCTTGACTGTTGCATGATGTACAGTGGTACACTCTTATGAGGAATTCAATCTATGCCTCAGTTGAGTGGCTTTGTATCAGAGACTTCCTTATTTGTATATTGGATTAAAGGCTTTAATTGTCTATGCTATATAACAGTGTTTCCCAACATGGGGCCCACGCCCCACAGGGGGGCAATTCGATAGTTAAGGGGGGCAATTTGAAAATGGACTCGACATGACTTTAACTCTTTTGCCCCAGGCCATTTAAATGCAATGCTAGATATCGGTGCCAACTTTAACAAAAAATGCAATTCTTAAATAATTGCGGTAAATAATTATTAAGTATAATTTCGTTTGACGAGACCAAAGTATCAACTGGGTGATTGGTGTCGTCAAGTAAACTTTGTCCTGGGTTCACCGTGGAGCATGCCATCTGCCGTGGGGAACCCGGACATTTTAAAAACTCGCTAAACAATGCAGTTATTCTCACCTAATTGGCCCATCGCAACTTCTGTAGTGTTTCACATCATTCAGTTGGTGTTAATTTGAAATAAGTGTCAGTCAAAACTGTTGTAAAAGCTCGTTGATTTAATAAATATACATATATATATTGCATAGATATAATTGGTAAGTATTTGATTTTATTTTTATCAATATTAAATTCTTTATTAAGTACTTCTTGCATCAGGGCTAGAAAGCACTAATATTTTATAAATATTATTGGGGCTATAATAGTGCATGCACGACAATTTTAATTTTAGAAGCATAACTTTTCAGAAAATTTTGTCAAGTGGAAAAAATATAGATACCTTTTGATTTGCGGTGGTAGTGTAGTAAATGTGTTATATACATTTAAATAAATATGAATTTTTAGTATATGTCTACTCTATGTCACATTGAATATATTTTAACACATATTTTAATATTAGTTTTTAATTGATCTTATTTTTATTTCTTATAGCCCATAGTAAAATGAGTGGTGCAAGCAAGGAAAAAACTCGTCAATATTCGGAGGAATATTTAAAATTTGGGTTCATACCTGCTGTTCATGATGAGCGGATTCCTTTTTGTCTTTTATGCGAGCAATGCTTGACCAACGAATCAATGAAACAAGGTCATCTTGAGGCGCATTTGAAGGCAAAACATAGTGCTCATATTAATTCAGATTTGAGTTACTTTAAAACTTTAAAGAAAAATTTTGAAAAAAGAACAACATTAAAGTCTCTTTTTACTGCTCATACTTCAACTAATAATCGTGTTCTTGAGGCTAGTTATCAAATTTCTTTATTCATCGCTAAAACTGGAGAAAATCACACTATAGGAGAGAATTTAATAAAACCATCAATATCAGCATTTCTTAAAACAGTTCTTGAAAAAGATGACAAAGATGTAAAAGCTATGCCACTCAGTAACAATTCTGTTAGCAGAAGAATAGACAAAATGAGAGAGGATATTGAAAAACAACTTATTGAAAAGCTGAAAACAAGAAAATTCTCCTTGCAAATGGATGAATCAACTTTGAGAGACAGTGAGGCACTATTGATAACTTACGTAAGATATATTGATAAAGGACATTTTGCTAAAGAAATGTTGTTCTGTAAAAGATTAGAAAGCACCACTACCTCCAAAGATATATATAATAAGCTAAAAAACTACTTAGATATTAATGATATACCAATGAAAAATATAACACCTTGTGCTGCAGATGGTGCTCCCAATATGATGGGCAAGAAAAATGGCTGCTTAAAATTGATGAAAGATGCAAATCCAGAAATGATTCTTGTGCATTGTGTTATTCATAGGGAAAACTTGGTAGCTAAAAAAATCTCACCTGTCCTGAATGAAGTATTACATACAGTAATAAAGTGTGTTAATGCTATTAAAGCTAGTGCCAAATGTGAGCGTCTTTTCAAGCTATTTTGTGAAGAACAAAATGAAGACCATGTGAGACTTTTACTTCATACTGAAGTAAGATGGCTATCTAAAGGAAGCTGTTTGAAAAGATTTATGGAACTGTTTGATACTCTTAGTGATTTTTTAAGTGGCAAACCTGCAATGAAGTATCTGTTAACAATAGATGGTAAAGCATTTGTGAGTTATTTAGCCGATATCTTTGAAAAACTAAATATATTAAATAAGCAACTTCAAGGAACAAATAAAACTCTTGTCGATGCAAAAGCAAAGATATTTGGTTTCATTACCAATATTGAGTTATGTCAGAAACATATTAACAACAAGAACTTTAAACAGTTTCATTGGCTCCAAAAACGTAAAGTAACTGATACCGCTTCACTTGTTATTGTCAATCATTTGAATATTCTATCGGCTGATTTAAAAGAAAGATTTTCTGATTTCAAACAAATTGATTTCCAAACATGGATGATGCAGTCAATGTTAGTGGATTTGTCTGATATATCAAATATGCAGTATCAAGAAGAACTCGCAGAATTGCAAAATGATGAGTCAGTTAAAGCTTTATTTAATATCAAAGGAGTGATGGCATGGCTTTGTGAGGAAACAGAAATCAAATACCCAAATTCAACCAAATGTGCAAGAAAACTATTGCTATCATTTCCATCTTCATTTTTAGCTGAATGTGGATTTAGTGCTGTAAATGATTTACTGGTAAAAAAAAGAAATCGGCTGGATATAACACAACATGGAGACTTGAGACTAAAGCTAACCAAATTGGAACCTAATATAAAATCTCTGTGCAGCAAGCATCAAGCACAAGGATCACACTAAATTAAAATAATAAATTAATATAGAAAGCCTGACCTGTGGTGGCGCAGTGGATAAAACGTCAACCTGGAAACACTGAGGTTGCCAGTTCAAAACCCTGGCTTGCCTGGTCAAGGCACATATGGGAGTTGATGCTTCCTGCTCCTCCCCCTTCTCTCTCTCTCTCTCTCTCTCTCTCTCCCCCTTTCTCTCTAAAATGAATAAATAAAAAAATTTTTTTAAAAAATATAGAATAATCTGTATTAAAATTATTTGGAATTTAAATTTCTGTTTTTCATTATATGTTTTGAAATTTTACTTACTGTGTTTTGTTAGCAATTTCATAGTGATTTCTTCCTAGAACCTATCATTTATGTTTATTAACTGAACAAATCAATTTTTTAATGTTAAAAATTATGTATGTTACATAGGGGGGGACATAAAAATTTTAGAAAAGTTAAGGTGGGGCATGGCACAAAAAAGGTTGGGAAACACTGCTATATAATAAGGCAAAGACTGGGGGCTCGCTCTCTCTGATATTGCCATCAGCATTGAAGAGACCTCCCGATCCCATCCTCTTTTTATGGTGAGTCTATTTTCTTAATTTCACACCATTCTCCCTCAGGACCCAGAATTACTAGCTGCACTGGTCCATGGCAAGTAGCACCCAACGTGGGGCCTGGGTATGAGAAACTAAGCTAAAGGCACGTGATGGAACACCCCAAGTATGCACAGTGAGTTTTGCGGAGAGTATAGTCAGGAGTAATAAATTATGGGACAGCTAGGATCAAAATTAAGGGACCTTTTCTTATAGAAATGTTTCTATATGAGGACAAAGTGTTGTCTGAAGAGAATCAGGGTGAGATGGAAATGGAGGGATGTGAATATGAGAACAATTTGGAGTCTGAGGATGACTTGGGGGATAAAAATTTTGAGGCTATGGCTGCCTTAACCGTGGGGCCTCCACTGCCCTCAGCTCCTTCCTACATTCAACCCTCTGCTCCTCCGTACCCTTATCAGGCTGATTCCAGAGTCTATATCTCAAAATTTGGGAAATCTCTGCTCCAACAATCTATAGACCAGGCTTAAAATATAGGGGAAACAATAAATGGCTTTACCTGTTTTCCTGTTGTAGAAAGACAGGATGATAAGGGGAAACTAGTGTGAGAACATAAACCTGTACCTTTTAAAACTCTGAAAAAATTTAAACTTGTTTGTGCTCAGTATGGGCCTACTGTCCTTTTCACACTTAATTTATTAAATACTATTAGTGCAAAGGCTCTTCCCCCAAATGACTGGAAGGCGATTGCTCGTGCTTGTCTCTCTAGAGGTGATTATTTGCTGTGGAAGTCAAACTGTCATGAAAAGGCCATGGAGCAGGATGAGAAAAATCAGCAAGAGGAGGTTGCTGTTACTATAGATATGTTAACTGGAGGACAATATGCCCATATGGCAACTCAATTAGAGTATCAACTAACTACTTATAATAAAATTAATTGGATAGCCACAAAGGCTTGGAGATGCCTGCCTACTCCAAGGGCCAAAACAGAAGAATTTGGTAAAATTAGACAAGGCACAGATGAGCGATTTCAAGAATTTGTTTCATGGCTAATTCAAGCAGTCGAAAGAATAGTAGAGGATAAAAATGTAGAAAAGATTTTAATAAAGCAGTTAGCTTATGAAAATGCTAATTCAGCTTGTCAGGCTGCACTTTGGCCTCACCGCAAGAAGGGAGATATAGAGGACTATATCAAAATATGCGCTGATGTTGAAACTTCATATGTGCAAGGTATTGCTTTTACCACAGACATTAAGGTAAGAGTTCCAGGATGATACTTTGATAAAAGGCAGAACAAATGAAAGAAGGAAGGTCAGGGAAGTACTTCTGCCCATGTATACTGTTTCCAATGCAAGGGTTCGGACATTTTGCTAGAAACTGCCCCGCTCCCCCTGGATATCAGTCTTGGCCTCTCCCTCAAAGACGGTCAGTCCTTAAGGCTCCGGACCTCTACCCACGTTGTAGGAGAGGGAAACATTGGACAAATGAGTGTAAGTATAAATATACTACTGAAGGCCAGGTAATTTAATAGAGGGTGATGTCGTTGTTTCCTCGGCAAACTCAGATTCTGGCAAGCCAAACATTGCCCAGCTATTCGAGGCAACAACAGGCAGTGCAGGACTGGATCTCAGTCTCAGCTCCCAGTTCGTATTAACTACAGAGATGGGACCTCAAACTATACCCACTGGAATTTCTGGGCTGCTTCCCAGTAACACAGTAGGACTCTTATTAGGCAGAAGTAGTTTAACTATGAGAGAATTCTTTGTTCTTCCTAGAATAATAGATTCAGATTATACAGGGGAAATTAAAGTAATGGCTCACACTCTGAGGAATATAGTCACTATATCCCCTGACATGAAAATTGCTCAATTAATCCTTTTACCTCTTTTCTTTTTAAATAATTTTATTTTTTAATGGGGTGACATCAATAAATCAGGATACATTTATTCAAAGATAACATGTCCAGGTTATCTTGTCATTCAATTATGTTGCATACCCATCACCCAAAGTCAGATTGTCCTCTGTCACCTTCTATCTAGTTTTCTTTGTGCCCCTCCCCCTCCCCCTTTCCCTCTCCCTCTCCCCCCTCCTCCCGTAACCACCACACTCTTATCAATGTCTCTTAGTCCCACTTTTATGTCTCACCTACGTATGGAATAATGCAGTTCCTGTTTTTTTCTGATTTACTTATTTCACTCCGTATAATGTTATCAAAATCCTACATTTTGCTGTAAATGATCCGATGTCATCATTTCTTATGGCTGAGTAGTATTCCATAGTGTATATGTGCCACATCTTCTTTATCCAGTCATCTATTGATGGATTTTTTGGTTGTTTCCATATCCTGGCCACTGTGAACAATGCTGCAATGAACATGGGGCTGCATGTGTCTTTACGTATCAATGTTTCTGAGTTTTGGGGGTATATACCCAGTAGAGGGATTGCTGGGTCATAGGGTAGTTCTATTTTCAGATTTTGAGGAAGCACCATACTTTCTTCCATAAGTTTTCCTACTTTACATTCCCACCAATAGTGTATGAGGGTTCCTTTTTCTCCACAGCCTCTCCAACATTTGCTATTACCTGTCTTGTTAATAATAGCTAATCTAAAAGGTGTGAGATGGTATCTCAGTGCAGTTTTGATTTGCATTTCTCTAATAACTAAAGAAGATGAGCATCTTTTCATATATCTATTGGCCATTTGTATTTCTTCCTGGGAGAAGTGTCGGCTAATGTCCTCTTCCCATTTTTTTATTGGATTGTTTGTTTGTTTGTTGTTGAGTTTTATGAGTTCTTTGTATATTTTGGATATTAGGCCCTTATCTGAGCAGTTCTTTGAAAATATCATTTCCCATTTAGTTGGCTGCCTGTTTATTTTGTTATCAGTTTCACTTGCTCAGCAAAAACTTCTTAGTCTGATGTAGTCCCATTCATTAATTTTTGCCTTCACTTCTCTTGCCTTTGGAGTCAAATTCATAAAATGCTCTTTAAAACCCAGGTCCAGGCCCTGGTTGGTTGGCTCAGCGGTAGAGCGTCACCCTGGCGTACAGAAGTCCCGGGTTCGATTCCCGGCCAGGGCACACAGGAGAAGCGCCCATCTGCTTCTCCACCCCTCCCCCTCTCTTTCCTCTCTCTCTCTTCCCCACCCGCAGCTAGGCTCCATTGGAGCAAAGATGGCCCGGGCGCTGGGGATGGCTCCTTGGCCTCTGCCCCAGGTGCTAGAGTGGCTTTGGTTGCAGCAGAGAATGCTCCGGAGGGGCAGAGCATTGCCCCCTGGTGGGCAGAGCGTCGCCCCCTGGTGGGTGTGCCGGGTGGATCCCGGTCGGGCGCATGCGGGAGTCTGTCTGACTGTCTCTCTCCATTTCCAGCTTCAGAAAAATACAAAAAAAACACACAAAAAACCCAGGTCCATGAGTTTAGTACCTATGTCTTCTTCTCTGTACTTTATTGTTTCAGGTCTTATGTTGAGATTTTTTATCCATTTTGAGTTAATTTTAGTACAGGGGGACAAACTGTAGTCCAGTTTCATTCTTTTGCATGTGGCTTTCCAGTTTTCCCAGCACCATTTATTGAAGAGGCTTTCTTTTCTCCATTGTGTGTTCTTGGACCCTTTATCAAAAATTATTTGACTATATATATGTGGTTTTATTTCTGGACTTTCTATTCTGTTCCATTGGTCTGAGTGTCTATTTTTCTGCCAATACCATGCTGTTTTGATTGTCGTGGCCCTATAATAGAGTTTGAAGTCAGGTATTGTAATGCCCCCAGCTTCATTCTTTTTCATTAGGATTGCTTTGGCTATTCAGGGTTTTTTATAGTTCCATATAAATCTGATAAGTTTTTGCTCCATTTCTTTAAAAAATGTCATTGGAATTTTGATGGGAGTTGCATTAAATTGTATATTGCTTTGGGTAATATGGCCATCTTGATTATATTTATTCTTCCTAACCAAGAACAAGGAATATTCTTCCATCTCATTATATCTTTTTCGATTTCCCTTAACAATGTTTTATAATATTCATTATATAAGTCCTTTACATTCTTTGTTACGTTTATTCCTAAGTACTTTATTTTTTTTGTTGTTGCAATCATGAAGGAGACTATTCTTTTGAGTTCGTTCTCAAATGTTTCATTGTTGGCATATAGAAAGGCTATGGACTTTTGTATGTTAATTTTCTATTATGTGACCTTACTGTATTGGCTTATTGTTTCCATTGAATAGTAGTCTTTTTGTAGACTCTTTGGGGTTTTCGATGTACAGGATTATGTTATCTGCAAAAAGTGATATCTTTACATCTTCTTTTCTGATATGGATGATTTTATTTCTTTGTCTTGTCTGATTGCTCTGCCTAGAACCTCTAGCACCATGTTAAATAAGAGTGGAGAGAGTGGACAACCCTGTCTTGTTCCTGATTTAAGGGGGAAAGCCTTCAGTTTTGTGTCATTTAATATGATGTTAGCTGATGGTTTGTCATATATGGCCTTTATCATGTTGAGATATTTTCCTTCTATACCCATTTTGTTGAGAGTCTTAAACATAAAATTGTGTTGTATTTTATTGAAAGCCTTTTCTGCGTCTATTGATAAGATCATGTGGTTTTTGTTCTTTGCTTTGTTGATATGGTGTATTACATTAACAGTTTTACGTATGTTGAAACACCCTTGAGATTCTGGGATGAATCCCACTTGATCATGATGTATTATTTTTTTAATATGTTGTTGTATTCGATTTGCTAGTATTTTGTTTAGTATTTTAGCATCTGTATTCATTAGAGATATTGGTCTGCAGTTTTCTTTTCTTGTGCCATCCTTGCCTGGTTTTGGTATGAGGGTTATGTTGGCCTCATAAAATGTGTTTGAAAGTATTGCTTCTTCTTCAATTTTTTGGAAGACTTTCAGTAGAATAGGAACCAAGTCTTCTTTGAATGTTTGATAAAGTTTGCTTGTATAGCCCTCTGGGCCTGGACTTTTATTTTGGGGGAGATTTTTTAATGATTTTTTCTATTTCTTCTCTACTAGTAAGTCTGTTTAGGCTTTCTGCTTCTTGTTGACTCAGTCTAGGAAGGTTGTATTGTTCTTGGAATTTATCCATTTCTTCTAGGTTGTTGAATTTAGTGGCATAAAGTTTTTCATAGTATTCTACAATAATTCTTTGTATATCTACAGTGTCTGTGGTGATTTCTCCTCTTTCATTTTGGATTTTGTTTATATGAGTTTTTTCTATTTTTTCCTTGGTAAGTCTTGCCAAGGGTTTGTCAATTTTGTTGATTTTTTCAAAGAACAAGCTCCTTGTTCTATTAATTTTTTCTATAGTTTTTCTTTTCTCCATTTCATTAATTTCTGCTCTGATTTTTATTATCTCCTTTCTTCGGCTGGTTTTGGGTTGTCTTTGTTCTTCTTTTTCTAGTTCCTTAAGGTGGGAAGTTAAGTGGTTCACTTGGGCTTTCTCTTGTTTGTTCATATATGCCTGAAGTGATATGAACTTCCCTCTTATCACTGCTTTTGCTGCATCCCATAGATTCTGATATGTCGTATTGTCATTTTCATTTGTCTGTATATATCTTTTGATCTCTGCACTTATTTCTTCCTTGACCCATTCATTTTTTTAAAGTATGTTGTTTAGTTTCCACATTTTTGTGGGGGGGGGTGTTTCCTCTTTTTTGCAGTTGAATTCTAGTTTCAAGGCTTTATGATCAGAAAATATGCTTGGTACTACTTAAATTTTTCTGAAATTGCTGATGTTGTTTTTGTGGCCCAACATATTGTCAATTCTTGAGAATGATCCATGTACACTGACAAAAATGTATACTCAGTCACTTTGGGATGAAATGTCCTGTAGATGTCTATCATATCCAGGTGCTCTAGTGTTTTGTTTAAGGCCACTATATCTTTGTTGATTCTCTGTTTCGATGACCTGTCTAGACCCGTCAGCGGTGTATTGAGGTCTCCAAGTATGATTGTATTTTTGTCAGTTTTTGTTTTAAGGTCAATAAGTAGCTGTCTTATATATTTTGGTGCTCCTTGGTTTGGTGCATATATAATAAGAATTGTTATGTCTTCTTGATTCAGTGTCCCCTTAGCCACTATGAAATGACCATTTTTGTCTGTGAGTACTTTTGCTGTCTTGTAGTCAGCATTATCAGATATGAGTATTGCTACGTCTGCTTTTTTTTGGATGTTATTTGCTTGGAGTATTGTTTTCCAGCCTTTCATTTTGAATTTGTTTTTATCCTTGTTGCTTAGATGAGTTTCTTGTAGGCAGCATACAGTTGGATTTTCTTTTTTAATCCATTCTGCTACTCTGTGCCTTTTTATTGGTGAGTTTAATCCGTTTACATTTAGTGTAATTATTGATACTTGTGAGTTCCCTATTGCCATTTTATAGATTGCTTTCTGTTAGTTTTGTGTCTTGTTTGATCCTTCTCTTTCATTTTTCTATCTTTTGTTTTTATTTGGTTGTATTCCATACATCTTTCCTCTGTTGCTCTCTTTTTTAAATCATGTGCTTCTGTGGTGGTTTTTTCAATGGTGGTTACCATTAAATAATGAAAAGGGTTCCTACCCTGTTCATTTTAGTGCAGTATTTTGTGAGTACTTTTGTACTCCATCGTCCTTTGCTACTGTTAATCTCCATCCTCTCCCCCCCTTTCTCTTTGTTGTTGTCACAGTTTAAATTTGGTTTTATTGTGTTCTTCTTGGAGCTTTTACTTGTGGCTTTGTTTTTTTTTGGGGGGGGGGTTGTTCTTTGTATCTGATTTTAGAACCCCCTTTAGTAATTCCTGGAGTGGGGGTTTTCTGATGATAAATTCCCTCATCTTTTCTGTATCTGTGAATGTTTTTATTTCTCCTTCATATTTGAAGGATAACTTTGATGGGTATATTTGAAGGATAGATTTGATAGTATTCATGGCTGAAAGTTTCTCTCTTTCAGGACTTTAAATATTGGGGTCCAGTCTCTTCTATCTTGTAGAGTTTCTGTTGAGAAATCAGACGATAATCTAATGGGCCTTCCTTTATATGTTGTATTCTTCTTTTCCCTGGCTGCCTTGAGAATATTTTCTTTGCCATTGGTTTGTGCCAATTTCATTATGATGTGCCTTGGAGTAGGTTTGTTGGGGTTAAGAAAACTCAGAGTTCCGTTTGCTTCTTGAATTTGAGGCTTCAGTTCTTTCCACAGGCTTAGGAGGTTCTCATCTATTCTTTCTTAGAGTATGTTCTCCATTCCATTTTCTCTCTCTTCTCCCTCTGATATACCTATTATTCTTATGTTATTCTTTTTGATGGAGTCAGATAATTTCTGTAGGGCTATCTCATTTTTTTAATTTTTGAATCTCTTTCTTCTTCTCTCTGTTGTGCCTCAAGTTGCTTGTCTTCTATTTCACTAATCCTACCTTCTATCTGGCCTGTTTGATTAGCTAAGCTTGTTACCTCGTTTTTCAGCTCGTGAATTGAGTTTTTCATCTCTGTTTGATTTGTTTATATAGTTTCAATTTCCTTGGAAATATATTCTTTGTGTTCATTGAGTTATTTTCTGAGCTCCCTAAATTGCCTTTCTGTGTTTTCTTGTATATCTCGGAGTATTTTTAGGATTTCTATTTAAAATTCTCTGTCGTTTAACTCCAAGTTTTCCAATATATTAAATTTTTTCTCCATATATTTTTCCTCATCTATCTGTGTTACCTCTCTTTCTTTTGTATCCATGATATTCAATTTTCTCTTCCTTAATGGCATCTGACATGGTTTTGTTGATAGTATTAATGAGATTTAATAAAGAATAAAAAGTTAAAAAAATAAAAAAAAGTTTTTTTAAAAAATTAATTAAATAAAGAAAAATAAAATAAAATAAAAATTAAAAAAGGAAATTATTCCCCCCCTCTTTTTTTCCTCTTCTCTCCTCTCCCTTTTTCCTTGAGAAAATCTTGTGGTAAACTGTGAATTATATTGTACTACATAGAACAAACAATGCCTGTAATGGAGGGCCTGAATTGGGGAGAAGTTATAAAGGGGCAAAAAGGGGGGTATGGATCCACAAAAAGCAAATAAGGAAAAAAATTGGGTCAAGAATAAAATGATTTGCTTTTAGGTGTTGGTTGACTAAGAGTTATGATGAGAGGAATAAGAGGGAAACAGAAAAATAAGGGGAAAAGTTAAAAAATTACTATTGTATTTAGTGGAAAAAGAACTAGATAAAATGGAGAGCCAGGGATGGGAGCACTGCTAGTGAGTTAAAAAGGTGAAGTAAAAAACCCCCAAAATGCCACAAATGTAAGTTTGAGTCCCAGATAAGATAATTTGTTCGTTATTGAGGTTTGAATGAGAGGAGACGTAAAGGAGAAAGGAAGAAACTAATATAGAGGGAGAAAATAAAGAGAGAGAGAAAATAAAAGAGAGAACTACTAAAAGAAGAAAAAAGAAAAAAGAGGAGAGAGAGAGTTAAGGGTTTTGTAGTGTAACCCTCATAAAGAGAAAGGAAAGGAAAGAAAAGATAATGGGAAATGTAACACTTATGGGTAGTGTAGTTCAAGGAGAGGAGAGAGTAAGACCGGCTGAGAGTTAAATGACCAAATTAAAGGAGGGAAAAAAATCAAGAATGAAGATAAGAGAAACAGATGAACAAATATAATAAAATGGGATAGGTTATAATAAAGTCTGTGGATTATTCTTGATTTTGAGAGGTTATCTTCTTGCTTTTTCTTTTCTCTCCCTCTTTCTCATCGGTGACTCTGTACCCCGGGTTCTGCCCCTTTGGCACGCTCAGGTAGAGGTTTGCAGTTAATACGTCTCTATGGCAATGTCATGTATTGTGCTTCAGTCTCATTGGCAGTCGAGGCTCATTAGCATTTATAGGCTCTGGCAGTGAGAGAGTTTGTGTTCCTGGAGCCTTTCTCCTAGTCTTTCCTTCCTCAATTAGTAGCCTGATAATCCAGCTATGGGGTTGCTGCTACCTCTGCCTGGATAGTAAGAGGCTCAAACAGCTGGCAACTCCCCACTCTATTTCCACTCAGCACAGGGCTCTGGGTAAGGCTCAGTCAGTCAGAGCTGCTAGCATAATCAGGTGGGACTTCTGCCCACTCAAAGACCTCTGGCTCTGCCACTCTGTCCAGTAACATGGGCGGGTGCCCATTCCTGTGGTGCTTGGAGGAAACTCTCACTCACTATCTGCACGCGCAGACCAGGATATCAGGCCGGCAGTCTCACACTCTGAGTGAAACCTCCTCCCCCACGGAAAAGTTCCAGCGTTGGAATTGGCTCTCGCTCCCTCCCCGCGCACAGCTTTTTTTTGGGTGCTGGGGCAGCCTGGAGATTCTGCTTTTGGCCCACACAAAGGCCCCTGACTTTGCCCCTCTGTGGGATAACACGGGCGCGCACTGCCAAGGCACTCAGAGGAATCTCTTGCTCACTATCTGTGCGCGCAGACCAGGATATCAGGCCGGCCAACTCACCCTCTGAGTGAAAACCCCACCTGCACGGAAAAGTTCCAGCATTGGAATTGGCTTTCGCTCCCTCCCCGTGCGTGGCTTTTTCAGGGCGCTGGGGAGGCCCGAGATTCCGCTTTTGGCCCACACAGAGGCATCTGACTCTGCCCCTCTGTGGGATAACATGGGTGCCCACTCCTGAGGTGCTGGGAGGAGTCTCTTGCCCACTCTCCATGCGCGCAGACCAGGATATCAGGCCAGCAGCCTCACCCTCTGAGTGAAACCCCCACCCGCACGGAAAAGTTCCAGCATTGGAATTGGCTCTCATTCCCTCCCCATGCATGGCTTTTTCAGGGTGCTGGGGCAGCCCGGAGATTCTACCCACAAAGGCCCCTGGCTCTGCCTCTTTGTGGGGTAACATGAGCACCCACTGCAGAGGTGCTCGGAGGAATCTCTCACCCACTATTTGTGTGCACCGACCCGGAGATCGGGGAAAATGGCTGCCCTGCTTGTCTTTCTTTGTCTGGGTTTGGCCCGAATGTTAGCTTGTATTGACTGGGTTGCTACAGGCAGTTTTTTCTCGGCTTGGATCTTCGTGCCACAGCCTGGTTTGGCCATTTGTGCCGCAACCTGAATCTATTCACCCCCTTTGCCCACCTTAGTTTCTATATTCTCAGTTCCCAGTGAAAGCAGCCCTGCTTAGGTTAGTGAGGAAGGCAGAGCATTTCTTACTCCCTATTTCCTTTGGGGTTTGATTATATATTTAGCCAAGTTTTTGCTCGACCATACCTTCGAGTGTATTGTGAAACATCTGGAGGCTCCAAGGATAGGTTTTTCTGTTTCTGGTTGAAGATTTTGTTGAGTTTTGGGGAAGATTTATCGGTATCACTTCCTACCACGCCATTACTCTGACGTCATCCTCTTTACCTCTTTTAAGACAAGGCCAAACCCTGCAAAAGGGATCCCGAGAGAATCAAGGATTTGACTCCTCTGATTTTGCCTATTGGATTCAAAAAATAGGTTAGGAACACCATGAGATGGAACTAACAATACAAGGGCATAAATTTAAAGGACTTTTAGATACTGGAGCTGACGTATCTTTTATTGTTAAGCTACATTGGTCTCCTTCCTGGCCCACTTATGCAGGAGCCACAGAATTAGAAGGTATAGGACAGAGTAAATCCCCTCAACAAAGCTCTAGTTTTTTACAATGGGAAGATAAAGGTCATTCTGGACTTTTTCAGCCTTATGTGCTCCCTGGATTGCCAGTTAATTTGTGGGTTGAGATGTTTTGAAAAATATGGGAGTGTTACTTTTCAGTCCTAATAGTTTAGTCAGTACTCAAATGCTTGATCAGGGATTTTTGCCCACTAAGGGATTAGGGAAAGAACAGTGGGGAATTCTCACCCTCAAAGAAGTGGCATTCAATACCAGAAGACGTGGATTAGGATATCAAAATTTAGCATAGGGGCCTTGGTAACTCCTGCTACCCAAAAAATGCATTGCAGACTCAATTACTTGGAAATCAGATAATCCTGTATAGGTAGACCAATGGCCCCTTTCTCAGGAGAAACTTAATGCAGCTGCTTGATTGTTACAAGAGCAGTTACAGCTTGGACACATTAAACCTTCTAATAGCCCATGGAATACACTTATATTTGTTATTAAAAAGAAACCAGGCCCTGGCCAGTTGGCTCAGCGGTAAAGCGTTGGCCTGGCGTGTGGGGGGCCCGGGTTTGATTCCCAGCCAGGGCACATAAGAGAAGCGCCCATTTGCTTCTCCAACCCCCCTCCTTCCTCTCTGTCTCTCTCTTCCCCTCCCTCAGCCAAGGCTCCATTGGAGCAAAGATGGCCCAGGCACTGGGGATGGCTCCTTGGCCTCTGCCCCAGGTGCTAGAGTGGCTCTGGTCATGACAGAGCAATGCCCCGGAGGGGCAGAGCATCGCCCCCTGGTGGGTGTGCCAGGTGGATCCTGGTCGGGCGCATGCGGGAGTCTGTCTGACTGTCTCTCCCCGTTTCCAGCTTCAGAAAAATACAACAACAACAACAAAAAAAATGAAACCAGGAAACTGGAGGCTATTACAAGATTTGAGAACAATAAATAAGACTATGGATATTATGGGTCCTCTCCAGCTAGGACTCCATTCTCCTACTGCCATTCCACGGAATTTTCACCTTGTAATTATTTACTTGGGGATTGCTTTTTTACTATTCTTTTAATCCCTCATGATTGCAAGTGTTTTTTAAATTAATTTTAGTGGGGTGACATTGATAAATCAGGGTATATATGTTCAGAGAAAGCATCTCCAGGTTATTTTGACATTTGATTATGCTGTATTCCCATGCAAGCATTTTGCACTCAGTGTTCCTTTCCTTAATTTACTGGCTTCAATGGAGTGATACCAGTGGAGAGATTTACCTCAAGGTATGGCTAACAGTTCTACCTTGTGCCAAAAATATGTTGCTCAAGCTATCTCTCCAGTAAGAAGGCAGCACCCTAAGGCATACATAATTCATTATATGGATGATATTCTTATTGCTTATCCAGATAAAGACACTGTGTTGACCATTTTGCAGCAACTAGAATATTCTTTGAAAGAATCATGACTTTATATAGCTCTTGAAAAGGTACAGCAATCTTTACCTTTCTCTTATTTAGGACAAATTATTGAGGGACAACAAATTTGTCCACAAAAATTAGAAATCAGAACAGATCATTTGCAAATTTTAAACAATTTCCAGAAATTATTAGGAGATATTAATTGGCTTAGACCTTCCTTGAAATTAACTACCGGGGAACTGAAGTCACTTTTTGACATTCTTAGTGGTCAGCTGAACCAGCTACTCCTTGGCTACTTACAGCTGCAGGACAGCAAGCTTTAAATTTTGCATAAAAAGCCTTGCAACAAGCACAACTAAAATGCATAAATCCTGAAGAATCAATTACCTTACTAATTTGTCCTTCAAGTTACACTCCAACTGGATGATTGTAGCAAGCTTTGGGTCCTATTGAATGGACTTATTTTGCTGTTACTCCTAAGAAAGTTTTATCTCCACATTTTGATCTTGTTGCCTCCTTGATTATCAAGGGGCATAGGCAACTCTTACAGCTTATAAGTTTTGAGCCTCAAATTATTGTTCTTTTTTAAAAGGACCAACAAAAATGGCTCTGGGAAACTTCCACAAAATGGCAAATTGCTTTTGCAAATTTTACGGGCCAAATTGATTCTCACTACCCAGCTGATAAAATAGTTCAATTTTCATAAATTACTACATTTTTCTTTCCTAAGATAATTGTTAATGAGCCCATTCCTGAAGCATGTACAGTCTTTACTGATAGGTCCAGCTCAGGAATAGCAGGTTTAATAATCAATGGACAAGTTTATACTGAAACAGTCGCCTTAAAATCAGCTCAAAGAGTAGAATTACATAACATTATCATGGCTTTTCAGCATTTGCCATGTTCCTCCTTTAATCTGTATACAGATAGCAAATATTTACTTATGATTGTTTCCACTATAGAGACTGCTGTCTTAGGGAAAACTGCATATGAGGAACTATTTCAACAACTTCTCCTTCTTCAAAGACTTGTACGTCAACATAGAGCTCCATGTTTTATAGGTCATATTAAAGCTCACTCTATGCTCCCTGGAGCATAAGGAAATGCCTTTGTTGATCAAGCTACCCAAAAGAAAATTATTGGAACAATCATGACAGATCAAGCAAGTCAGTCTCATACTATTCATCACCAGAACGCTGCAGCCATGCATAAATAGTTTCAACTTTCTCAGGAAGCAGAAGAGCAGATTGTTAAATCCTGTCCAAGGTGTCTTATGCTACAATCTGTCCCTTTGTTTGGGGTTAACCCTCAAGGACTCTTTCCAGGACAACTTTGGCATATGGATGTTACTCATCTACCTTCATTTGGCATACAGTCCTTTGTCCACATTACAGTGGATACTTATTCTGGATTTAAAGTAGCGGTAGAGTGTCGGCCTAGCGTGCAGAGGACCTGGTTTCGATTCCCGGCCAGGGCACACAGGAGAAGCGCCCATTTGCCTCTCCACTCCTCCGCTGCGCCTTCCTCTCTGTCTCTCTCTTCCCCTCCTACAGCCAAGGCTCCATTGGAGCAAAGATGGCCCGGGCGCTGGGGATGGCTCTGTGCCCTCTGCCTCAGGCGCTAGAGTGGCTCTGGTCACAACATGGCGACGCCCAGGATGGGCAGAGCATCGCCCCCTGGTGGGCAGAGTGTCGCCCCATAGTGGGCGTGCTGGGTGGATCCCAGTCGGGCGCATGCGGGAGTCTGTCTGACTGTCTCTCCCTGTTTCCAGCTTCAAAAAAATGCAAAAAAAAAATGTAAAGTAGCCTCTGCCAGGACAGGAGAGGCTGCTAAGCATGTTATAGCTCATTGTTTGTATGCATTTTCTATTATTGAACTTCCTAAACTGATTAAAACTGACACTGCTCCTGCATATGTAGGAAAACATTTACTACATTTTGTCAGTCTTTTGGACTTGACCTAAAGACAGGAATTTTTTACAATCCCCAGGGTTAAGGAATTTTAGAGCGTGTACATAAAACACTTAAAAATCAATTAGAAAAAAAAAGAATTGTACCCTCAAACTCCTGTAAATCTTCTTTGTCATGCTCCTTTTACTTTAAAATTTTAAAATATTGATGTACAGGGTCATGCAACAGCTGAGAGACTCTGGAATCCTACAAGGAAAGCCTTCCCTGAAGTGCAATGGAGGGACCCCTCACAGGAATCTGGCAAGGGCCAGACCCTGCTCTCTTATGGGGCCGACGATATGTGTGTGTTTTCCCTAGGTCTGCAAAAGCTCCTCAGTGGATTCCTGAACAACTGGTGAGACACTACGATTCTGGATGAGAGACTCACTTCACAAGAGCAATTGTATAAGGTTTATCTTACTATGCTCTCATCCCTTTCTCTGTTGAAAATGAATAGAAGACTGGGATGCTTTTTAAAGTTGTATTATTATCTAATTTTCTTTAATGTTTTAGATCATTTTATTTCTTTCCTGTTCCATGCCAGGATAGAGGGTGAAGGGGGGCCTGTTTGGATGTTGCTAAACAGAAATCTCATATGGCCATCTTGAGATTTTTTGAGAGATTTCTGTTTGATATTTATCCTTATCATGTTTCTATTTAAATGGCCCTACCATAAAATCAAGTAGGTCATGTTCTAATCTCTAAAATCCTGGGTTTCACTCTTGATTTTTGTGATTGTTTGTGAAGTCTTTGTTTAATGTCTAAATGTGTCTGTTTTTAAGGCCTGAATTAATTTCTTGCATGTAAAAATTGGAAATGCTGGCTTTAATATTGAAAAAATTAAATGATTTCATCCCTACAAATATATCATTTTAATTGGAATAAGTAAAGTACACTCATTTAAATTTAAATAAAATGGAATGTGAATCCTAAAGACTTGCTAATTTAGCCACGTTGCTCGAAGCTGCAAACTGCAAGCTAAAAGGCTTGAAGCAGCATCCATTTGCATAATAGAAGTGTAAAGGTTTTTTTTTTCTTATTTTTATTAATTTTAATGCAGTGACATTGATAAATCAGGGTACATATATTCCGAGAAAACAGCTCCAGATTATTTTGACATTTGATTATTTTGCATACCCCTCACCCAAAGTCAAATTGTCTTCTGTCACCTTCTATCTGGTTTTCTTTGTACCCCTCCCCTCACCCTACTCCCTCTCTCTCCTTCCTCTCCCCCTCCCTGTAACCCCCACACTTTTGTCCATGTCTCTGAGTCTCATTTTTATGTCCCATATATGTATTGGTTCATATAGTTCTTAGTTTTTTCTGATTTACTTATTTCACTCCTTATAATGTTATCAAGATAATCTATGTTATTGTAAATGATCCAATGTCATCATTTCTTATGGCTGAGTAGTATTCCATAGTATATATGTACCAAAGCTTTTTAATCCACTCGTCCTCTGACGGACACTTGGGCTATTTCCAGATCTTTGCTATTGTGAACAATGCTGCCATAAACATGGGGGTGCATTTCTCCTTTTGGAGCAGTTCTATGGTGTTCTTGGGGTATATTCCTGAAAGTGGGATAGCTGGGTCAAAAGGCAGTTCGATTTTCAATTTTTTGAGGAATCTCCATACTGTTTTCCACAGAGGCTGCACCAGTCTGCATTCCCACCAGCAGTGCAGGAGGGTTCCCTTTTCTCCACATCCTTGCCAGAACTTATTCTGTGTTGTTTTGTTGATGAGCACCATTCTGACTGGAGTGAGGTGACATCTCATTGCAGTTTTAATTTGTATTTCTCTAATCATTAGTAATGTTGAGCATTTTTTTTATATACCTATTGGCCATCTGTATGTCCTCTTTGTAGAAGTGACTATTCATTTTTTTTCCCATTTTTTGATTGGATTGTTTGTCTACCTGGTGTTGAGCTTTACAAGTTCTTTATAAATTTTGGTTATTAACCCTTAATCAGATATACTGTCAAATATGTTCTCCCATTGTGCAGTATGTCTTTTTATTCTGTTCTATTGTCTTTGGCTGTGCAAAAGCTTTTTAGTTTGATATAGTTCCATTTGTTTATCCTGTCTTTTATTTCACTTGCCTGTGGAGACAAATTGACAAATATATTGCTGCGAGAAATGTCAGAGAGCTTACTGCCTATGTTTTCTTCTAAGATGCTTATGGTTTCACAGCTTACATTTAAGTCTTTTATGCATTTTGAGTTTATTTTTGTGAATGGTGTAAGTTGGTGGTCTAGTTTTATTTTTTTTGCAGGTAGCTGTCCAATTTTCCCAACACCATTTATTAAAGAGGCTGTCTTTACTCCATTGTATGCTCTTACCTCTGTTGTCAAATAACAGTTGTCCATAGAGCTGTGGGTTTATTTCTGGGTTCTCCGTTCTGTTCCCATTGATCTATATGCCTGTTCTTATGCCAGTGCCAGGCTGTTTTGAGTACAATGGCCTTGTAGTATAACTTGATATCAGGAAGTGTGATACCTCCCCCTTTATTCTTTTTTTAAGATTGCTGAGGCTATTTGTGTTCTCTTTTGGTTCCATATAAATTTTTGGAATATGTGATCTATATCTTTGAAGTATGTCATTGGTATTTTAATTGATATTGCATTAAATTTATAGATTTCTTTGGGCAATATAGACATTTTAATCATGTTTATTCTTTCCAACCATGACCACGGTATATGCTTCCACTTCTTTGTATCTTCCTTGATTTCTTTTATCAATGTTTTATAATTTTCTGAGTCTTTAGTCTCCTTGGTTAAATGTACTCAGGTATTTTTTTTTTGGTTGTAATAGTGAAAGGGATTGTTTCCTTAATTTCTCTTTCTAACTGTTCATTGCTTGTGTATAAAAATGTCTCTGAACCAAAAAGCCTGTCAATAGATGACTTGATAAAGAAGATGTTGCACATATACACTATGGAATACTACTCAGCCATAAATGATGACATTGGATCATTTACAGCAAAATGGTGGGATCTTGATAACATGATACAAAGTGAAATAAGTAAATCAGAAAAACCAGGAACTGCATTATTCCATACGTAGGTGGGACATAAAAGTGAAACTAAGAGACATTGATAAGAGTGTGGTGGTTACGGGGGGAGGGGGAAAAGGGAGAGGGAAAGGGGGAGGGGGACGGGCACAAAGAAAACTACATAGAAGGTGACAGAGGACAATCTGACTTTGGGCGATGGGTATGCAACATAATTGAATGACAAGATAACCTGGACTTGTTATCTTTGAATATATGTATCCTGATTTATTGATGTCACCCCATTAAAAAAATAAAATTATTAAAAAAATGCCTCTGATTTCTGAGTATTAATTTTATATCCTGCCACTTTGCTGAATTCATTTATGAAGTCCAGTAGTTTTTTGACTGAGACTAGAGTTTTCTATATACAATATCATATCATCTGCAAATAATGATAGTTTTACTTCTTCTTTTCCAACTTGAATGCCTTTTATTTCTTCTTTCTGTCTGACTGCTGTAGCTAGGACTTCCAGGACTATGTTGAATAAGAGTGGTGAAAGGGGGCACTCCTGTCTTGTTCCTGATCTTAAGGGGATTGCTTTTAATTTTTGCCCATTCAGTATGATGTTGGTTGTGGGTTTGTCATAGATGGCTTTTATCATGTTGAGGTATGTTCCCTGTATTCGCACTTTGCTGAGAGTTTTGATCATGAACAGGTGCTGGATTTTATCAAATGCTTTTTTTTTTTTTTTTTTGCATCTATTGAAATTATCATGTGGTTTTTCTCTTTCCTTTTGTTTATGTGATGAATCATATTGATTTGCAAATATTGTTCCAGTCTTGCCTCCCCAGAATAAATCACACTTGATCATGGTGTAGGACTTTTTCCATATATTGTTGGATCTGGTTTGCTAATATTTTCTTGAGGATTTTAGCATCTATATTCATCAGGGATATTGGCCTATAATTTTCTTTCTTTGTGATGTCTTTGCCTGGTTTTGGAATCAGAATTATGCTCACCTCATAAAAGGAGCTTGGAAGTATTCCTTCCTCTTGAATTTTTTGAAATACTTTGAGAAGAATAGGAGTTAGTTCTTTGAATATTTGGTAGAATTCACCTGTGAAGCAATCTGGCCCAGGTCTTTTCTTTGTTGGGAGTTTTTTGATAACTGTTTCTATCTCATTTGGTGTAATCAGTCTGTTTAAGTTTTCTGATTCTTCCAGATTGATTTTTGGAAGACTATACGTTTCAAAGAATTGGTCCATTTCATCTAGATTGTCTAGTTTTTTGGCATACAGTTCTTCAAAGTATTTTCTTACAATATTTTGTATTTCTTTTGTGTCAGTTGTTACTTCTCCACTCTCATTTCTAATTTTATTTATTTAAGTCCTCTCTCTTTTTTTCTTGGTGAGTCTATTTAAAGGTTCTTCAATCTTGTTTACCCTTTCAAAGAACCAGCTCCTAGTTTCATTGTTCCTCTGTATTGTTTCTTTAACCTCTATGTCATTTATTTCTGCTCCGATCTTTATTATTTTTTTCCTTCTACTACATTTGGGCGTTACTTGCTGTTCTTTTTCTAGTTCTTTTGGATGCAGGGTTAAGTTGTTTATTTGAGCTTTTCTTTAGCTTCTTAAAGTGTGCCTGTAGTGCCATACATTTCCCTCTCAGGACTGCTTTCGCTGTGTCCCATAAATTTTGAGTTGTTGTATGCTCATTATTTGTTTCTAGGAATTTTTTTTTTATTTTTTCTTTGATCTCATTCTTAATCCATTCGTTATTTAACAACCTGCTCTTTTGTTTCCATATGTTTAAGAATTTTTGAGCTTTTTTGTTGTGGTTGATTTTCAGTTTCATGCTATTGTGATCAGAGAAAGTGCTTGATATAATTTCCGTCTTCTTAAATTTGTTGAGACCACTTTTGTGCCCTAACATGTGGTCTATCCTAGAGAATGTACAATGAGCACTTGAAAAGAATGTTATTCTGCTGCTTTAGGGTGAAAGGTTCTGAAGATATCTATTAAATCCACTTGATCTAGTGTGTCCTTTTGGTCTGCTGTTTCTTCATTAATTTTCTTTCTTGAGGATCTATCTAGTGATGTTAGTGGGGTATTGAAAACCCCTACTATTATAGTATTGCTGTTGATCTTGCCCTTTATATCCATCAAAGTCTGCTTTATATATTTAGGTGCTCCTATATTAGGTGCGTAGATATTTATAATAGTTATATCTTCCTCTTGGATTGCTCCCTTCATTATTATGTAGTGGCTTTCTTTATCTCTTACTATATTCTTTTTTTTAAAGTCCATTTTGTCTGATATAAGCATTGCTTCCCCAGCTGTTTTTTCATTTCCATTTGCATGAAATGTTTTTTTTTTCCATCCTTTTACCTTCAGTCTATGTGCAAATTTTAAAGTGTGTCTCTTGTAGACAGCATATGTACCGGTCCTGTTTTCTTATCCATGTAGCTACCTTATGTCTTTTGATTGGATCATTTAATCCATTTACATTTAAGGTTATTATTGATATGTAAAGACTATACTTTCAGGGATCATTTCCATAGTTTGTTTTATTGATATGTAGTTGTTTATTGCTAGTTTATTCTTTAAAGCTGTATTCCTTTTTTCTATATTCTTTTCCCACTTTGATCTGTTTACACCATGCCCTTTAACATTTCCTGAAGCATTGGTTTGGTTGTAATAAATTCCTTGAGTTGCTTTTTGTCTGAGAAGCTTTTTATTTCTCCTTCGATTTTAAATGATAGCCTTGGTGGAGAAAGTAGTCTTGGTTGTAGGTTCTTGTTCCGCATTACTTTGAATATTTCTTGCCATTCCCTTCTGGCCTCAAGTGTTTTTGTTGAGGAGTCTGATGTCATTCTTATGGGGGCTCCTTTCTAGGTAATAGCTTTTTTTTCTCTAGCAGTTTTTAATAATTTCTCTTTATCACTTAGCTTTGATATTTTAATTATGATGTGTCTTGTAGATTTCTTTGGGTTTCTCTTTAATGGAGTCCTCTGTGCTTCTTGAACTTGTGAGAGTTTCTCCTGCATTAATTTCGGGAAGTTTTCAGCTATGATATAATTGAACAAAGTCTCTATTCCTTGTTCTTTCTCTTCCTTTTCAGGAACCCCTATGATGCGGATGTTATTTCTCTTTATGTTGTCCCAGAGCTCTCTAAGAGTTTTCTCAGACTTTGTGTGTCTCTTTTATTTTTTCTTCTCTGCTTTCATGCCTTCATTCAAGTTGTCCTCCAACTCGCTGATTCAGTTCTCAGCTCTACCCATCTTGTTTTTAATTCCTTCCATTGTGGTCCTCATTTCTGATATTGTATTTGTCATCTCTGACTGATTCTTTTTTAATATTTCAATATCCTTTTTTATGCTTGCTATTTCTTTATTTAGGTGTTCATAATGACCATCTTTGTTGTTCTAAGATCCCTAAGGATCCTGACAATCATTATTTTGAACTCCGCATCCTGGCATTTCATTATTTCCATATCACTCAGTTCATTTCTTGGATGTTTCTCTTGTGGTTTCATTTGGATTGCACTTCTCTGTCTTCTCATTATATCTGTGTGTTTGGGTTTTTGTTTGTAGAGCTGGTTGAGTCCAGGCTTAGTGTTGTCTTCCTCCAGTTTTCAATTGTGTTATTTCTAGGTCTTCTTGGGTTGGCATCAGCTATTATTTGTAATTATTTCGAATTTGGGCCCCTTTGAAGTCTTGATTTGTTTGTTTTCTTAACAGGTGATTGTCTTGTTTGCTGATCTCAACAGGGGCTTATTTGAAACTGTATCCAAGAATGCGGTGGGTGTAACCTGAGACTCTGAAGTCCTCTTCTGCCAGTTAATCTCTGGGGGTGTGTTGCTTTCTCAGCTTCAGTAGGGAGAGGTGTATCTCAGATCTCCATGGAGAGCTATGTTACTGCCCTTCCTCCCCACTTCTTCTTTTCAGCTGCGCCTTGTTGCACTGATTGGATCTGGAGATATGTCTGGAGATCTGTGTCCTGGAAGCACTTTGACTTTTGATTTGTGGAAGGATCAGCCCCTCCCCCAGCTATGGCCACCTCCAGCACTGAATGAGTCAGCTTTTCAGGTTGTTCCCTGCATTCCTCTGCCCCTCACCATCTGTCTCTCTCTTTCCCCTTTCATTTTGGAAGAAAAGCCTGCCCTTTCAACACACCTCATTCCCTCGTCACCAGGCCAGTGGCTGTGATCAGTATTTACTCCTCTTTTCCTTGGAGAGAGATCCTTTCTGGGCTCTCAGCCTCACCCCTCCTCTGTTTCTGTAAGCAGGGGGGATTCAGGCACTCCATACCAGGTTTGTTGTGGCTTCTTCTTTGCTCCTTGGTTTTTGAGAGCTGTTCTTGTAGTCCAGATTTGGTTTTTCATGATAATTGTTCATAAATTAATTTGTAATCCAGTTAGGTGGTGTGAGCTGGGAGTCTGTGTGTCTGCCTACTCTGCTGCCATCTTCGGGTTTATAATTTTTTGTTGTTTTTTTTACTTGTAGGAAAATAATGAAAGTCACATTGGAATTTTTCAGCTTTAATATGTACTCTTTAAATTGCCTGTTAAATAATGTTAAGGAAATGTTTTAATAAGTATGGAAATATTGCTTGAAAATGCATTTACTATATTTTTGTTAGAAGTGAACATAAAGACAAGTATTTTTTACAATCTTTAATATCAAAATATCATAAAATGTGTTCAACAAATGCTTAAATGTCAATTGTAAATAATATAAAAAGGGGGGAGTCATATCCTGAAACTTTTGCGTACCTACCTTATCAATGTTTTTACTTTAAAAAATTTCTTTTGAATGCTGATGTATAGGAGATGCCAAACCTTTCTCCTGAAAACTTTTACCCTCTTTTGTTTGATCCAGCTAATAATGCTGTTTTATCTTTTTCCAAATAGCTCCAGATATATGGAAAAAGTATATATGAGCAGTGAGTACCCTCAAACCCCTCAGCAAGATCTCAGCATGACTTTTAAGGTCTATAATGACCAAGAGGCAGACAAAGCCCAAAAGAGATCAGGCAAAATGCCAGCTCTTGGCATACGCCCTTAAAGGCTCCAATGCCCCAAAGAGGCCACATAGGATTCCACCAGGGCTCTGCTTCAAGAGTGCAAAGCAAGGTCATTGAGCTGAAGCCTGTCTGGCTTCTTGGCCCCCACCAGGGACATGCCTTTGCTGTGGGAAATAAGGGACACTGGATGGTAAGCTGCCTCCTTGTTCCTCTAAGGGAGGGTTTAATCTCTTCCAGCCCTGTTCCAGTCACCTGTGACCTAACCTTGCCCAGTCTGCTGGAACTTGCCACTGAAGGCTAAAGGTGCCCATAGCCATTGGCCCCATCTCACATCACTGTGGACGAGCCTAAGTTATTTCTTCCAAGTGGCAGGTAAACTGATCTCATTTCTTATGGACACAAGGTCCACTTACTATATCTTGCCTGAATATTAGGGTTTTTATTTATCTCTTGAAAATCTCTGCTGTGGGTGCTGATAGTCTTATTTTCTGCTGCTTTGTTTAAAATATAGTGCATCTTTTATTCCTCTTGCCTCAATGCCCCATGCCTATTTTAGGCTGTGACCTGCTCCTAATTTAGACAAATTTACCCCTGTCACCCAGCATAGTGTACCCCAAGGTTCTGCTCACCACCTCCATGGCTGCAAAATTCCAGAAAAGGGCCCCCTGTTCTCATCTCTCCAGGCTGAAGAAAACAAGGGCTCCATCTCCACACATGACTGCAAATGGTTTTTCCAGTCTACCTGAATCATTAACAGCTAGAAGCATTGGTCATTGGGATTTGGACTCTAGCTGCACAGTGTAGAAATGTGACAATTCAGTGCCATGTAGACTTTTCCTGGATGTGTTTTCTGGACTCCTGCTCCTTTTGACAGCTCTTAATGGACTGAACTGGGGTTGGGTTGCATTTGCAGGGAATGCAGAATGATGATGTGTCAGCATGGACTTGGTGAACATGTTAAGGACATTCAAAACAGCAAAGACTCTATATCCTGTTATAGTGGCTAAGAATTTTCTTAAAGGCTTTAATCCCTGTAATGTATTAAGACACTTGTTTCAGTATCTGTTAACATTGGCTATGCTAATTTTTTGTTTATTCTGTATTTTTCCTATCTGCCCCTGTATTAGAATCTGGGAAATCAGATGAGTGCAAATCTCTGCACATGAGCTAAATTAAAAAATATAAAAAGGGGGCATATTTGGGAGACAGGCTGTAGGCTGCTGAGGTTGCTGTAACCTAAGGCTTGGTTTGGGACTGAGCCTTTCCCACTCTTTTAAATACTAAGATCTTTTGAACACTAAGCTTTTCTCTACACCCTTGACTGTTGCATGATGTACGGTGGTGCACTCTTATGAGGAATTCAATTTATGCCTCAGATAAGTGGCTTTGTATCAGAGACTTCCTTATTTGTATATTGGATTAAGGCTTTAATAGTCTAATAAAGCAAAGACCAACTGCTCGCTCTCTCTGATATTGCCATCAGCATTGAAGAAGCCTCCTGATCTGATCTTCTTTTCTCAGTGAGTCTATTTTCTTAATTCCACACCATTCTCATTCAGGACCCAGAATTACTAGCTGCACTGGTCCGAGGCAAAACTTAACCAGTCCATGGCATCCTACAAGAAGAAAACTGGGACCATAAATATCACAACTTTATTTTCCTCTCTCTGACTTCCCACTAGAACTTTCCATTGGTCTAAACTACAGGGAAGCCAGAAGATCAGGAAGCCCAGTGAGGGAGTCTAATACAAGTCTCCCTTCTTGAACACAGTAGGATTAAAAAAGATAAAGAACGGATCTAGAGAGATAAAGTGACAATGTCCAGCACAGTTGACAATAGAACACACACTTATGGAATACCTATCAGGTTTTATGTATTGTTCTCAGAAATTTTCATGTTGCATCTATCCTCACAATATAACTTTGTCATACATATCATTTCCCTCACTTTTCATATGACAAAATTAAAGTTAAAATTGGTTAGATCACTTGTTCAAGGTGATGTTGGTAGTATTAGAACACAGGCTTGTTAGACTTCCAAGTATGTGCTCTTAATTAATGATCTCACAGAATTGTCTTGATAACAATAATAAATACACAACAGTTCTCTCCTGTACCAGCAGAATAAGAAATGGGAAAAGAAATATGGATTCAGAGATATTAGTCTTTAGTTATCTGTGTGTGTGTGCATGTGTGTGTGTGTGTGTGTGTTATCCTTCCCCAGTTTTGGTATTAGGATTATTTTGGCTTGATAAAATGTGTTAGGAATTATTGCTTCTTCCTCATTTTTTGGAAGACTTTGACAAGGACAGGTATCAAATTTTCTTTAAATATTTGGTAGAATTCACTAGTGAAGCCATCTGGTCCTGGACTTTTACTTTTTAGGAGGTTTTTGATGGTTGTTTTAATTTCCTTGCTGTGGGTCAATCTATTGATACTTAGATCTTCTATTTGCGATTCAGTCTAGGAACATTGTGTATTTCTAGGAACTTATCCATTTCTTCTAGGTTATTGAATTTGGTGGCAAATAGTCTTTCATAGTATTCTTGTATGGTCTTTTGTATTTCTATGGTGTCTATGGTGTTTATTTCTGATTTTGCTTATTTGTCCTGTTTTCCCCTTAGGGAGCCAAGCCAGAGGTTTGTCAACTCCATTAATATCTTTTTTTAACTAGCTATTTGTATCATTGATTTTTATGTAGTCTTTCTTTTCTTATATTTCATTTAATTCTGCTCTAATTTTTATTATTTTCTTTCTTGTCCTGACTTTGGTCTGTTTTTGTTCTTTTTTTTTTTTCCTAATTCTTTAAAATGTAATAGGTTGTTTACTTGGGATTTTTTCTTGTTCCTTGAAATAGGCCAATAATGATGTAAACTTCCTTTTATTATTGCTTTCACTACATTGCAAAAGGATTGATATGTTGTATTGTCATTTTCATGTGTTTCAATGTATTTTTTTTTTTTGGTGGGGTAAAGTTTTGTTTTTCTTCTTTTTTATATTTTTTGTCTTTTTAAAATTTTTATGAATTTTTATGTATTGTGTTTACAAGTATTCAGTGACTTGGTATTCTTAGGAAATATTCTTAAAAGTGGGATAGCTGGGTCAAAAGGCAGTTCCATTTTTAATTTTTTGAGGAAACACCATATGTTCTCCACAGTAGCTTCACAAGTCTAAATTTCCACCAGCAGTGCAGGAGGGTTCCCTTTTCTCCACAACCTTGCCAGAACGTATTGTGTGTTGATTTGTTAATGACTGCTATTCTGACAGGTGTGAGGTGGTATCTCATTGTGGTTTTAATTTGCATTTCTCTGATGATTAGTGACATTGAACATTTTCTCATATCCTTATTAGCCATCTGTATGTCCTCTTTGGAAAAGTGTTTATTCATTTATTTTGCCCATTTTTGATTGGATTGTTTACCTTCCTGGTGTTGAGTTTTACAAGTTCTTTATAAATTTTGGTTATTAACCCCTTTTCAGACATATTGGCGAATATATTCTCCCATTGTGTGGGTTGTCTTTTTATTTTGTTAATGGTGTCCTTTGCTGTGCAGAAGCTTTTTGGTTTTATATAGTCCCATTTGTTTATATCGTCCTTTATTTCATTTGCCCATGGTGATAAATCGGCAAGAATATTGCTGCGATAGATGTCGGAGAGTTTACTGTCTATGTTTTCTTCTAAGATGCTTATGGTTTTGCAACTTAAATTTAAGTATTTTATCCATTTTGAGCTTATTTTTGTGAATAGTGTAAGTTGATGGTCTAGTTTCATTTTTTTCATTTACCTGTACAATTTTTTCAACACCATTTATTAAAGAGGCTGTCTTTACTCCATTGTATGCTCTTACCTCCTTTGTCATATATCAATTGACCATAAAGGCGTGGGTTTATTTTTGGGTTCTCTGTTCTGTTCCATTGATCTTTATGCCTGTTCTTATGCCAGTACCAGGCTGTTTTGAGTACAATGGCCTTGCAATATAACTGGATATCAGGAAGTGTGATACATCCCACTATTCTTTATTTTCAAGATTACTGAGGTTATTTGTGTTCTTTTTTGGTTCCATATAAAGTTTTGGAATATTTGTGCTATATCTTTGAAGTATGCCATTGGTATTTTAATTGGTATTGCATTGAATTTATAAATTGCTTTGGGGAAAATAGGCATTTTAATGATGCTTATTCTTCTTATCCAGGAACACGGTATATGCTTCCACTTATTTGTATCTCTTTTGATTTTTTTTCAATTTCTTATACTTTTCTGAGCACAAGTCTTTTACCTCCTTGGTTAAATTTACTCCTAGTTACTTTATTATTATTATTTTTTGTTATTGCAATAGTGAAGAGAATTGTTTCTGTCATTTCTCTTTCAGACAGTTTATTGTTAGTGTATGAAAATTCCACTGATTTCTGAATAGTAATTATATAGCCTGCCACTTTGCCAAATTCATTTATCAGATCTAGTAGTTTTCTGACTGAGACTTTAGAGTTTTCTATGTGCAGCATCATGTTATCAGCAAATACTTATTGTTTTACTTCTTTTCCAATTTGGATGCCTTTATTTCTTTCCCTTGTCTAATTGCTGTGGATAGGATTTCCAGAACTATGTTGACTAAGAGTGGTGAAAGGGGGCACCCCGGCCTTGTTCCTAATCTACATTGGATTATTCTTAATTTTTGCCCATTGATTATGATTTTGGCTGTGAGTTTGTCATAGATGGCCTTTATTATATTGAGGTATGTTCCTTGTATTTCCACTTTGCTGAGAGTTTGGATCATAAATGGGTACTTGATTTTATCAAATGTTCTTTTTTTTTGCATCTATTGATATAATCATTTGATTTTTACCCTTCTTTTTGTTTATGTGGTGAATTACATTTATTGATGTGCAAATGTTGTACCAGCCTTACCTCCCCAGAATGAATTCCATTTGATCATGATGTATGATTTTTTAAATGTGTTGCTGGATTCAATTTGCTAATATTTTGTTGAGAATTTTAGCATCTTTGTTCATCAAGGATATTGGTCTATAGATTTTTTTCTTTGCAGTATCTTTACCTGGTTTTGGAATGAGGATAATGCTTGTCTCAAAAAAAAATTGCAAGTGTTCCTTCCTCTTGAATTTTTTTAAATAGCTTGAGAAGGATAAGTGTTGGTTCTTCTTTGAATTTTTGGTAGAATTCACCTGTGGAGCCATCCGGCCCAGGACTTATTTTGCTGGGAGTTTTTTCATAACTATTTCAATTTCATTTGTTGTAACCAGTCTGTTTAGGTTTTCTGATTCTTCCAGATTGAATTTTGGAAGATTGTATATTTCTAGAAATTTATCCATTTCACCTAGGTTGTCCAATTTTTTGACATATAAATAAACCTTCATAGTATTTTCTTATAATCTTTTGTATTTCTGCAGTATCAGTTGTTACCGCTCCACTAACATTTCTGATTTTATTTATTTGAGTCCTCTCTCTTTTCCTCTTGATGAGTCTGGTTAACGTTTTGTCAATCTTGTTTACCTTTCCAAAGAACTAACTCTTGGTTTCATTGATCTTTTGTACTTTTTTTTTAGCTTCTATGCCACTTATTTCTGCTGTAATCTTTATTATTTCTTTTCTTCTACTTCCTATGGGCTTTATTTGGTGTTTGTTCTTTTTCTAGTTCTTTCAGGTGCAGGGTTAAGTTGTTTATTTGATCTTTTCTTGCTTCTTAAGTATACCTATAATGCTATAAAATTCCCTTCCAGGACTGCTTTTTCTGTGTTCTATTAATTTTGATTTGTGGTATGTTCATTTTCATTTGTTTCAATGAAATTTTATGTTTCTTCCTTGATATCATTGTTAATTCATTCATTATTTAATAACATGTTATTTAACCTCCAAGTGTTTGAATGATTTTCAGTTATTCTATTTAGTTGATTTCTAGTTTCTTACCATTGTTATCAGAGAAGATGCTTGATATGATTTCAATCTTCTTAAATGTATTGAGACTGGTTTTGTGTCCTAACATATGGTCTGTCTTAGAGAATGTAGCATGAGCACTTGAAAAGAATGTATATTCTGCTGCTTTGAGGTGAAAAGTTCTGAAGATATCAGTTAAATCACTTTGATCTAGTGTATCATGTAAGGCTTCTATTTTTTTGTTAATTTTCTGTCTGGAGGATGTGTCCATTGAAGTAGTGAGGTATTAAAATCCCTTGCTATTATAATGTTGCTGTCGGTCTTTCCCTTTAGGTCCACAAAAATATACTTTATATATTTAGGTGCTCCTATATTAGGTGGATAAATATTTACAATGGTTATATCCTCCTCTTGGATTGTTCCCTTTATCATTATGTAGTGACCTTCTTTATCTCTTACTATAACTTTTGTTTTAAAGGCTATTTTGTCACATATAAATATTGCTGCCTCAATTTTTTTATTTCCATTTGAATAAAATATATTTTTTCCATCCCTTCACTTTCAGTTTGTGTTTATCTTTTGTTCTGAGGTAGATCTCTTGTAAACAGCATTATGTACCAATCCTGTTTTCTTATCCATTCAGCCACCCTATGTCTTTTGATTGGAACATTTAATCCATTTACAATTAAGGTTATTGTTGATATGTACTTATTTATTGCCAGTTTATTCTTTAAATCTACAATCATCTTTTTCTTAATTTCTTTTCTTTTTTTTTCTTTTCTTTTTTTTTTTTTTTACTTTGCTCTTTTTATAGCAATTCCCTTAACATTCTTGCAATGCTGGTTTGGTTGCAATGAATTCTTTAGATTGATTTTTTTGGGGGGGAGGGGTTGTTTCTTTGGGAAGTTTTTTTATTTTTTCTTCAATTTTAAATAATAGCCTTGCTGGGTAAAGTAGTCTTCGTTTTAGGTTCTTGTTTTGAATCACTTTGAATATTTCTTGCCAATCCCTTCTGGCCTCAAGTGTTTCTGTTGAGAAGTCAGATGTCATCCTTATGGGGCTTTGCTGTAGGTAATTAACTGCTTTTCTCTTGCAGCTTTTAGTATTCTTTCATTGTCTCTTAATTTTGACATTTTAATTATGATGTTTCTTGGTGCGGGTCTCCTTGGGTTTCTCTTTAATGAAACTCTCTGTGCTTCTTGAACTTGTGTGACTTTTTCCTCCATCAATTTAAGGAAATTTTCAGCTATGATTTCTTTAAACAGATTCTCTATTCCTTGTTCATTCTCTTCTCCTTCAGGGACCCTTATGAGGTAGATGTTGTTTTTCTTCATGTTGTCACAGAGATCTCTTAGAATTTCCACAGTCTTTTTGAGCCTCTTTTTATTTTGCTGCTCTATTTCTGTGATTATGTTTATCTTGTCTTCTAAATTGCTAATTCGATCCTCTGCTTCTTCCAGTCTGCTGTTGATTCCTTCTAGTGCAGTCTTCATTTCTGATATTATATTTGTCATTTCTGACTGGTTCTTTTTTATGATTTCAATGTCCTTTTTGATGCTTGTTATTTATTTAATTAGGTGTTCATTATTTCCATCCATTGTTGCTCTAAGATCCTTGAGCATCTTAAAAATCATTATTTTAAACTCTGCCTCTAGCAGTTTGGTTACTTCTATTTCATTTAGTTCTTTCTCTAGGGGTTTCTCTTGTTGATTCACTTGGGTCACATTTCTTTATCTGCCCATTTTGTCTTTGTATTAAGTAGCACTGTTTGACTTTGAAATTTTTTGTGGGTTTTTATGACGAAGATGGGCTCAGTGGTACTGACCTCCAGACCAGCTGTTTCTCTGGTTCTAGAAATGCCTCTTGAGTGTACTATTTTCCCTCCTGTTATATGTGAGTATTGAATGCAGTTGGCCCTTTTGTGAGTACGGTTATTTCTTCAGGATGGCTGGCTCTAAGGGTTCATCTTGATCATGTGCATTGTTTGTACTGTTGGGTGTATTTATTCTCCACAGTGTCTGTTGCCTGCTAAACTCCTCCTTTGGATGTGCTGCTTGCTTAATTAGCTGAGTCTAGGGTTGGTTCTATCTGCCCCCACTACCAATTGTGTTCATTCTAGATCTTCTTGGGTTGGTTTCAGCCTTTGTTTGTAACCTATTGTAAGCTACTTGTCTACAGCCACTGCTCTTTTCACTGTTTCTGTCTGGGTTTTCTGTGCCTGCGTAACATGGGAGGGGTCAACTTCTGTATAGAGATCAGCTTCTCCTGCTTAGAGATGACTGTAGCTCTGTAAAAGTCACAAGCTTTGTAAGATTTGCTTTCACTTTTCATTTACTCCACCTCCTCTTTCAGCTGCCTGGTCTTCCCATAGAGTCTTCTGTTAAAAAACTGTTGTGTGGGCTCAGATTGGCCAACCAACTAATCCCTTTATGTGTTGCAAGCCTATTGAGTTAAGTCAGCTGTGGTTAGTAATACAGCATTAGTGGGACCCCCTACTTCAGGGATCTCTTTGTCAGGAGCTCAGTATGGGAAATGTGGCCCTTACTCCAGAGCTTAATCCCTCAGCCACTGCTGAGTATTCAAATTTTATTTCTCCCCAACAAGGTGAGCAGGAGGTTCACATGGAGTGGGGCCAATAGTCTCCTATAGAAAAGTTCTTACAGCTGATGAGACTCTGGAAGACATACTTTTTAAAAAATGTTTATTGTATTGATTTTAGAGAGGGAGAGAGAGAGACAGAAACATTGATATGCTCTTGCATGTGCACTGATTGGGGATCAAACCAGCAACCCTTGCACTTCAGGATGATGCTTCCACCAATTGAGTTTTCCAGTCAGAGCCAAAACACTTTTCAATATATATGCACCCAATCAGGGAGCACAAAAATGAAAAAGACTAATAAGACTAAAGGGAGAAACTTAGAAAACCACAATCGTAGTAGGGGAGCTAAATACTACATTGACAGCTATATAGAGAGAGCATCCAAACAGAAAAATGATAAAAAACTATTGTCTTTAAATGACACACTTGAACAAATGGGCATAATTGACACAAAACTAGCCTCAACAAATTTAAGAAGATTGAAACCATATGAAGCATATTCTCTAACCATAATGCTCTGAAATTAGAATCAACTGCAAAGAAAAAAAATGAAGCAGCAAATCCCCACAAATATGTGGAAATTAAAAAACATGTTACTAAAAATGATTGGTTCAAAAAAGATATAAAAGCTGAGATCAAAAGATATATAGATGTGTATACAACATAATCAACTGTTCAAATGCTACAGAAATGATTACCTGAAACCTATTTACTCTTATTGATCAATGTCTCTCGATTAAATTTAATTTTCTAAATAAATTTTTTTTTAAAAAAAAAAAGAAGATTCTAAGATGGTTATGAAGTAGGCAGATGTTCTAACTGCCACCTCTCAGGACCAAATTAGATTACTACATAATTTAAAAACAATAACCTTGAAAAACCAACTTTGGAATAAACAAAGAGGAGTACATTACCAAGAAGCATAGAAGAAGCCACATCAAGACTGGTAGAAAGGGCAGAGACATGGAAAGGGCTGCCCACTCCCAGAAGCAAGTAGGGCTGAGGATCCAGAGGGACTCTTATTGTGGGGAGGGTCATGCTGAGAAGTGTGGATAATAAGACCCAGGCCCAGAGCCCCAGCCTAGAGCTTTAGTGCCTAGAAGAGGTGCTCACAGACATTTGGAAGTGAAAATAGCCAGGTGCCTCCTTTATCATTATAAAATGTTCATCTTTGCAAAAATAAATAATGGGATTATATCAAACTAAAAAAAAAAGATTCTGCACAACAAAAGAAACCACCAACAAAACTAAAAGACAAACACCAAATAAGAGAAGATATTTACAAACAACAGCTCCAACAACGTGTTAATATCTAAAATATATAAACAACTCATGCAATTCAACACCAAACAAACATACATTCCAATTAAAAAATGGGAAGTCTCAATTTTGTGTCCCACCTGTGTCACCCTGTTAAAATTAATTGTCTAAATGAAAATGAAAATTAAAAAATGGGCAGAGGACCTGAACAGTCACTTCTCTCAAGAAGACATACAAATTGCCAACAAATATATGAAAAGATACCTAACCTTACTAGCTATTAGGAAAATGCAAATTAAAACTACAATGACATATCAGTTCACACCTGTTAGAATTGCTATCATCAACAAGATAAATAATAACAAGTGTTGGAGAGGTTGTAGGGAAAAAGGAACCCTCGTTAACTGCTGGTTGAGAATGTAAACTGGTACAACCATGTGGAAAACAGCATGGAGCCTTCTCAAAAAATTAAGAATAAACTTACCACATGACCCAATAATCCCTCTTCTGGGTTTCTACCTGATGTTCACTACAACAATATTCATGGTGGCCAAAACATGGAAACAACTGAAGTGTCCTTTAATAGATAACTGGATAAAGATGTGGTAGATATATACAATGGAATATTATTCAGCCATAAAAAATAAAATATTGTCATTTGTGACAACATACATGGACTTTGAGAATATTATGCTAAGTGAAATAGGGCAGTCTGAAAATGTTAAGAACCATGTGATTTCACTCATATGTGCAATATAAAACTGAAAGCAACAAATGAACTAACTAGAAAAACAAGTAAACAAAAATACATAGACATAGGCAATAGTATAGAGGTTATCAGAGGGAAGGGGCCTTGGGGTAGTACAGGGTAAAAGGAGTCAAATATACAGTGACAGGAGATTTCATTTTAGCAGATGTACACAATGCAATATATAAGTGATATAAAATTGTATGTTTGAAACCTATATTATCTTTTTTTTAAATAATTTTATTTTTTTAATGGGGTGACATCAATAAATCAGGATATATATATTCAAAGATAACAAGTCCAGGGTATCTTGTCGTTCAATCATGTTGCATACCCATCACCCAAAGTCAGATTGTCCTCCGTCACCCTCTATCTTGTTCTCTCGGTGCCCCTCCCCCTCCCCCTTTCCCTCTCCCATTCCCACCTCACCCCCGTAACCACCAAACCCTTATCAATGTCTCTCAGTTTCACTTTTATGTCCCATCTACGTATGGAATAATGCAGTTCCTGGTTTTTTCTGATTTACTTATTTCGTTTCGTATCATGTTATCAAGATCCCACCATTTTGCTGTAAATGTTCCGATGTCATCATTTCTTATGGCTGAGTAGTATTCCATAGTGTATATGTGCCACATCTTCTTTATCCAGTCATCTATTGACGGGCTTTTTGGTTGTTTCCATGTCCTGGCCACTGTGAACAATGCTGCAATAAACATGGGGCTGCATGTGTCTTTACGTATCAATGTTTCTGAGTTTTAGGGGTATATACCCAGTAGAGGGATTGCTGGGTCATAAGGTAGTTCTATTTGCAGTTTTTTGAGGAACCACCATACTTTCTTCCATAATGGTTGTACTACTTTACATTCCCACCAACAGTGGATGAGGGTTCCTTTTTCTCCACAGCCTCTCCAACATTTGCTATTACCTGTCTTGCTAATAATAGCTAATCGAACAGGAGTGAGGTGGTATCTCATTGCCGTTATGATTTGCATTTCTCTAATAGCTAAAGAAGATGAGCATCTTTTCATATATCTGTTGGCCATTTGTATTTCTTCCTGGGAGAAGTGTCTATTCATATCCTATTCCCATTTTTTTATGGGATTGTTTGTTTGTTTGTTGTTGAGTTTTATGAGTTCTTTGTATATTTTGGATATTAGGCCCTTATCTGAGCTGTTGTTTGAAAAAATCATTTCCCATTTAGTTGGCTTTCTGTTTATTTTGTTATCAGTTTCTCTTGCTGAGCAAAAACTTCTTAGTCTGATGTAGTCCCATTCATTAATTTTTGCCTTCACTTCTCTTGCCATTGGGGTCAAATTCATTAAATGCTCTTTAAAACCCAGGTCCATGAGTTGAGTACCTATGTCTTCTTCTATGTACTTAATTGTTTCAGGTCTTATGTTTAGATCTTTGATCCATTTTGAGTTAATTTTTGTACAGGGGGAGAGACTGTAGTCCACTTTCATTCTTTTGCATGTGGCTTTCCAGTTTTCCCAGCACCATTTATTGAAGAGGCTTTCTTTTCTCCATTGTGTGTTGTTGGCCCCCCTTTATCAAAAATTATTTGACTATATATATGTGGTTTTATTTCTGGACTTTCTATTCTGTTCCATTGGTCTGAGTGTCTATTTTTCTGCCAATACCATGCTGTTTTGATTGTCGTGGCCCTATAATAGAGTTTGAAGTCAGGTATTGTAATGCCCCCAGCTTCATTCTTTTTCGTTAGGATTGCTTTGGCTATTCGGGTTTTTTTATAGTTCCATATAAATCTGATGATTTTGTTGCTCTATTTCTTTAAAAAATGTCATTGGAAGTTTGATGGGAATTGCACTAAATTTGTATATTGCTTTGGGTAATATACCCATCTTGATTATATTTATTCTTCCTAGCCAAGAACAAGGTATATACTTCCATCTCATTATATCTTTTTCAATTTCCCTTAAAAATGGTTTATAGTTTTCATTATATAAGTCCTTTACATTCTTTGTTATGTTTATTCCTAAGTATTTTATTTTTTTTGTTGCAATCGTGAAGGGGATTATTCTTTTGAGTTCGTTCTGAATTGTTTCATTGTTGGCATATAGAAAAGCTATTGACTTCTGTATGTTAATTTTGTATCCTGCGACCTTACTGTATTGGCTTATTGTTTCTAGTAGTCTTTTTGTGGATTCTTTGGGGTTTTCGATGTATAGGATCATATCATCTGCAAAAAGTGATACCTTTACTTCTTCTTTTCCGATATGGATGCCTTTTATTTCTTTGTCTTGTCTGATTGCTGTGGCGAGAACCTCTAGTACCACATTAAATAAGAGTGGAGAGAGTGGACAACCCTGTCTTGTTCCTGATTTAAGGGGGAAAGCCTTCAGTTTAGTGCCATTTAATATGATGTTAGCTGATGGTTTATCATATATGGCCTTTATCATGTTGAGATATTTTCCTTCTATACCCATTTTGTTGAGAGTCTTAAACATAAAATTGTGTTGTATTTTATCGAAAGCCTTTTCTGCATCTATTGATAAGATCATGTGGTTTTTGTTCTTTGTTTTGTTGATATGGTGTATTACGTTAACCGTTTAACGTATGTTGAACCATCCTTGAGATTCTGGGGTGAATCCCACTTGATCATGATGTATTATTTTTTTAATATGTTGTTGTATTCGATTTGCTAGTATTTTGTTTAGTATTTTAGCATCTGTATTCATTAGAGATATTGGTCTGTAGTTTTCTTTTTTTGTGCCATCCTTGCCTGGTTTTGGTATGAGGGTTATGTTGGCATCATAAAATGTATTTGGAAGTATTGCTTCTTCTTCAATTTTTTGGAAGACTTTGAGTAGAATAAGAACCAAGTCTTCTTTGAATGTTTGATAAAATTCGCTGGTATAGCCGTCAGGGCCTGGACTTTTATTTTGGGGGAAGAGAAACCTATATTATCTTAATACCTAATATCACCCAAATAAATTGAATTAAAAAAAAAAAACTATGAGGAGATGACGTCAGAGTAATGGCGGGGTAGGAAGCGATACCGATAAATCTCCCCCAAAACTCAACAAGATCTTCAACCAGAAACAGAAAAACCTATACATGGAGCTTCCAGATGCTTCACAATACACCCAAAGGTATGATTGAGTGAAAAATTGGCTAAATATATAACCAAACCCCGAAGGAAACAGGGAGTAAGAAATGCTCCACCTTCCTCACTAACCTAAACAGGGCGGCTTTCTCTGGTAACTGTGAATATAGAAACTGAGGCGGGCAAAGGGGGTGAATAGATCCAGGCCGCGACAAAAACGGCCGAACCAGGCTGTGGCACAAAAATCCAAGCCGAGGAAAATCTGATCCTGTGGCAAGCCGGGCAATACAAGCTAACACTCGCGCCAAACCCAAACAAAGAAAGACAAGCGGAGCGGCCATTTTACCCGGTCTCCTGGTTGGTGCGCAGTTAGTGGGCGAGAATTTCTTCCTAGGCTCCGAGAGTGGGTGCCCGTGTTACCCCACGGAGAGGCAGGGTCAGAGGCCTTTCTGTGGGCCGAGGTCAGAGTCTCTGCGCAGCCCCAGCACCCTGGGAAAGCCACGCATGGGAGGGAGTGAGAACTAATTCCAACAGTGGAGATTTTCCGTGCTGGAGGGTGTTTCACTCAGAGGGAAACGCGGCCGGCCTCATGTCCTGGTTTGCGCGCGCAGATAAGGAGTGAGCGATTCCTCCGAGTGCCTCGGCAGTGCGCGCCCGTGTTAGCGCACAGAGGGGCAGAGTCAGGGGCCTTTGTGTGGGCCAAAGCGGAATCTCAGGCCGCCCTAGCACCTTGCAAAAGCCACGCACGGGGACAGAGCGAGACTCAATTCCAACGCTGCAACTTTTCCCTGCGGTTGGGGGTTTCACTCAGAGCGTGAGACTGCTGGCCGGATATCCTGGTCACAGACAGTGAGTGAGAGTTTCCTCCAAGCACCCCGGAAGTGGGCGCCCGCTTGTGTTACCGGACAGAGTGGCAGAGCCAGAGGTCTTTGAGTGGGCAGAATGCCCGCCTGATTATGCTAGCAGCTCTGACTGACTGAGCCTTACCCAGAGCCTTGTGCTGAGTGGAAATAGAGTGGGGAGTTGCCAGCTCTTTGAGTCTCTTACTATCCAGGCAGAGGCAGCAGCAACCTCATAGCTGGATTATCAGGCTACTAATTGAGGAAGGAAAGACTAGGAGAAAGGCTCCAGGAACACGGACTCTCTCACTGTCAGAGCCTATAAATGCTAATGAGCTTCGACTGCCAATGAGACTAAAGCACAATACATGACATTGCCATAGAGACTTATCAGCTGCAAACCTCTACCTGAGCGTGCCAAAGGGGCAGAACCCGGGGTACAGAGTCATCGACCAGGAAGAGGGAGAGAAAAGAAAAAGCAAGAAGATAACCTCTCAAAATCAAGAATAATCTGCAGACTTTATAACCTATCCCATTTTATTATATTTGTTCGTTTGTTTCTCTTATCTTCATTCTTGATACTTTTTTTTCCTCCTCCAATTTGGCCGATTAACTCTCTACCGGTCTTTCTCTCTCCTCTCCTTGAACTACACTACCTATAAGTGTTACATCTCCCATTATATTTTCTCTTCTCTTCCTTTCTCTCTATGAGGGTTGCATTCTAAAACCCTTAACTCTCTCTCTCTCTCCTTTCTTTTTTCTTCTTTTAGTGGTTCCCTCTTTTTTTCTCTCTCTCTCTTTCTTTTCTCCCTCTATATTAGTTTCTTCCTTTCTCCTTTACATCTCCTCTCATTCAAACCTCAATAACAAACAAATTATCTTATCTGGGACTCAAACTTATGTTTGTGGCATTTTGGGGGTTTTTTACTTCACCTTTTTAACTCACTAGCAGTGCTCCCATCCCTGGCTCTCCATATTATCTAGTTCTTGTTACACTAAATACAATAGTAATTTTTTAATTTGTCCCCCCATTTTTCCGTTTTCCTCTTATTCCTCTCATAACTCTTAAACAACCAACACCTAAAAGCAAATCATTTTATTCTTGACCCAAATTTTTTCCTTATTTGCTTTTTGTGGGTCCATACGCTCTTCTTTTTTCTTTTCTTTTTTTTTTTGCCCCATTATTACTTTTCCCCAATTCAGGCCCTCCATCACAGGCATTGTTTGTTATAATTCACAGTCCACCACAAGATTTTCTCAAGAAAGAGGGGAGAGGAGAGGAAAAAAGAAGGGGGGGAATAATTTCCTTTTTTAAAAAATTTTTATTTTATTTTATTTTTCTTTATTTCATTATTAATTTTTTAAAAAAAAAACAACTCTTTTCGATTTTTTATTTTTTTATTAATTTTTAAACCTTTTATTCTTTATTAAATCTCATTAATACTATCAACAAAACCACCCTCAGATGCCATTAAGGAAGAGAAAATCGAATATCATGGATACAAAAGAAAGAGAGGTAACACAGATAGATGAGGAAAAATATATGGAGAAAAAATTTAATATATTGGAAACCTTGGAGCTAAATGACAGAGAATTCAAGATAAAAATCCTAAAAATCCTCTGAGATATACAAGAAAACACAGAAAGGCAATTTAGGGAGCTCAGAAAACAACTCAATGAACACAAAGAATATATGTCCAAGGAAATTGAAACTATAAAAACAAATCAAACAGAGATGAAAAACTCAATTCACGAGCTGAAAAACGAAGTAACAAGCTTAGCTAATAGAACAGGTAAGATAGAAGAGAGGATTAGTGAAATAGAAGACAAGCAACGTGAGGCACAACAGAGAGAAGAAGAAAGAGACTCAAAAATTTAAAAAAATGAGATAGCCCTATCAGAATTATCTGACTCCATCAAAAAGAATAACATAAGAATAATAGATATATCAGAGGGAGAAGAGAGAGAAAATGTAATGGAGAACATACTCAAACAAATAATAGATGAGAACTTCCCAAGCCTGTGGAAAGAACTAAAGCCTCAAGTTCAAGAAGCAAACAGAACGCCAAGTTTTCCTAACCCCAACAAACCTACTCCAAGGCATATCATAATAAAATTGACACAAACCAACAGCAAAGAAAAAATTCTCAAGGCAGCCAGGGAAAAGAACACAACATATAAAGGAAGGCCCATTAGATTATCATCAGATTTCTCAGCAGAAACTCTACAAGCTAGAAGAGAGTGGACCCCAATATTTAAAGTCCTGAAAGAGAGGAACTTTCAACCACGAATACTATACCCATCAAAGCTATCCTTCAAATATGAAAGAGAAATAAAAACATTCACAGATACAGAAAAGATGAGGGAATTTATCATCAGAAAACCCCCACTCCAGGAATTACTAAAGGGGGTTCTCCAATCAGATACAAAGAACAAAAAAAAAACAGAGCCACAAGTAAAAGCTCAAAGAAGAACACAATAAAACCAAATTTAAACTGTGACAACAACAAAAAGAAAGAGGGGGAGAAGATGGAGACTAACAGTAGCAAAGGACGATGGAGTGCAAAAGTACTCACAAAATAGTTCGCTACAATGAACAGGGTAGGGACCCTTTTCATTATTCAAAGGTAACCACCATTGAAAAAACTACCACAGAAGCACATGAGATAAAAAAGATAGCAACAGAGGAAAGATGTATGGAATACAACCAAGTAAAAACAAAAGATAGAAAAACAAAAGAGAAGGATCAAACAAGACACAAAACTAACAAAAAGCAATCTATAAAATGGCAATAGGGAACTCACAAGTATCAATAATTACACTAAATGTAAATGGATTAAACTCACCAATAAAAAAGCACAGAGTAGCAGAATGGATTAAAAAAGAAAATCCAAGTGTATGCTGCCTACAGGAAACTCATCTAAGTAACAAAGATAAAAACAAATTCAAAGTGAAAGGCTGGAAAACAATACTCCAAGCAAATAACATCCAAAAAAAAGCAGGTGTAGCAATATTCATATCGGATAAGGCTGACTACAAGACAGGAAAAGTACTCAGAGGCAAAAATGGCCATTTCATAATGGCTAAGGGGACACTGAATCAAGAAGACATAACAATTCTTAATATATATGCACCAAACCAAGGAGCACCAAAATATATAAGACAGCTACTTATCTATCTTAAAACAAAAACTGACAAAAATACAATCATACTTGGAGACCTCAATACACCGCTGACGGCTCTAGATCGGTCATCCAAACAGAGAATCAACAAAGACATAGTGGCCTTAAACAAAACACTTGAGCACCTGGATATGATAGACATCTACAGGACATTTCATCCCAAAGTGACTGAGTATACATTTTTCTCCAGTGTACATGGATCATTCTCAAGAATTGACCATATGTTGGGCCACAAAAACAACATCAGCAAATTCAGAAAAATTGAAGTTGTACCAAGCATATTTTCTGATCATAAAGCCTTGAAACTAGAATTCAACTGCAAAAAAGAGGAAAAAAATCCCACAAAAATGTGGAAACTAAACAACATACTTTTAAAAAATGAATGGGTCAAAGAAGAAATAAGTGCAGAGATCAAAAGATATATACAGACTAATGAAAATGACAATACGACATATCAGAATCTATGGGATGCAGCAAAAGCAGTGATAAGAGGGAAGTTCATATCACTTCAGGCATATATGAACAAACAAGAGAGAGCCCAAGTGAACCACTTAACTTCACACCTTAAGGAACTAGAAAAAGAAGAACAAAGACAACCCAAAACCAGCCGAAGAAAGGAGATAATAAAAATCAGAGCAGAAATAAATGAATTAGAGAACAGAAAAACTATAGAAAAAATTAATAGGACAAGGAGCTGGTTCTTTGAAAAGATCAACAAAATTGACAAACCCTTGGCAAGACTTACCAAGGAAAAAAGAGAAAGAACTCATATAAACAAAATCCAAAATGAAAGAGGAGAAATCACCACGGACACCGTAGATATACAAAGAATTATTGTAGAATACTATGAAAAACTTTATGCCACTAAATTCAACAACCTAGAAGAAATGGATAAATTCCTAGAACAATACAACCTTCCTAGACTGAGTCAAGAAGAAGCAGAAAGCCTAAACAGACCTATCAGTAGAAAAGAAATAGAAAAAACCATTAGAAACCTCCCCAAAAATAAATGTCCAGGCCCTGACGGCTATACCAGCGAATTTTATCAAACATTCAAAGAAGACTTGGTTCCTATTCTACTGAAAGTCTTCCAAAAAATTGAAGAAGAAGCAATACTTCCAAACACATTTTATGAGGCCAACATAACCCTCATCCCAAAACCAGGCAAGGATGGCACAAAAAAAGAAAACTACAGACCAATATCTCTAATGAATACAGATGCTAAAATACTAAACAAAATACTAGCAAATCGAATACAACAACATATTAAAAAAATAATACATCATGATCAAGTGGGATTCATCCCAGAATCTCAAGGATGGTTCAACATACGTTAAACGGTTAACGTAATACACCATATCAACAAAACAAAGAACAAAAACCACATGATCTTATCAATAGACGCAGAAAAGGCTTTCGATAAAATACAACACAACTTTATGTTTAAGACTCTCAACAAAATGGGTATAGAAGGAAAATATCTCAACATGATAAAGGCCATATATGATAAACCATCAGCTAACATCATATTAAATGGCACTAAACTGAAGGCTTTCCCCCTTAAATCAGGAACAAGACAGGGTTGTCCACTCTCTCCACTCTTATTTAATGTGGTACTAGAGGTTCTCGCCACAGCAATCAGACAAGACAAAGAAATAAAAGGCATCCATATCGGAAAAGAAGAAGTAAAGGTATCACTTTTTGCAGATGATATGATCCTATACATCGAAAACCCCAAAGAATCCACAAAAAGACTACTAGAAACAATAAGCCAATACAGTAAGGTCGCAGGATACAAAATTAACATACAGAAGTCAATAGCCTTTCTATATGCCAACAATTAAACAACTGAGAAGGAACTCAAAAGAATAATCCCCTTCACGATTGCAACAAAAAAAAAATAAATACTTAGGAATAAACATAACAAAGAATGTAAAGGACTTATATAATGAAAACTATAAACCATTGTTAAGGGAAATCAAAAAAGATATAATGAGATGGAAGAATATACCTTGTTCTTGGCTAAGAAGAATAAATATAATCAAGATGGGTATATTACCCAAAGCAATATACAAATTTAGTGCAATTCCCATCAAACTTCCAATGACATTTTTTAAAGAAATAGAGCAAAAAAATCATCAGATTTATATGGAACTATAAAAAAACCCGAATAGCCAAAGCAATCCTAACGAAAAAGAATGAAGCTGGGGGCATTACAATACCTGACTTCAAACTCTATTATAGGGCCACGACAATCAAAACAGCATGGTATTGGCAGAAAAATAGACACTCAGACCAATGGAACAGAATAGAAAGTCCAGAAATAAAACCACATATATATAGTCAAATAATTTTTGATAAAGGGGCCAACAACACACAATGGAGAAAAGAAAGCCTCTTCAATAAATGGTGCTGGGAAAACTGGAAAGCCACATGCAAAAGAATGAAAGTGGACTACAGTCTCTCCCCCTGTACAAAAATTAACTCAAAATGGATCAAAGATCTAAACATAAGACCTGAAACAATTAAGTACATAGAAGAAGACATAGGTACTCAACTCATGGACCTGGGTTTTAAAGAGCATTTTATGAATTTGACTCCAATGGCAAGAGAAGTGAAGGCAAAAATTAATGAATGGGACTTCATCAGACTAAGAAGTTTTTGCTCAGCAAGAGAAACTGATAACAAAATAAACAGAAAGCCAACTAAATGGGAAATGATTTTTTCAAACAACAGCTCAGATAAGGGCCTAATATCCAAAATATACAAAGAACTCATAAAACTCAACAACAAACAAACAATCCAATAAAAAAATGGGAAGAGGATATGAATAGACACTTCTCCCAGGAGGAAGTACAAATGGCCAACAGATATATGAAAAGATGCTCATCTTCTTTAGCTATTAGAGAAATGCAAATCAAATCAGCAATGAGATACCACCTCACACCTGTTCGATTAGCTGTTATTAGCAAGTCAGGTAATAGCAAATGTTGGAGAGTCTGTGGAGAAAAAGAAACCCTCATACACTGTTGATGGGAATGTAAAGTAGTACAACCATTATGGAAGAAAGTATGGTGGTTCCTCAAAAAACTGAAAATAGAACTACCTTATGACCCAGCAATCCCTCTACTGGGTATATATCCCAAAAACTCAGAAACATTGATACGTAAAGACACATGCAGCCCCATGTTTATTGCAGCATTGTTCACAGTGGCCAGGACATGGAAACAACCAAAAAGCCCATCAATAGATGACTGGATAAAGAAGATGTGGCACATATACACTATGGAATACTACTCAGCCATAAGAAATGATGACATCGGAACATTTACAGCAAAATGGTGGGATCTTGATAACATGATACGAAGCGAAATAAGTAAATCAGAAAAAAACAGGAACTGTATTATTCCATACGTAGGTGGGACATAATAGTGAAACTAAGAGACGTTGATAAGAGTGTGGTGGTTACGGGGGGGAGGGGGGAATTGGAGAGGGATTGGGGGTGGGGAGGGGCACAAAGAAAACAAGATAGAAGGTGACAGAGGACAATCTGACTTTGGGTGGTGGGTATGCAACATAATTGAACGACAAGATAACCTGGACTTGTTATCTTTGAATATATGTATCCTGATTTATTGATGTCACCCCATTAAAAAAAATAAAATTATTAAAAAAAAACAAAAAAGTATGAGATAAATACTATTCAAACAACCTCAGATATGTTAAGAAAACTACACCTATTTCTTAATTCCTCCTTATCAGCCTTCTCCAAAGTGCCTAGTATTTATCACTTCCCTCCACTTTCTTATAAACCCCAACTGAAGTATTGTTGTTAATGGGCAACTATTTTGTTAACTAATATCTTAGTATTAACTGATAGAATTTGAGGGTGTAACTACCTCCATGGGAAACGGCATTTTAATAGAGTTCTCTCTTTTTATCTCACTTTCCTACCTTTTCCAGGGTAGACATATAGAAAGGAAGATTTTTGAATTCACAGAAGCAGACAGTAAAATGACAGTTGCCAAGGCTGGGGTATGTGGGAAATTGGGAGATATTTCTCAAAGGGTAAAATAATTTTCAGTGACAAGTAAGTAAGTTCTGGAGATTATATATACAACATGGTAACCATATATATATAGCATGATTAATGATATTGTATTGTACACTTGAAATTAACTAAGAGAGTAGATCTTAAGTGTCCTCACCAAAAATAAAGTAACTATGTGAATTGATGCACATCTTAATTAGCTTGATTGTGGTAATCATTTTCACAATACGTACATGTATCAAATCATCATATTGTATACCTTAAATATGTGCAATTTTATTTGTCAATTATATTTCAAAACAACTAGAAAAATAACTGTGATGGGAAAAATTAATTAAAAATAAAGACTTGGTTCTGAGCTAGAAAAGCAGATGAGCCTTATCTTAGTCTATTGCTCCAGTTAGTAGATGAAATACGATTTACACACTTCTAACTCAGTTAAAATAAAGCAACTTAATCTGATTTTATCTTGACTGGAACTCCAATATCCCCAGGATCTTTCAGGTTAATATTCAGTCAATTCAAAGTTTAAACTTCCTATTAAGGCAGTCTTTTACCTTCTCAAAATATCTTCACTTCTCCTTCCCTAAGACAACACTGGGGTACAAAGAGAAGCTTATACAGCCTCATTGCACTGGAGAATGGATCTTTATGCTGCATGTTCATCTGCGGTTTCTTTCTGAACTTTGCTGAGATGCTCATAACCATGACTAATCATCATAAGTAGTGAACAGGTACCCACAACACAGTGTCTTGAGGCCACTCGGCCTTTGGAAAATCATGCTGGGAACCACAGCTAATGACCATAATAAACCTTGCAATTACTCTAATGGTAAGGTTCCTATACTCAACTCACTCCTTTTCTGGTCCACTTATCATTTCTTCATTCTTGTATCCCCCACCAAGACACATGAAAATTTAAGATTTCTTTTATAAGGCCCCAGGATCAGGTACATTATCCCTAGTCCTCTCTTTGCTTTAACATGCCATTGTGCCATTTCTATTCAACTTTTTATTGATGTGTGGCACCATGTGATCACCTCCAAATGTTATAAACAGGAAAGGTGATACCAGCCCCTTTTGTGGCTTAATGTGTGGGGCCAGCATCCTAAGCATATTCCTTCCCAAGTATCTCCAAGCTCCTTCAAGAGCCAAAATGGCTGTCAGCTTTCTGAATAGCAGAAATTTCTGTTATATTAGTATCCCCATCTTTTCTACAGAATGGCTGATGGTTCAGTATTATTTTCAGACCATCTTTTTGCACTTGGTATGTAAAGGAAATCTTTACCTTCATCAAAGCCTGGCTTTTGAAACTATTATCTCACAATAAACTCAACAGATTATGCTTTGAAACTCATTTGTTGCAGGTTTTATTGTCTTTCACTGAAACAATAAATTCAATTGATTCATTGAGTAATAGGAGTACAAGACAACAAGGAGACAGATTATCAGGAGTAAATGGCAACAAACATTTGTTTAATATCAAAAATATACAGGGCAAGTTTTCATTTTTCAATTTAGCCTAAATATATATATATATATTTAGGCTAAATATATATATATATTTAATATATATATATATATATATTAAAGCTACCTACTGTTCTCGGTAGATGTACATGGTGAATAACAGGAAACATCCTCAAATTAATTTCTAGCACTACATTTTTACTATAAAACAAAATGATTTCCAAACCATGAACAATTATATTTGGCTATTTTCAGCACAATGACACATCAGCATGGCCAATCCTTTCTTCATTGGATCTGTTAATAGAATTTTGTGACTAATTTTTTTTGTCTGAATAACTGGGGGTTAACCTGAAACCTATTATTTTTTTAAATTTATGGCTGAAAATCTTATGAGTTCAATTTCCTGTCTTAGTGAAGTACAGTATAGCAAGTTACATTAGAGAGCAAAATTTATATTTGAAGACTGAAGACATTGCTAGGTCTTAGAGTCATTTTTCCTATCATCGATGGCATCGTTCCAGACTAGTGATGTAGTTGTAAAAGGCTTACAATATTGTATTTAACCTGTAGTGAATTCACAATGCACTAGAAATGCTTAGGAAAAAAAAGAAAGAAACTAGAACACGGTTATCTTTTTATACACCTCTTTCCATAAAAATGCAATTCAGAAAAAAGTTTGGTAAATTAAGGGTCCTAGTTAAAGAAAGTTGCATTAATCACTTGGATACATGTTTGAAGATTACTAGAACAAGATTTTAACTACGTTAAATAAAATTTTATTTCAAATAATGCTACAAACTTCTTAAATATTCCAGTAAGCCTTTTTTCTTATCAAAAATCCTTTAAGATTGTTCACTAATTATTATTTTTGCTTTATTGAGCCTAAAATGCAATGATTTTCATATTTCCAAATATGCCTTTAATAAAGTGCTTACAAGATTTGCATGGGAAAAAACTAGTTATTTGGACAGTGATGTTATTTTTTTTTAATTTTCCTGATTTTATTGCCCTGCCCCCCATATTGTTCAGAATCAGTCCAATTCTTGCTCTAATTTAAGAGAAGCTGTCATTTGTTAAAGTGATTCTTTAGATAGGTCACTGAGAGTGGTTGCTTTTCCTTCTAAGGAATCTAAGTGAATAATTACATTTTTTACTTAATGAACAGCTTACGGTTAAAAAGCATCTCAAGTTATAGCCAGACAAAAATATGAAAGGATGAGACACTTACATGAATATATGATATTCTATATCTCTTTTATTTTTATTGCTAAACAAATTTTGCAGATTTGAAAAAGGCTAGTTTAACAGCCATGGAGCAAAAACCCTTGTTACCTTGCATATTAACAGTAGTATCCTTAACTTATTGAAAAAACAATATGAGACACAACAAAAGAGCAACTCTGAGGTGTTTTTAAAGAATGAAAGGGTGAGAAGAAGGGGACAAAAAACTACATAATAGTTAAGGCAATAATTATATTTGTTAAGGGAAGAGCAAAGTACCACTTTGTATCCCCATTTCTTTTGCTAAAGCTGGTAGAGATTGTCTTTATATCAATGAAACAGGCTTGGAGATTAGAGCAGAAGTATTTTCATCTGAACTCAGCCACATTTCCCTCTTCCCAGGATTTCTTGGGTAAAATTGCAATGATTGATTTATGTGCATAGAATATGGACCATTTCCCAATGACAATGAAGGAGATTTCTTCTGAGAATGTACTGGGGAATGTCAAAAACAGTAGCAGGGACATTCTTAGCAGTAGCAGAAGCAGGGAAGGCGGGGTGGTGTACAGATAAACATCAGCCAGCAGAAGCCAAGAGGCCCAGCATGGGACTTGTCTGCCAATGAAAATCAAACCTACCCCTTGCCAGTAAGCCACATCCCAAACTTTCGATATAATGCTGTTTCAGAGGTCAATTTTTCCAAGAGCTTTCTATGAAAAGATTTTAAATGGAAATATAAGCTTTATGTAAGCGATACTGAAAAAGAAATGCGAATCTCTTCTCCACCTTGCACTCACTTTTCCTGCTGTGTTTTAGGCAAAAGAAAAACTTACCAAAAATGACTGAAGAGGCCAGCCTCTGACCTCCTCAGATCCTGCTCCCTCTAATCCGGTCACAGTTGACTGACAGTCAGGAAATACTCTTCTTTGAAGGTACAGCAGGTTAACAGCAAATGACTAATATGATCTTATCTTCCAGCAATTTCGACAGTTTTCAATTCTGAAATATCTATATATGTCTGTTTAACTTTCTGATTCTGTCCTGTGACTTCCATTAAATTATCCTTCAAGACTCTATCTCAAATATTGCAACCTTTCTCATTATCAAACTCCATTTTAATATCAGGATCCACAAAGGCCCAAGCCCCATAATATACATCTGGGAGACATTAAAAAGCTAATGAATATACAAATTTAATGCAATTCCCATCAAAATCCCTATGAGATTCTTTAAAGAAATGGAACAAAAAATCATCAGATTTATATGGAACTATAAAAAACCCCGAATAGCCAAAACAATCCTAAGGAAAAAGAATGAAGCTGGGGGCATTACAATACCTGACTTTAAACTATATTATAGGGCCACGATAATCAAAACAGCATGGTATTGGCAAAAAAATAGACACTCAGACCAATGGAACAGAATAGAAAGCCCAGAAATAAAACCACATATATATAGTCAAATAATCTTTGATAAAGGGGCCAACAACACACAATGGAGAAAAGAAAACCTCTTCAACAAATGGTGTTGGGAAAACTGGAAAGCCACATGCAAAAGAATGAAACTCGACTACAGCCTGTCCCCGTGTACTAAAATTAATTCAAAATGGATCAAAGACCTAAATATAAGACCTGAAACAATAAAGTACATAGAAGAAGACATAGGTACTAAAATCATGGACCTGGGTTTTAAAGAACATTTTATGAACTTGACTCCAATGGCAAGAGAAGTGAAGGCAAAGATAAATGAATGGGACTACATCAGAATTAAAAGTTTTTGCTCAGCAAGAGAAACTGATATCAAAATAAACAGACAGCCAACTATATGGGAACTGATATTTTCAAACGACAGCTCAGATAAGGGCCTAATATCCAAAATTTACAAAGAACTCATAAAACTCAACAACAAACAAACAAACAATCCAATAAAAAAATGGGAAGAGGACATGAACAGACACTTCTCCCAGGAAGAGATACAAATGGCCAACAGATATATGAAAAGATGCTCAGCTTCATTAGTTATTAGAGAAATGCAAATCAAAACTACAATGAGATACCACCTCACTCCTGTTAGATTAGCTATTATCAACAAGACGGGTAATAGCAAATGTTGGAGAGGCTGTGGAGAAAAAGGAACCCTCATTCACTCTTGGTGGGACTGTAAAGTAGTACAACCATTATGGAGGAAAGTATGGTGGTTCCTCAAAAAACTGCAAATAGAACTACCTTATGACCCAGCAATCCCTCTACTGGGTATATACCCCAAAACCTCAGAAACATTGATACGTGAAGACACATGTAGCCCCATGTTCATTGCAGCACTGTTCACAGTGGCCAAGACATGGAAACAACCAAAAAGCCCTTCAATAGAAGACTGGATAAAGAAGATGTGGCACATATACACTATGGAATACTACTCAGCCATAAGAAATGATGACATCAGATCATTTACAGCAAAATGGTGGGATCTTGATAACATTATAAGGAGTGAAATAAGCAAATCAGAAAAAAACAAGAACTACATGATTCCATACATTGGTGGAACATAAAAATGAGACTAAGAGACATGGACAAGAGTGTGGTGGTTACCAAGGGTGGGGGGGAGGGAGGACATGGGAGGGAGGGAGGGAGAGAGTTAGGGGGAGGGGGAGGGGCACAGAGAACTAGATAGAGGGTGACGGAGGACAATCTGACTTTGGGCGAGGGGTTTGCAACATAATTTGATGACAAAATAACCTAGACATGTTTTCTTTGAATATATGTACCCTGATTTATTAATGTCATCCCATTACCATTAATAAAAATTTATTAAAAAAATAAAAATAAAAATAAAAAAAAAGAAACTCCTATCAGTGAAGAAGGAAATGACTTAAATATGCATGACTGCTAATGTTGGTAGGTAACTAGACTGTTGTAAGGTACCAAAAGCTACAGAATTAATATTAATATTTTAGGAAACTTAAAGAACATTTTATTAATTTTGGCTAGGTATGCAGAGAGATTTTGAAAATGATCTTTGTACTTGTGTAATTAGCTTCAATACCAGATGACTGATAGCATTGTATTGTAATTGAAGAGGGGAAGGAAATTTGGATTCTCTGACCTCCCCCCACCCCATATCTATAAGGAAATAGGTAAATAGCTAACCAGATGCAGGAAGAGAAAGATTAAAATAAACGTTTTCTTATATTGATGGGCCATTTACAGGCATTTATCCCCATGAAAACTACCCCTCCCCTCCTGAAAGCGTTTAATGTATATAGGAATATCTTTTAATATGTAAAGTGACATTCTTACCATTGTTACCTTGTAAGTTTTAATGTGTAGAAATGTCTTTTTATGAATCCTATAGACAAATGTTATAAACTTGCTAATAAATTGTGTTCCATCCCCCCTTCATCCTTTTCTCAAACCTGTATAGGTGAAAACAAAGGTTATAAACTTATGTCATGATGTCAAGCTTTTCTCCCACCCATGTATAATTAAGGGTATATAACCAGCCCCTAGAATATTATAAGGGCACACGATTTGGGGCTGCTGCCCTGTGTAAGCTATATGCAGTTGGCATATTTCATAAATTTCCTCCTTTAATAAAACTTTTCCAAATTCAAAAAAAAAAAAAAAGCTAATGAAAAAGTCTAACATTCAAATCCTTACTGGTAGAATGAGTAGATAACAACTTATCCAATATGTAAATCTCCATTGAACTGCTACTAGGTGTACCAGCCACTGTGTTAAGTACTGTGGGTAGTACAATCATCAGTTGATTCTTGAAATACTTCTTGACCAAAAACCTACCTTCCTTACAGCTCGCTGATGCCTGAAATACCTTTAATAAAGTATTTAATTTCATAATTGGAGAGAAAATTTAGAGAGAGGCTCCCTGAGAGAGGGAAGAAGTTGATTTAAATCCATACTGATATTAGAGCCACTCTTCAGAAGACTTTTTTTGTTTTGCTCATAATTATTTCTTTTCTTTTTCTTTCTTTCTTTTTCCTTCCTTCTTTCCTTCCTTCCTTCCTTCCTTCCTTCCTTCCTTCCTTCCTTCCTTCCTTCTTTTCTTCCTTCCTCCCTCCCTCTCTCTCTCCCTCACTTCTTTCTTTCTTCCTTCCTTTCTTCCTTTCTTTCTTTCTTTCTTTCTTTCTTTCTTTCTTTCTTTCTTTCCTTCTTTCCTTCTTTCTTGTGAGAAGCAGGGAAGCAGAGAGACAGACTCCCACATGCACCCTGACCAGGATCCACCTGTCAAGCTCCATCTGGGGCTGATGTTCTGCCCATCTGGGGTTATTCCTTCAGTTGCTTGGCAACTGAGCTATTTTTTTAAGCCTGAAGCGAAGCCATGGAGCTATCCTCAGTGCCTGGGGTCAACTTGCTTGAATGAGCCATGGCTGCAGGAAGGGGAGAGGGGGAGGGAGAGAGAAAGAGAGAAGGGGTGGAGAAGCTGATAGTCACTTCTCCTATGTGCCCTGACCAGGAATTGAACCTGGGACTTCTACACACTGCTGAGCCAACCAATCAGGGTCAGTATTTCTTTTCTAAAAGTTCATTAGGTTGGCATTGTTTAGTATATTTTCAATAAGAAGAAAGAAAATAGAAAGTTCTGAACACTTGAAAGGAGGGGAGGGCAGTATGGGTTTGAAGAAAAAAGGAGGAGAGGTGGTGGGGGAGTGAGGGAGAGGGCAGATAGCTCATAGAGATAAACAGAATAAGAAAACCAGGGACTCCAAAAACCAACTTTGCCAATTGCACCATCTTACCAAAGGCAATGCAGCCTACACTCAAGTAAGCAACTATGGGATCTAAAGAGAAAGATGCTGAGTGGAACTGGTGCTAGCCAGACTTTGTAAGAGTTTTACATTTTCTTCTGAATTCAGTAATAAATTATGTACCTGAAGGGTCTTGATTGAAATTTAAAACAACACCAACAACACTGTTTTCAGTACTAAAGCAGAATAAAAATCAAATCTTAAAATTAAAAGTGTATTAAGAAATAAATTAGCTATCCCTATAAGTTTTTCACTTGTATAAACACTTCACTTTTCCTAGCCCATTTCAATCACCTTTTATATATGGAGCTCCATTTTAGAGTTCACTATCAGATCAGGTTTTATATTTGTTTGGCTTAGAGTTTTGATGTATGGGGCTTTGACATTTTCTAACATATAGCTTAGGTCTCATCCACCTTTATTCTATTCTAATTTTCAATGTACTATGCAAGGACTTGTGTTTTCATAGCATGAAGGTTGTGCAAGAAGGAGAGAGTGAGAGAGAAAGAGGAAGAGAGAGAGAGAGAGAGAGAGAGAGAGAGAGAGAGAGAGAAGTGAAAACAGGGATTGCCAGATTCTCAAATAGTACATTTTTCAAATGGAGACACAAATGAAAGCATGATCACAAAGCAGGAGACTACGTTCTACATTGACAGAGCAGATTCTCTGAAGCTCACCATCCTGCCAAAGTGGAGACTAGCCATGGGCCTGGCACTCCACTGCATTCATGATTTTATTCCCTTCTAATTAGATGTTGGCACTATAGAATTCAGCCAGTTTCTTAAAATTATTATGCTCCCTTTCTCTTTCACTGGGACTTCTACAACCTTAGGGTAGTTGGTAAAAAAAAAATGCTCATGTATAGCTAACGTCATGAAGGGTCTTTATGAGCTCTGTGAGAAAAAGACACTTCATATTTAGCAAAGGAAAAAATAGTAGAGGAATTTCTTCTCTGTCATTTATCTGACAGACAGTAATGTCTCTCCTGCTGGTAGCTTTCAACACAAGGAGATTTGTGTGAGTTGCCATGAAATTCATTATCATACATTTATGCTCTGAAAATGCAATTGGAGCCATTTTTCATGTGTGCCTCATTTACAATAATTATCCCAATAAAACCTTATCCACACAAATGACTAACAAGAACTCTAAGTAGGAAAAGACGTTTTTTTTATTATTATCATTGGATCATATCTCAGAGCTGAGGACACTGACGGAACAGAAGCCAAATACAGCAAGCAGAGCACAATCTTCTCATGGGTGGCACGATTCTCTCTTTATTCAATGATGTTCATCCCTAGCCAAAAGGCCTTTCTAAACAAGATTCATTTGACAAATTAGTTCACAATCCACTCATCACACCTTAATTTTCATAATTCTTCACCATGCTGAAGAAATAGTGTAAATGTAAGAGTTAGAGACTTAAAATCTGTCTCTGTCACCAATCAATGGCATGACCTTTAAGGGTCTGTTTTCTGGTCTATACAATGGGGCAAAAACACCACTTAACACAGTAACACTTGAACTTCTTCCACAAAAGCTCAAATATGGTAATGAATATTAAAGCAACTTCAAATTCATAAAAGAATACAAATGCAAGATAGAATTATTCTAATTTTAGAGGAGAAAAATGATTCAGTGCCAGAAAACTATGCCTAAACTTTGTCACTAGAAGAAATGCCCAAGACCTTTTACACCATTAAACTATGGCTTTAGAAGCTTTTTATCAGTTCAATTTCTTCTCTGGTTTTACCTCCTTCTCAAGCTTTTTCTCCATGAAACTCTCCTATTAATCTTACCAAAGATAGCCTATTTTCTTCTTATATCTGATGTTGATGTTGTTCAGTCTGAGATCAACCTGACTCTTTTTTCTAAGTGTGCTGTGTGTTCTTTCAGGATGCTTTTAGAATTATTTTTTGATGTTCTTAATTTTTACTATAGAATATCTAGTATAGGTTTTTCTTTTCTCTCTTGCTTGCATTCTATGAATCTTTTCAACATTATTTCTTAAAAGGCAGTTGCATCTATTTTTTATTTCCTCTATTTCTTGGAATTCTTTTATTTAATGTTGGGATTTTATTTCCATCTCCATAACCCTTGTTGTTGTTGTTGTTGTTGTTGTTGTTGTTGTGTGTTTAATGTTTTCTATCGCCTTTTCTTTCCCTGTTGCTTTCTGGAAAAGTTATCAATTTTATCTTTAACTTACTAATTTGTTTGTTAGCTACATTCATCTTACTGTTGGTTCTATCAATCATATTTTTCATTTCAGTTATTACATTTTTATGAGTAGAATTTCCATTTCCATCCATGATAAAGTAACTGGCACTGGACATGTTCTCTTACCATAAGTAAGTAGAAAACTGGAAAAAATATAGGAAACAATTGTTTTGAGTCATTAGACAACAGGCAGTACAAGACTATGGTCTTCAAAAGAAGGGAAACAAATTAGGTCATCTCTGTGATTGTCCAAGTTTGCTCCCTGGAGGTAATTTCTGGACCACAGAATGGAATGGAAAACCCAAGCAGAGCACAGCAATCTTGCTGATTTGAGGGGACAGAGATCAAAGTTCAGGGAGGCCAAAGCAGTTATAATTAAGTGTAACAGAGAGCTGGAGAAGAAGAAACTATGCAAAGAAAGGAATCTAGAAATTATTAAAAAGGTTCACTTAAGTCTTTGAAATATACTGAGTTATACATGCATGCATAGAGTGAAATTCCAATGAGGATGGGCAAAGAAAAATTGCTGGGAGCTATAAACTAAACAGTTCCTAGAGCTCATACAGGGCTAGGAATATTTCAGTTCTAATCAGCCAGAGTAGAAAAATTTTATTGAGTACTCATGAATTAAAGTATAGACTCAAGAATGATCACACCTTAGTAATAATGCTAATCTAGCCCTACAGTATAGTCTATATTAGGCCTACCATAACAAAGTTATAAATAAGCTTTGAAAGTCTGAAGGTGGCCGGACCTGGCAGTGATGCAGTGGATAGAGCATCGGACTAGGATGTGGAAGACCCAGGGTCGAGACCCCGAGGTTGCCAGCTTGAGTGCGGGTTCATCTGGTTTGAGCAAAGCACATCAGCTTGGACCCAAGGTTGCTGGCTTGAGCAAGGGGTCAGTCACTCAGTCGGCTGTAGCCCCATGGTCAACGTACATATGAGAAAGCAATCAATGAACAACTAAAGTGTCACAAAAAAGAATTTATGCTTCTCATCTCTCTCCCTTCCTGTCTTTCTGTCCCTATCTGTCCCTCTCTCTGACTCTCTCTCTGTGTCTCTATGAAAAAAAAAGAAAGTCTGAAGGTGATTTGGAAGTGACTTAGCTGTCTAAGAAAACAAAATTCAACATTTTTTAAAGTGAGATAGCAAAATCCAGGCACTCAACAACAAAACATTCACAATATTCAGCATTGAGTAAAAACTACTATACAAATGGAGCAGGAAAATATGAAACATAACCAGGAGAAATATCAAACAATAGAAAAAGACACAGAAATGACAGAGAAAAGGAAATTGGTAGACAAAATTTTAGAATAGATATTCAAATATGGGCCCTGGCCGGTTGGCTCAGCGGTAGAGCGTCGGCCTGGCGTGTGGGGGACCGGGGTTCGATTCCCGGCCAGGGCACATAGGAGAAGCGCCCATCTGCTTCTCCACCCCCCCACCCCTCCTTCCTCTCTGTCTCTCTCTTCCCCTCCTGCAGCCAAGGCTCCATTGGAGCAAAGATGGCCCAGGCGCTGGGGATGGCTCCTTGGCCTCTGCCTCAGGCGCTAGAGTGGCTCTGGTCGCAGCATAGCGACGCCCCGGAGGGGCAGAGCATCGCCCCTGGTGGGCGTGCCGGGTGGATCCTGGTCCAGCGCGTGCAGGAGTCTGTCTGACTGTCTCTCCCCATTTCCAGCTTCAGAAAAATACAAAAAAAAAAAAAGATATTCAAATATGCTCATGAGCTTAAAAGAAAACATTGACATAATGAGGAAATAAATGGAAACTATAAGAAAAAAATGAAACTACTAGAGTTGAAAAATATAATGTTTGAAATAAAAATTGTACTCGATGGGTTTGACAGATTAGACATCATAGAAAATGAGTAAATTTAAAAATATAGCGAAGAAAACTTTCCAAATCAAAGGACAAAGAGGGGAGAAATATAAAATAAGATAACCAGAGTCTTAGTGACATGTGGATCAATAGTGACATGTGGTCTAACCTTTATGTAATTGGAATCCCAGGACGGAGGTTCAGAAAAAATAGTGGAAGAAATAATGACTGAAAGCTGAAAGTTTTCCAATTTGATAACTATGAAATCACAGATCAAAAAACAAACAAACAAAAAAAAACCCTCTATAAACCCTAAGCATTATAAACAGAAAGAAAACCACATTAAGCACACCATAATCAAGATGCTAAAAACTAATTACACAGAAAAATATCCTAAATGCAGCCAAAGGAAGAAAAACACCACCTTAAATATAAGGGAAGAAAGATAAAGATGAATACTGACTTCTTGTTTGAAATAATGTAACCTACAAAAGAATTCTATATCCAAGGGAGAAAATACTTTGAAAATAAAGGTTAAACAAATACGTTGTCAGGCAAATCAAAACTGAGAGAATTTGTCACCAGCAAATATGCACAGGAAGAAATATTTCACACAGTCCCCAGACCTTGCTTTCTAATATCACTTCACAATGAAAATAATCAGGGAAATAACAAGGAAAATAATTGTAACTGTATGAGGTGATAGATATTAATTAAACTTATTGTGGTAATTAAAAAAGAAGGATGGTTGAAACTTCACTACTGTAATATTTAATTTTTTGCAACATAATAGTTTTCTAGTAATTTTTAAACATGTGTTTCTGGAAGCAAAGAAAAGGAAAGGAAGGAAGGAAGAGGAGAAGGAACAAGGATTAACATTCACTTGGAATCTTCACTCAAATCCAGTAGAAGCAATCGCATTTGAAAAATAGCCAGGAATCTCAAGGCCCTTGTTTTGGTAGACCTTCTCTTGATTTGAGTTTATAGGGAAAGCACTCTAAAACATTGAGCAGGAAGCTTCTTGTGAATAACTCAGTTTCTTCTCACAAAAAAACTGTTGAGTTTTTAGTTTGCTGTGTTGACGGTTAAGGCAGCCCACACCCAGTGGCTTAGCGAACATAACTGGTGCCTGAGGCATGGCACTTTATTGGCGCCCCTGTCCCTTTCTACTATGCTTTCCTTGTTCGTCTTGGAGACCATTTGGCGCCCCTCTGCCAGTGGGCCCGGGGCATGATAGACCCCCCTTGCCCCTCCCCACGCTACTGCCCACACCCTTCAGGTAGAAAAGAAGGCATGATGATTATTCTAGCCCTTGAAAGAAAAATTGCTTTAAATGCAAAAGCAAAATTCCTTCATTTCTTCTTGTGTTCTTGATTTTAATATATGCATCTACATATATGTATATACCTGCAGAAAACCTCTTCTCTTAATGACACATGAAAGTGGATTCCTCCTCAAGGGGTCAGTTTGCTGAATGATTTTTCTATTCCCAGAGGTTAAAGATAAACCTAAAGATAAAGATGGGGGACCTTGTAAAGCCATACTGAGCATTTGAGAAGATAAGTGTCCCAAACACTGAGAGAAGAGAAAAGGCCAGGCTTCAGGTGGGCAGTCAAGTAGGAAGCCTTTCTTTGCCTCCAAATGCAAGCTGTGTAACTATCTCATTTTTTGGACCTATGTTTGTCATAAATATATCTTAGGAGGAGAGAGAAAAGTAAACCTCTAATTTTTCTTTAAAGATTAGCATCTTTCTTTGATAAGATATAATTATATAGTCAGCACTTTCTCCCTATAGTGCAACTGACATGAATATCAGTGACTAGATTCCACCCCTGTGTGAGCCATTAGCCTGAAAAACACAGGTTTATCATTTTAAGGAAAAAACAGGCATGAAATTTAGACAGAAGGGATGTTTGACCAATAGATAGGTCTATATTACGAGAGTAAGGGCTTACCTTATTTTAAAATTAACTAGATTACGCTTATTCCAACCAGACAGAATTATACTCATCTATGAAACACTTTTAATGGTATAGATTCTAATAGCAGAAAATCTAAACTAATAGCAGAAAATCTGCATGAGATATTTTAAATTTCAACCTTTCCATCAGCTATACTTAGTGAGGAACCCTTAGTTGTGTCCAATCATTTAAGAGTCTATAGTCTGCAAAGGTCAAGGAGTGGTGGGGGGGCAGAAAGGAGACTTTAGATCAGAGGTCCCCAAACTTTTTACACAAGGGGCCAGTTCACTGTCCCTCAGATCGTTGGAGGGCCAGACTATAAAAAATACTATTAACAAATCCCTATGCACACTGCACATATCTTATTTTAAAGTAAAAAAAACAAAACGGGAACAAATACAATATTTAAAATAAAGAACAAGTAAATTTAAATCAACAAACTGACCAGTATCAATGGGAACTATGCTCCTCTCACTGACCACCAATGAAAGAGGTGCCCCTTCCAGAAATGCGGCAGGGGCCGGATAAATGGCCTCAGGGGGCCGCATGTGGCCCGCGGGCCATAGTTTGGGGACCCCTGCTTTAGATCCTTGCTACTCACTGTTTGGTCTCCAGTCTAGCAACTTAGGCATCACTTGGAAACTTATTAGAAATGCAGATTCAGGCCCTGGCCAGTTGGCTCAGCGGTAGAGCGTCGGCCTAGCGTGTGGAGGACCCAGTTTGATTCCCGGCCAGGGCACACAGGAGAAGCGCCCATTTGTTTCTCCACCCCTCCGCCACGCCTTCCTCTCTGTCTCTCTCTTCCCCCTCCTGCAGCGGAGGCTCCACTGGAGCAAAGATGGCCCGGGCGCTGGGGATGGCTCCTTGGCCTCTGCCCCAGGCGCTAGAGTGGCTCTGGTCGCTGCAGAGCCACGCCCCCCCCAGGGGCAGAGCATCGCCCCCTGGTGAGCAGAGCTTCGCCCCATGGTGGGTGTTCCGGGTGGATCCCGGTCGGGCGCATGCGGGAGTCTGTCTGACTGTCTCTCCCTGTTTCCAGCTTCAGAAAAATGAAAAAAAAAAAAGAAAAAGAAAAAAAGAAATGCAGATTCACAAGCTGCACCCCAGCTAGCCATATGGAATCAGAATTTGAATGTTAGAAAGATTTGTATTCAAGTCTGATAAGTGTTTCTCTGAGAGGTCAACTTGCCTGATTTCAAAGCAACAGAATCATGCCTCTAGTAGCGAAATCTCAGCATCCACTCTCATTCTTAGTTCTCATGGCTAAACTCTTAGGAGATATAAGCTCACAATAATATTACCTAATGGTCGAATTGACCAAAATTTAAACCCCTACCATGTACCCAAACAAATGTCAGGCCCTTAGAGAGGAACAAATCGCAAGCCCCTCCCCTGCACTCTCAAGAGTGAATTCTCTGGTTGGGAAAAGAGAGTCATATAGATGCCAATACATCTTTCCCACCATCTCTCCCACACTGTCTCCTAAAGCATTTTACACTCCACTCTAGCCATAAGGGGTACTAATTCAATATCTCCAAAATTGTCCCGTGTTTTTCTGTTTTCTGCCTTTGTTCTCAAGTCCCAAAGTCTGAAAGTCTTAAAGTCTTCTTCTTATGGCCTGACCTGTGGTGGATAAAGTATTGACCTGGAACACTGAGGTCACGGATTCAAAACCCTGGGCTTGCCTGGTCAAGGCATATATGGGAGTTGATGCTTCCTGCTCCTCCCCCCTTTCTCTCTTTCTCTCTCTCTCTCTCTCTCTCTCTTTCTCTCTCATTCTAACTCTCTCTCCTCTCTAAAATGAATAAATAAAAATTTAAAAAAATAAAGTCTTCTTCTTAGAAATTTTGCTGTCCACTCCCATCTTTGATTGTTGAAATCCTACACACTCATCAAGAGCAAGCTCCTGCCTACCCTAAATTACTCTGTCTACCATTCGTCGAGTGTGAATTCCCATATGTGCATCTTCACCATTATGCAGCAATACTTGGTTTCAGACTAACTACAAATATTGATGAAGTTTTCTAAAGCAAAAAAAAAAGAAAGAAAGAAAAGAAACTTCAAGCATAATTTCACCTTTCTCCAATATAAACACAATAACCCTTTAATTCTTGTACTAGAGTTGTCTTTGAGCTTCCTTTATCTTTTTAAGTGTTTCTGTTTCATTTCCAAAGCATTACTGAGGTAAAGCATTGTGAAAATGTCTCTCTTAGTTTGAAATCAAAGTTTAGGAATTCATGGAAAGTTTAAATATTTTACTCACCAATCAGTGTATCAGTCCCCAAATACTAGGATGCACCAAGAATATTGCTCACCTACTACATGGCTTACACAAAGCAGCAAGCACGTACATAATAAACCCAGAGCAAGAAACCTAAACTATTCTCTGCATGTTATTCTCAGAGCAAGAAACCTGAATTAATGGCAACACTAGGTGTAATTTTCAGTGGTTACTCTAGATGGTAGCATTGTACAAATTATTCTTTTACTTCTTTTTATTGGTTTCCTAATTCATCATTTTATAGATTAGGAAAGGCATATATGTGGAAAGTAGATAAAGGATAAAACATTAATTTTATATTAATAGGAACACAATGAGATGAAAAGCAATAACAATACGAGTTTTTCAAAATTCTATTGCTTCTTAAGGCGGTTTCTCATATCTCTTTTCTCTATTGCTCAAATGATCAAAATTGCCATCCACAACATTGACTGCACTGCCTCACCTCCCATTCACTTGCCATCCAAATTTGCAATTTGATTTTTTATCCCTATCCCTATCTGGCTCTTCTGAAATCATTAAGATTTCCATTAGACTCCTGTTACTTCGACTCAGTGCCTCCTTTTAGGGCTCATCCTTATTCATTTCTCCAAAACATTTGCAAGGTGATTAGCCACTTCTTCTGTATTTTTTTTCACAAACTTTCCAACTTCTTTATTTTGAAATTTTTAAACCTATAAAAATTTGAAATAATGCTACAATGAGCAGCTGCATACTCTTCACTTAGCTTCATCAATTAACATTTTACCGCATTTTCTTCATTGTACTTCTTCACACTCCCTCACTCTTTACATTCTCCCGTCTCCCTCTCCCCCTTTCCCTCTCTCTGTCCAGATATGGTGCCATTCTAAATACTTCAGTCTACATTTCCTAAGTTACAGATATTATTACACTTGACCCCTAAATTATTCAGCTTGCATCTCCTAAGAATAAGATTGTTCCATAACGTTCTTCTTAAAACTCTTGGCTCTCCTTGCACTTCCTTGGTTCTTTTCTACCTCTGACCAAGCTTTATAACAGCTGAATAAGACAAAGGGGCAGCGAGGCACTGCAGAGTCTGGTCCTGTTTCTACCATAATCGAGCTCTGTGCTTTGAAAAAAAAAATTTGTTTTGCTTTGTTATAAAAGTAACATAGGCTCATCGTAGAAAACAGGGAAACTACACAATTTAAAGAAAAGAAAAACTATCGAAACTTGCCATTTAGAGATGATTACTCTGCATGTTTTTAGTATTTCCCAATGCACAATATATTTTATATAGTTGAGCTGATAGGATAGATATAATAGTCTACCTTGTATTTTTTTTAGCTAACATCAAAAATAAACATTAAATAATCTTCCATTTTTATTGGCTTCATATTAGTTACTGTATTAAATATAGTCTTGAAGAAGACTATACCTGACTTGTACCCTAGTAAAATCAATATAAATAAATAAATATTTTAAAAAGACAACACTTCCATTTTTATTTTTTTTATTTTTTTTATTTATTTTTTTTCTTCTTCTAATATCTGAAGCTGGAAACGGGGAGAGACAGTCAGACAGACTCCCGCATGCACCCGACCGGGATCCACCGGCACGCCCACCAGGGGCGACGCTCTGCCCACCAGGGGGCGATGCTCTGCCCCTCCGGGGCGTCACTGTGCCGCGACCAGAGCCACTCCAGCACCTGGGGCAGAGGCCAAGGAGCCATCACCAGCGCCCAGGCCATCTTTGCTCCAATGGAGCCTTGGCTGCGGGAGAGGAAGAGAGAGACAGAGAGGAAGGAGGGGGTGGGGGTGGAGAAGCAAATGGGCGCCTCTCCTATGTACCCCGGCCGGGAATCGAACCCGGGTCCCCCACACGCCAGGCCAACGCTCCACCGCTGAGCCAACCGGCCAGGGCCAATACTTCCATTTTTAAAATGAACAAAGAGTTTAAACAGAAAATTCATAAAGGATACAAATGACCAAAAGTGCATGAAAGATGTGTTCAACTTAACTAGTAATTAAAAATAATTTTAAATTAAAACAGGGCAAGAGAAAACCAATTGTCAGCTGACAGAAGGGAGGAGGGTTGGGGGTTGGATGAAGGAATTAAGCAAAGGAGAAAAAACTTGTAGACACAGACAACAGCATGAGAATAGCAGGGGAAAAAGGAGTGAGGGAGGTTGAGGAGAGTAGGTGAGGAGATAGATAGTGATGGAGGGAGGCTTGACTTGGAGTAGTGAACACAATGTAATATATATAATACACTGTAAAATTGTGCACCTGGGGGAGAGGGAGAGGGAAAGGGGGAGGGGGGAAGGGCACAAAGAATACTAGATAGAAGGTGACAGAGGACAATCTAACTTTGGGTGATGGGTATGCAACATAATTGAACGACAAGATAACCTGGACATGTTATCTTTGAATATATGTAACCTGATTTATTGATGTCACCCCATTAAAAAAATAAAATTATTATAAATAAATAAATAAATAAATAAAAATAAAAGCTCAAAAAAAATTGTGCACCTGAAACCTGTATAATTTTATTAATGTCACCCCAAGAAACTCAATAAAAATTTTAATAAAAAATTAAGAAAAGCCTAAAAAAGGAAAAAAAAATAAGCTAAGTTGTAAAAAAGATAAAGAGAAAAGATAGCCTGTGAACATTCTGATTAGAGCAGACATTAGTAAAATTTTTTGGATAGAATTTACCAGTATATAATTTTTTTTTTTTTGCATTTTTCTGAAGCTGGAAACGGGGAGAGACAGTCAGACAAACTCCCGCATGTGCCCTACCGGGATCCACCCGGCACGTCCACCAGGGGTGATGCTCTGCCCCTCCGGGGTGTGGCTCTGCCACGACCAGAGCCACTCTAGCGCCTGGGGCAGAGGCCAAGAAGCCATCCCCAGTGCCCAGGCCATCTTTGCTCCAATGGAGCTTCGGCTGTGGGAGGGGAAGAGAGAGACAGAGAGGAAGGAGGGGGGGTGGAGAAGCAGATGGGCGCTTCTCCTGTGTGCCCTGGCCGGGAATCGAACCCAGGTCCCCCGCACGCCAGACTGACGCTCTACCACTGAGCCAACCGGCCAGGGCACCAGTATATAATTTTAAAACATTAAAAATATACATACATTTTAATCAGCAATACCCTGTAGGAATTTATTTTAATAATATAATTGGGCAATTGCATTGCAATGTATACACAAAGATGTTCATAGTGGGGGATTTATGAGAGATTGTTCCCAATTTATTGCTAAATAAGAAATAATATGGTATTAACTAAGTTAATCATGGTACTAGCATACAACAGAATACTAAGCAGCCATTAAATATACTGTTGTATTAACTATTAATAGAATTCTGAGGAAATAAAGAGATTATAGAAAAACTTCTCTTTTTGTGACAGGGACAGAGAGAGACAGAGAGAGGGACAACAAGGACAGACAGACAAGAAGAGAGAGAGATGAGAAGCATCAATTCTTTGTTGTGGCACCTTGATTGTTCATTGATAGCTTTCTTTTATGTGCCTTGACTGGCGGGGGGGGGGGGGGCTACAGCAGACCGAGTGACCCCTTGCTCAAGCCAGTGACTTTGGTGTGCCTTGCTCAAACCAGATGAGCAGGCTCTCAAGCTAATGACCTCGGGATTTCGAACATGGGTCCTCTGCATCCAAGTCTGTTGCTCTATCCACTGCGCCATCACCTGGTTAGGCCTTTATTTTCTATGCTAAACATTTCTATATTTTTTGAGATTTTTGTCCAAAAAAACATGTGTTATTCCTGTAATTAGTAAGAATTAAAGACATTTTAAATGTTGTAAAAGAATAGCATGAAATATAAATAAATTGATAAATAAAATCATTTATAGAAAACGTGAATATATATTTATAGAAAATATAAATATAAATATAAATAAATTGATAAATAAAATCATTTATAGAAAATGTGAATATATATTTATAGAAAATATAAATATAAATATAAATAAATTGATAAATAAAATTATTTATAGAAAACGTGAATTGCACAGTGCTATTTTAACTCCTTTGATGAAATATAATTTATATACCATAAAGTTCCCCCATTTAAACTGTACAGTGTCATGATTTTTGCTATATTTAGACAGCTGTGTAATCATCACTATAATCTAACATTAGAACATTTTCATCATCCATAATTGATTCCTTTATGACTGAATAATATCTGACTGCATGAATACACCAGATTTGTTTATCCAGTCATCAGTTGATTGACATTAGACATTTTTCATTTCTTGGCCATTTCAAATAGTACAATTATAAATAGTCACATGCAAAATTTTGTGTGGATATGACTTTTGAATTTTAAGAATCTTTATAAGTATTATTTTTCATATGAACAACTGTAAACTTACTTTTCCCCACCCTGTATATAACTTGGCAAATATTTTCTTTCAATCTGAGAGTTGTCTTTTATTTTAATGGCTAATGTTCTTGATGTCAAATCTAAGAAAACATTGCCTAACCCAAGATCATGAAGATTTACTCCTATGTTTATTGTAAATTTTTAATAATTTTATCTCTTACATTTAGGTCTATGATCCCTTAAGAGTTACTTTTGTGTATGGTGTAATGTAGGGAGTCCAAATTCATTCTTTCATATGTGCATATTCAATTGTTGTCTTAGCATTATTTGTTGAAAAATATCTTCTTTACCCAGAGAATTGTCACAGATTCTTTGTCAAAAATCAATTGATCAGAAATATTAAGGTCTATTTCTGGGCTCTCAATTCTATTCCATTGATCTATATCTCTATTCTATGCCAGCATACCACTGAATTACCATTTTAACCATATATACATATGAATAAAAATAATCTGAATATAAATACATAAAATACTAAAAATAAAAGAGTCTACTGTATACCTAAACCATATGTATTTAACTACTTCCTTCTTGTTGGGCACTTTAAGTTGCCTCCACATTGTGATGACTATCTCCCCACAAAACTATTTCAGATTACTTCCTTAGGCTAAATATCTATCAGTGGACTCACTGAATCAAAAGAAAGAACATTTTAAAAATAATAGATAAGAGAGGGAAAAAGGAAGGAAGAAAGGAAGAAAAGAAGGAAAGAAAGGAGAATATATACATGTTGAAAATATTTTATGTAAAAACTGTATTGATTTACATTCTTAACAACATGTGACACTTGAACTAACTCACCTATAGTCTCTGTGCCTCAGGTTTGTCATCTGTCAAATAAGATTAATATAATGAAGTTAACCTTCCTTTGTTTACAAAGATGCTATAAACATCAAATGAAGTCTTTGATACAAAAGAGTTTTAACAAATTTTAAACATGGTACAAATTTGAAAGAATATTTTAATTTCCATTTAGTTTGCCCAATTATATTCAACAAACATTTACTGAGCAGCTACTTCTTGTGAAGAACTGTGAGAGACACAAAAAAATGAAAGAAAAAATACAAATAAATTTAAAAGTAAAGAATGCATTTTGGAAATAACTCATGGACCAAATTGTAAGCTGTTTGGAGGCAAAAACCATATCTGATAGAGGATATTAAAAAAAAAACTATTGTAGTACAAGGGAATGTAACAGCTGCTATAATAAATGTTACAAAAATCTCTTTAATTCAAAGAATATGAGAAGATTAATTTTAGATGAGGAAATAAAAGACTTCAAAAGAGGTAGTTTTGAGCTAGGAATGGGGATTTGATGAGGGTTATTATTTTTGGTCTAGTCTTTCACTCAGAAGACAATATTTCTTCAAAGAGAAGTTTCTTATGCCTATTTTATTTCTGATTCTATTTATGATTTGTTTTACTTATTCTTGTTTTTCCCCCCGGGGTTAAGATGTTATTCACCTAACTAGAAAGTCAGAATTGACCCTGGCTGTTTGGTTCAGTGATAGAGCATCAGCCAAGCATGTGGATGTCTTGGGTTCAAAACCCAGCAGGCACACATGAGAAGTGCCCATCTATTTCTCCACCCCTCCTTTTCCATCTTCTCTCTCTCTCTTTATTCCCTTCATGCAGCCCCCTCAATGGCTCAATTGGTCTGAATGTTGGCCTCAGGCACTAACTATACTCAGGCACTAAGTATAGTTAGTTCAGTTGATTCAAGAATTGGCCCCAGATGATGGTTACTTGGTGGATCCCAGTCAAAGTCTATGTAGGACTATGTCTCTCTATCTCACCTCCTCTCACTTAAAAAACAAAGAAAGAAAGTCAGGGATGATATTAGAGTAATGGCAACATGATAGAGACTCCTGATCTCTATCCTTGAAATTTCAACAATTGAACAACTAACTATAATGTAGTGAAGGAACTCCAGCTGGGCTTACAGGCACATCTGAAAGATACATGCACCAAATGGACTAAAAGTGGGATGGGTTGAAAGGGGGGGGGCAGAAGATAAAATGCAATTGTGGTGGACTTTGGAGAGGAGAGGAGACAAACCCAGAGTTACTTTTATTTTCTCTACTGGACTATGAGAAGGGGGTAAGCTTGAGTTCTCTGGATTTTGTTGAAAGGGTATTGAGGGAAACTAGAAGTGATTGGGTCTCCTGCAAGAAAAAGCAGTGAGACAGAATGGCAAAGGGGGAGATAAAACAAAGTAGTCAAAGCATGGAGTCCTGACCAGTGCTCCCGTGGCCTACCTGCAGCCCACACTCAGCAGAGACAGAGAAAGCTAAATGCAGCCCCCAGCCTCCTAGATCCTGACTCCCTCACCTTGCAGTATAGAAAGTGACAGAGACAAACCTTACATCTAGCTCTCCAAAGCTACTCTCTCCCCTAAAGAACAGAAGTGCTCCATGTCCAGTACCCAGGTCTGCTGAGACATGGGAAGGAGTGCCTGAGAGTCTGAGATCACCATTGCCAACACCATAAAGCAAGAAAGCTGAAGCAATAAAACTGAAGCTGTAAAGACCTAACAACACGCCCCACCCACCAATGCGACTATGGCCCCGCCTACATCATTGTGACAGCAACATCTCAGCAGACAACCCAGGAATTTCAGAGAGCTAAAAGTTGTAATACAGCAACATCTACTGGAAGAAACCTCTCAAAACTAAAATTTACTTTTCCTTCTCCCCTTTCTTTCCTTTTTTTCTTATTATTCTTTCTCTTTTTTATTCTTGAAGTTGATTTTTAAAATTTTTATATTCTTTATTATTTTGTGTGTGCTTTGTTTTTTATTTTTTTGTTTGCTTTTTATCTTTTTTCTGTGTTTTTTTTCTTGTCATATTTTTTAATTTATATATTTTTATACTCTTTAATTTTTTTCTATTTTTTTAGTTGTTTGTTGTTTTTTGTTGTTGTTAGAGTTCTTAACAATACCACTCTCAAATGACATCAAGAAAAAAGAACTCAATTATCATGGTACACAAGATAGAGATTTATTTCAGAAAGAAAATGAAAAATCTCCTGAAAAAAGTCTCAATCACATGGAAGCCTTGGAGTTAAATGATAGAGAATTCAAAGTTGAGTTCTGAATATACTCAACAAAATGCAAGAAGACATCAACAGGCAACTAAATGAGCTCAGAAAACAAATTAATGAACAAAATAAATACCTCACCTAGGAGATTGAAATTTTAAAAACAGAGATGAAAACTCAATGTATGAATTGAAGACTGAGATGGCAAGTTTAAGTAATAGGATAAACCAGATAGAGAAAAGAAGCAGTGACGTAGAAAGCAGGCAACTAGAGATGTTAAAGAGAAACAAAGAGAGAAACTCATGAATTTAAAAAAGTGAGAGAACTCTACAAAAATTTCATTATTCCATTGGAAAGAGCAATATAAGAATAACAGGCATATCAGAAAAGGAAGAGAGGGAGAATGGAGAGCCCATTTAAACAAAGAATTGATGAGACCTTCTCAAGCCTATGGAAAGTATTAGAGCCTCGAATCCAAGAAGTAAACAGAACGACAAGTTACTGCAACCCAAACAGATCTACTCCAAGGAACATTGTAATAAGATTGTCAAAAATCAATGAAAAAGAAAGAATCCTTAAGGCAGCTAGGGAAAAGAAGACCATAATATATAAAGGAAAGCCCATTAGGTTACCATCAGACTTCTCAGCAGAAACTCTTCAAGCCAAAAGATTATGCATCCAAACATTAAACATACTGAAAAAGAAGAATTACCAACCAAAAGTACTATATCCATCAAAGTTACCCTTCAAATGTAAAGGGGAAATAAAAACTTTTACAAACATACATAAGCTGAGGGAATTTATCACCAGAAAACCCTCACTGCAGGAAATACTCAAAGGGGTTATTTGACCTGACACAGAAAAAGAAACAAATCAAAACTACAAGTAAAAGCTCAGACAAGATCACAATAAAAACAAGAATAATCTGTGACAACAATAACATAAAAGGGGAGAGGATAAAAATTTGCAGTATCAAAGAAAGATGGAGTACAGAAGCACTCATATGACAAAGGACTCTTGTATATATGAACATTTTTTCCTTAACCAAATGATGACCATGCATGAAAAAGCTACTACTGAAACACACAGCTTAAAAAATAAGAAACAGAGAAAGAGGTATGGAATACCTCCAAATAAATACAAATGACAGAAACAAAAAAGGGAATTAAACAAGACACAGAGCTATCAGAAAACAAAACATAAAATGGCTATAGGAAATCCTCAAGTATCAATAATTACCCTAAATGTAAATGGACTGAACTCACCAATAAAGAAGCATAGAATAGCATATTGGATCAAAAAACAGAACCCAACCATACGCTGCCTTCAAGAGACATATCTAAGTTGCAAGGACAAAAGTAGATTCAAAGTGAAAGATTGGAAAATGATTCTCCAAGGAAATAATATCCAAAGAAATGTAAGTGTAACCATATTCATATCTGACAATGCTGACTTCAAGACAACAAAGGTGCTGCCCTGGCCGGTTGGCTCAGCGGTAGAGCGTCGGCCTAGCGTGCGGAGGACCCGGGTTCGATTCCCGGCCAGGGCACACAGGAGAAGCGCCCATTTGCTTCTCCACCCCTCCGCCGCGCTTTCCTCTCTGTCTCTCTCTTCCCCTTCCGCAGCCAAGGCTCCATTGGAGCAAAAATGGCCCGGGCGCTGGGGATGGCTCTGTGGCCTCTGCCTCAGGCGCTAGAGTGGCTCTGGTCGCAACATGGCGACCCCCAGGATGGGCAGAACATCGCCCCCTGGTGGGCGTGCCAGGTGGATCCTGGTCGGGGGCATGCGGGAGTCTGTCAGACTGTCTCTCCCTGTTTCCAGCTTCAGAAAAATGCAAAAAAAAAAAAAAAAAAAAAAAGACAACAAAGGTAATCAGAGACAATGATGGACATTTCATAATGATAAAGTGAACATTGTATCAAGAAGACATAACACTTCTTAATATATCTGCCCTGAAACAGGGAGCAAAAGAATATATAAGACATCTACTAACTAATCTAAAAATAGAAGCAGACAAAAACATAATCATACTTGGATATTTCAACACACCACAGATTATTTTAGATAGATCATCCAAACAGAAAATCAATAAAGAAATATTGGCCTTAAAGACATTCTGGACCAAATGGACATAATAGCCACTTATAGGACATTTCATCCCAAAATGTCAGGTTATACATTCTTCTCCAGTGTGCATGGAACATTCTCAAAGATAGATCATATGTTGGGCCACAAAACTAACATCAACAAATTTGGGAAAATTGAAATTATACCAAGCATATTTTCTGATCATAAGGCTTTGAAATTAAAATTCAACTACAAAAAGGAAGTAAAGAAACCCATAAAAAAGTGGAAATTAAACAATATACTTTAAAAAAATAACTGGGTCAAAGAATAAATAAAAACAGAAAGAAAAGATATATACAGACAAATAAAAATGACATTTTGAATTAATTTTTGTGAAAGGCTTAAGGTCTGTGTATAGATTTTTTTTTTAGAACTGCATTTTTTTAATTTATTTATTCATTTTAGAGAGGAGAGGGAAAGACAGAAAGAGAGGAGAGACAGAGAGAGAGAAAGGGGAGGAGTTGAAAGCACCAACTCCCATATGTGCCTTGACCAGGCAAGCCCAGGGTTTCGGACCAGTGACCTCGGCATTTCCAGGTTGATGCTTTATCCATTGAGCCACCACAGGTCAGGCTAGATGTTTTTTTTATTTTATTTTTATTTATTTTTATTTATTTTTTTGCATGTGAATGTCCAGCTGTTCCAATACTGTTTTTTGAAGAAACTACCTTTGCTCCATTGTATTGCTTTTTGTCTCTTGTCAAAGATCAGTTGATAGTATTTATATCTGTCTACTTATGAGCTCTATTTTCTGTTCCATCAAGCTGTTTTCTTGCCTATAGCTCATGGTTTTGATTACTGTAGGTTTATAGTAAGGCTTGAGGTTGGATAATGTCAGTCCTTCAGATTTTTTCTTCTCCTTCAATATTGTGTTGAACAGTTCGGGTCTTTTGGATCTTCACATAAATGTTAAAATAAGTTTGTCAATATCCACAAAATAACATCCTGGAATTTTGATTTGGATTGCATTCAATCTTTAGATCAAGGTAGGAAGAACTTTTAACTTGACAATATTGAGTCTTCCTATTCATAAACATGGATTAGCTTTTCACCTATTTAGTTCTCCATTGATTTCTTCCATCCAATGTTTTATAGTTTTCCTAATATACATAATGTACATATTTTGATTTATACCTAAGTATTTCACTCTTTGGATGCCAATATATATGATACTGATTTTCTTTCTCAAATTCCATTTGCTTATTTATGGAATATAAGAAAGTGATTGATTTTGTGTATTTGCCTTATATCCCACATTCTTGCTATCACTGCTTGTTATTTCCAAGAAGATTTTTTTGGTCAAGTTTTTGGATTTTCCACATAGCCATGTCATCTGCAAACAATGACAGCTTAATTTCTTTCTTCCCAATCAGTGTACCTTTTATACCCTTTTCTTGTCTTATTGCAGTAACTAGAAATTCCAGTAAAATTTTGAAAAGGATTGTTAAGAGGGGACATCCTTGCTTTGTTTCTGATCTTATTGGAAATGATTGCAGTTTCTCACCTTTAAATAAGTTGTTGGCTGTAGGTTTTTAATCTTTTTTATTGTGTTATTCACTATGCCTAGTTTGATGAGAGTTTTTATCCTGAATGGCTGTGGAATTTTGTCAAATGCATTATTCGTATCTATTGATATGATTTTTTTCTTTTTTAGCCTGTTAATGTGATGAAGTATATTAACTGATTTTTGAATGTTGAGCCAGTCATACACACCTGGGATAAATTTCACTTGGACATTGTGTAAAATCGTTTTTATACATGGTTGGATTTGATTTGCAAATATTTTGTTGAGGATTTTGCATCTATATTCACAAGAGATATTGATCTGTGTTTTCTTTTCCTGTAATGTCTTTGTCTGGTATCTGTATTTGGATGATGCTGGTCTTTTATAGTGATTTAAAATGTATGCCTTCTTCTTCTGTTTTCTAGAAACGATTGTAGAAAACTGGTGTGATTTCATCTATTAAGATTTGGTAGAATTCACCAGTGAACTCTTCTGGGCTTAGTGTTCTTTGGTTGGGGAAGGTTATTAATTATTGGTTTAATATCTTTAATAGAGATATAGTTAGTCAAATAGGTAGATTTTACTTGTGCACCTATTGATTGTTTTGCTTTTCAAAGGGGATATTTTCCTCTATTTTATCTTCTTATATTTTGATTAAACTCCTTATTTTGCTCTTTTTAAATTTCAAGTGTATCTTTTTGATATTATTCTTTTTTATAGAATCCTGCTCTTCTATGGATGCCATATTTTTTAATTCTATGAGTATATTAATTTTAGCTTTTAAAAGGACTTTTTCATTGCAAAATAATCACTTACTCCCTAGAGAAAAAGAGAGAAGAATGAGAATACAGTAGAATGGTAGAATATAAACTTAATTTAGATAAATAAATCAATATTTTTACTGTGTGCAATCAATCCAATAGAAGATACAATGGAATAAAAGATTACTTTCATAACAGCAACAGAAAAGATAAAATACTTAGAAAAAATGCCAAAAACATATGACAAAATAGTATTGAAAGATGAAGTATAGCTAAAAAATGGAAAAACATATTTTTGAAGATAGTGTCAGAATAGGTAAGAGCAACACCACTCACCTTCTCCCAAGACCTAACAGGAAGTACAACTAAATTAAAGATCAATAATCCTGGGCCCTGGCCATTTGGCTCAGTGGTACAGCATCGGCCTGATGTGTGAAGTCCCAGGTTTGATTCCTGGCCAGGGCACACAGGAGAAGCACTCATCTGCTTCTCCACCCTTCCCCTTCTCCTTTCTCTCTATCTCTCTCTTCCCTTCCTGCAGCCAAGGCTCCATTGGAGCCAAGTTGGCCCAGGCGCTGAAGACGGCTCTATGGCCTATGCCATAGGCACTAGAATAGCTCTGGCTGCAACAGAGCAATGCCTCAGATGGACACAGCATCGCCCCCTAGTGGGCATGATGAGTGGATCCCGGTCAGGCGCTTGTGGGAGTCTGTCTCTCTGCCTCCCTGCTTCTCATTTCAGAAAAAATACCAAAAATAATAATAGTAATAAAAAATAAAATAAAGATCAATCATCCTGAATAACCAACTGAAGACTAACTGAAGAGGAGTCTTATAACTAAAGATTTACAGAAGAAACCACATCAACACTGGTAGGAAGTACAGCGACATGAAAAAAACTAGCTCTGCTCTTATGGGTGACTGAAGTTTCCAAGAGATATCTCAACTGCAAAACGTGTGAGCTTCTCCCTGCAAAGTGTGGGACCTAAATTCCAAGCCCAGTTCCCCAGCCCAGAGCACCAGAACCTGGAAGATGCACCCACATAACATTCAGGGTTTCTGTTCTCTAGAAAGAGATGGCTCGAGACACAGGCATAAAGACATGGAAGAATCTTAAATGCATATTATTAAGTGAAGAAACCAATCTGAAAATGCTATGTATTATATGATTTCAAATATATGACATTCTGAAAAACGCAAAACTGGAGACAGTAAAATACCAATGGTTGTCACGGTTTAGTGGAAAGAGAGTAATAGATGTAGCAGAGAAGATTGCTAAGGCAGTGAAACTAGTCTGTATGATATGACAATGTTGGATATATATCACTATACATATATTTGTTCAAACCCATAATATTTACAACAACAAGCATATACCCTACTATAAACTATGAACTTCGGATAGTTCTGACATGGTCTTGTAGGTTCATCAATTGCAACAAATATACCACTCTGGTGTGGGATTTTGAGAGTGGGGGAGACTGTGCATCTGTGAAGGCAGGGGAATATGGAAACTTTCTGCACATTCCACTTCCTTTTGCTCTGAACATAAAACTGCTCGAAAATAAAAAAGTCTTTATATATACTTTAAATTTTTTTTTTAAATATAATAAATGGTAGAGAAAAGATAAGAAAATTTGAGGATTGATCTGGCGTGAGGGTGGTCTAGTATCCATCTAACTGGAGTTTAGAAAGATAGACAATGTAGTGAATGAAATTACAAAATGAATACTGGAAGAAACTTTTCCAGAATTAGGGGATACAAGTGCTTAGAGTAATTAGTGACTGCTTGGTGAGCCCACCAAATGCCCAAAAAGAGACTGACCACTCTGAAGTGATTTGCTTATTATCAGTAGAAGCTGGTCTGTAGTAAGCTTGGGAAAGATATTGCTCTTTCCAGTAGTTCTAATTTAAGGCTTAAAAACCACCACAGCCACTTCAGTGGAGCTTTTATTGAAATTAATTGACTGAGCCAAGGTGCTAATGAGGCACTAGTCATAGGCCCAATCTTTGGGTGGGTCTTTCAATTTATTCTGTTCCCTGGCCAGCCTCTTAGCATAGAACATGAGGGAGGCAGGATTAGAAAGTACAGTATGTTTAAAAAAACAAAAACAAAACCACTTCAAGTACTTATTCTAGTGGAAGTTCTGTATCTTCATATATAAAAAGCATCCTTCTTATTTTGCATAATCAAAACTTACTAATTATTTTACAGTTGATTACTATCCATACTCTACCAGGGGTCCCTAAACTTTTTACAGAGAGCGCCAGTTCACTGACCCTCAGACCGTTGGAGGGCTGCCACATACAGAGCTTCTCTCACTGACCACCAATGAAAGAGATGCCCCTTCTGAAAGTGCAGTGGGGGGGCTGGATAAATGGCCTCAGGGGGCCACATGCGGCCCACGAGCCATAGTTTGGGGACGCCTGCAACCGAATCTGTGCCTTGAAATATTCTCTGGAGAAGGAAATAGTTGGGTCCTCTGTGTTTTTTGGTGGTTTCCTAGTTTCCTTTATTCATGTAAAATTCAAGCAAAAAACGCCCAAAAATAATTTTTCAGGCTAGTATTTCCAGGCACACAAATTTTATGTGCCAGTCAGATTTATTGTAATAGAAATAGAATGAATTAAGTCAACTGCTTCTAGATGATGTTTGTGATTGATTTTCCAGAGCACCTTGAAGACTGCCCATTTATCTCTTACTGTTCTCAAAAAAAATTTTTTTAAGTTCTTTGGCCAGGCACATGCTATTTTCCACCTATCCTCCTTGGCACCTACCACTACACAGCACCACATGTTCTTTTCACCCAAATTGCTTGATTTTACCACCTCTTTCTGCGTTTTTTCCCCCTCTCTACAGTTGTTGCTCCTTTGTCAAATCTCTTTGAAAGATTTCTTTCATTTCCTGTCTCTGCTTTTTGTGCTCACTTTCTAATGACTCTTTTGGTAATATCCTAAAGGCTTATTTAGAAAAAAAAATCAGTAGGATGAAAAACATCTTCTCTTTTTCCAGATTTTCTTCCATTTTAAATTATGATATTCTCTTTATCTTGGAGATTTTTGTTGTTGTTTTCAAAGGCTAATATTAATCAAGTCATAGTATGAGGCAGTGAGGAGTCCAGTCACCTTTCCATGACTCCACCTTATTCTTTATAAAAAATAGTCATTAAGTTGCCCAGACTTAATACCCCTTGAATATAAGTACTTCTTTTTTCATTCTTTCTTTCTTTTTTTTTTTTTTTTTTTTTTTGTATTTTTCTGAAGTTGGAAACGGGAGGCAGGAGGTGATGCTCTGCCCATCTGGGGCATCGCTCTGTTGCAACCAGAGCTATTCTAGTGCCTGAAGCGGAGGCCATAGAGCCATCATCAGCGCCCAGGCCAACTTTGCTCCAATGGAGCCCTGGCTGTGGGAGGGGAAGACAGAGACAGAGAGGAAGGAGAGGGGGAGGGGTGGAGAAGCAGATGGGCGCTTCTGTGTGCCCTGGCCGGGAATCGAACCCAGGACTTCTGCACGCCAGGCCGACGCTCTACCACTGAGCCAACCAGCCAGGGCACTTCTTTTTTCTTAAACCACTGCTTTCTCATTGGCCTCTGCCTAAACATTCTGAGTGGAGTCCTCCCTGTAAAATAAAGAAATTGAGGGACAGAGTCTCATTGCGATTTGATGAGGGTCACACGATTGGTCTGATGAGGGTCACAGAAACAGCCTGGTAAACCCAGTACACCAGACAGTCTTTTCACTCAATTGTAAATCATTTAAATTCCGATTTAAGTATAATACCTTCCCTTGGTTTCATTGCCACAGCAATCATTTTATTGTTTCTGGCAAAGAAGGAGGAAAAAATGAAAAGTAATATAGTGGTTGAAAGTTAAATCTCTTTAACAGACTAAGCTTAAAAAGAAACTCACTATTTTCCTTCAGTTCTTCCTTTTGCACTCCAGACTTGGTCCTACTTAAAGAACATATGAAAAATTATTACTTTATCTTCTCTGGGGATAACTATTTCTGTTATAATGGACAGAGCCCTGCAAAAGAAAACAGGAGGCCCAGGGGCTGATCCTAAATGGGTCATTAACTAGCTGTGTCACTTTGAGCAAGTAGTTTCATAACTCTGGACTTCAGTTTTCCTATCTGTAAAAATAAAGATTTGAGCAGAAAATCTGTAAGGTCATTTTAGTCCTAACTTTTCTTGATCCTGTGATCAATAGAAGAGAACACACTCTGTTAATTAGCACATGAAATAAATAAAGAAGTAAAAAAAGAGACTAACTGGTTGGTCAAGACAGAAGACAGCACACAAAGAAAAACTGAAAGAAGCGTAAAGTTAAAAAGTATGAAATGCAGTTAGCTACCTAAGAATGGGTTTAGATATTGTTTAATACAGGTCAGTCATTTTACAGAGAACCTGGAAACTTGGATTAGATGATCAGTTTCTACCTGTCAGCTTTCTTTTTTTGTAAATTGATGTAGTTACTGATCAAAGGAGTTATAGAATGGACTGAAAGCAAGGAGTCTTGACTTCAGGGGCTGAAACATATAGAAAGATGGAATCTAACTAATGAAACACCTTAGCATCATGCAGTAACCTACAGAAGACAAGCACCATTGTCTCAGCCAAACATTGGTAACATAACAGAATGTTTGACATTTAGTAAACTTACTATGAAGGTACATACCCATGTACACAAAGATATCAAAAAAACTCATGTTGTTATAACCAAAATCTCGTTTGGGTAGGTCTGTTCTCTGTTATAACCTAGACCAGGGGTCCCCAAACTTTTTACACAGGGGGCCAGTTCACTGTCCCTCAGACAATTGGAGGGCCGGACTATAAAAAAAAACTATGAACAAATCCCTATGAACACTGCACATATCTTATTTTAAAGTAAAAAAAAAAAACAAAAAAAAACAAAAAACAGGAACAAATACAATATTTAAAATAAAGAACAAGTAAATTTAAATCAACAAACTGACCAGTATTTCAATGGGAACTATGCTCCTCTCACTGACCACCAATGAAAGAGGTGCTCCTTCTGGAAGTGCAGCGGGGGCTGGATAAATGGCCTCAGGGGGCCACATGCGGCCTGCGGGCCTTAGTTTGGGGACCCCTGACCTAGACATTATTTTACTAAGCTTTCCAGCAGAATTTGAAACATTTAATATGCTCTAAACTAATTAGCACTTCAGTTTGTTTTTTTAGTGAGAGAGAGAGACAAGGCAGACAAGAAAGGAGAAAGATAAGAAGTATAAATTCATAGTTGTGTCACCTTAGTTGTTCATTGATTGCTTCCTTTTTTATCAAGTGAGAAGCAGGGAGGCAGAGACACAGACTCCTACATACACCTCAACCAGGATTCACCTGGCTACCTCCATCTGGGGCTGATGCTCTCTGCCTAACTGGGGTCACTGCTCTGCTGCTCAGCAACCAAGCTATTTTTAGCACCAGAGGCAAGACAACGGAGCCAACCTCAGCACCCAGGGCCAACTTGCTCATTTGAGACATGGCTACAGAAGGGGATAAGACAGAGAGAGAGAGAGAGAGAGAGAGAGAGAGAGAGAGAAAAGGGGGATAGGAATGGCAAAGCAGATGGTAGTTTCTGTATACCCTGACCAGAAACTGAACCCAGGAATAAGGTTATGTCTATGATCCCATGCTCAAGCTGGTGACCTTGGGGTTTCAAACTTGGGTCTTCAGTATCTCAGGCTGATGCTTTATCTACTGCATCATTGCCTGGTCAGGCCACTTCCACTTTTTTAAAACTTTCTTCCCTTGACTTCCATGACACCATGCTTTCATGACTTAACTCAATTTTCTGGCAGTGGCTACTCAATTTTACTTTCTGATCTCATCTTCTTATTCCCATTCTTTAAGAAATATTCATCTCTGTTCTAGCCCTTCTTCTCATTTCAAGCATTCTTTCTTGGCAAGGTCATATTTTCAAGGGGCTTCAATTAACATCTCTATATTCACATCTACTAAATCTCAATCTTCAGGCCATAGTTCTTTTCTGACCTGAATAGTCATTCACCTATTGACTTCTCCACTTCTGTAGTGCCCAACCATATCTAACTCAGCATGTCTAAAACTGATTTTACAAACCCAATAGTTCTACTAGAAGATCTAGCCAAGAAAATTAGGCAAAGAAATAAAATTAAAAGGAATCAGAATTAGAAAGAAAGACTAAAACTTTATTTGCAGATAACATATTCAATAGTGAAAAAATTTAAATAATTCATTTAAAACTTATTGGATCTAATTAACAAGATCAGCAAAGGTTGAAGATATAAGATCAATATATAAAAATCACTTATATTTCTACATACTAGCAATGAATGGTCCAAAATGAAATTTAAAAAAAAAAAACAATTCCATTTATAATAGCATAAAAAATCTTAGGAATAAATTTAACAAAAGAAGTGTAAGATTGTACATTGGAAACTAGAAAACATAATTGGAAGACTTTATAGAAGACCTAAATAAATAAATGAAAAGACATAATTGCATGTTCATGAATTGGAAGAATTACTATTAAGAAGGCAATACTCCCCACATTGATCTGCAGATTCAAAGAAATTCCCATCAAAGTTCCATCTACATCTGTGGCAGATATTGAAGGCTGATCTTAAAATCTATATGAAAATGTAAGAAACCCATAATAGCCAAAACAACCTTGAAAACAAGAACAAAGTTGGAGGACTCACACTTTCTGATTCTTTTAAAAATTACTATAAAGCTAAGTAATAAAAACAGTGTGAAACTGGCATAAAGGCTAGGCATATAGCCTGACCTGTGCTGGCACAGTGGTTAAAGCATCAATATGGAACACTGAGGTCGCTAGGTTGAAACCCTGGGCTTTCCTGGTCAAGGCACATACAGGAAGCAATTACTATGAGTTGTTGCTTCCTGCTTCTCCTCTCTCTCTCTCTCTCTCTCTCTCTCTCTCTCTCTCCTTTCTAATAATTAATAAATAAAAGGATTTAAGTTAAAAAATAAAAAAGATAAGCATATAGACCAATGGAATGAAACCAAGAGTGCAGAAATAAACCCAAACTTTTATGGTCAATTGATTTTTGACAAGGGTTCCTAGTCAATTCAATGGGCAAAAACACCCTTTTTAATAAAGAGTGCTGTGAAAACTGGATATCTACATGCAAAAAAATGAATTTGGATCCTTACTTCACACCACATACAAAACTAACTCAAAATAGATGAAAGGCTTAAATGTAATAATTAAAATTATAAAACTCTTAGAAGAAAATAGAGGAATAAATCTTCATGGCCTTGGATTTGGCAATAAAATTTTACATAGGACACAAAAAGTATAAACAACAAACAATATATAAGTTGGAATTCATCAAAATTAAATTTTTTATCAAAGTATACTATCAAGAATTAATAAGGCTACCCATAGAATGGGAGAAAATATTTGTGAATCATATGCTTAACAAAAAAATCTGTATCCAGAATATATACAAAAATCACTAAAAACACATTAATAAAAACACAAATAACCCAATTTAATAATTAAGGTTCAAATAGACATTAAAAAAGATATACAACTGGCTAACGAGCCCATGAACAAAGTGCAAAACATTGATAATGATTAGGAAAATGCAAATCAAAACCACAGTAGTATACCACTTTATACCCACTAAGATGGCTGTAATTTAAAAAACAGAACAATAACAATTCTTGGCAAGGATATGGAGAAATTGAAACCCTCATACATTGCTGGTGAGAATGTAAATGATGTGGCCACTGTGGAAAACAGTTTGGTTTTTCCTCAAAAAGTTAAACATAGAGTTACCAAATGACCCAGAAAATCCACTCCCAGGTATATATTTATTGGGAATTTTAAAATAGATGTTCACACAAAAGCTTGTACATAAATGTCCTCATAGCAACATTATTCATAATAACCAAAAAGTGGAAATAAACCAAATGTCTATCTGCTGATGAATGATAAAACATGATGTAGTATTTTCATGCAATAGAATATTGTTAGGCTATAAAGAAGAATGGAAAGCTTATACATATTGCAATGTAGATGAAACTTGAAACCATTATGCTAAATAAAAGAAGTAAAATGCAAAATTTTCCTTAACATATAATCCCATTTATATACAACATCCAGAATAAGCCAATGTATAAAGACAAAAAGTAAATAAGCGGTTGTCAGAAGCAGTGAGAAGGGACAAACGGAATGTGATTGGTAATGGCTTTATCCATTCTTTTGGGTTTCTTTTGGGGGGTGATAAAGCTGTTCTGGAATTAGTGATGATGGTTTTACAACTCTTGAATATACTAAAACTCACTGAATTGTACAATTTTAAATTGTGTATTTTTATGGTATGTGAATTATATTTCAGTAAAAGGATCAAATTAAAAGAACAATAGAATTGGGCAAGTGGCACTAACAAGCAATTTGCAGAAGACATACTAGCAGGACTACAGTTAAAATGAGATTTAATTTTTTCAAGCCTAAATATAATGACTGTTATAAAATAAGAGAGATTTGGAGATACACAAATCCACACAGAAAGAAGACGGCCATGTAAAGACAGAAGCAGAGATTGCAATGATACAGCTACAAACCAAGAAATGCCAAGGATAACTCAGAGCCATGAAAAGCTAGGAAAAGGCAAAGAAGACCTGTGAGAGAATAAATTTCTTTTGTTTTAAGCCACCAAGTTTGTCGTTATTTATGGCAGTCTTGGAAAACTAATATATCTCATCAAGAGTCTATTCTACAGAAATGCTTGCAGAAGTGGACAAAAATATTTCTAATGTACTCATGAGTTTATACAGCATTCTTTATACTATCAAAAAACTAGACATAACCAAAATTAATCAATAGATAACCAGTTAAATTACAATACATTCTATAGTATATATAATGTTATTTTTAGCTATAGCAAATGAGTTCTTCACACAATACAGTGTACAGAAGGTGTACTGAAGAGTTGTGAACCTGAAACCTGTACAAATTTGTTAACTAGTGTCACCACAATCAAGTCAATTAAAAAAAGAATGAGTTCTTGTATAACAGGAAAGGATGTTTAAAAAATATGTCTAAGACATTTTTAAGTGGCAAGATCAAGCAGCAGACAATCATATAAATGTTTTATAAGATTGTATATTTTAAAAACGGTTAACAATCTACACATATATATGTGAGTGTGTATTTTCACTTGAATTGTAAAGAATATAAAATAATACTCATAAAACTGTTAGTAGTAATTAATACTGAAAACTTGTAGAAGTGAGGAAAAACTTTTATTTTCTTACTTCTTATTTTCGATGGATTATTTACCAGTGGGAATACACTTCTTTTGTAATGAAAAAATATTTAAACATTCCTTCCACACTAAAATTCTTTCAATTGCTCAACCACTCCATTCTCTTTCACATTTTCAAAAGTTTGTCTATGATTTTCCTCTGCTTGGACCATTGTCTCTGCCAACACTTTTGCCTGAATATTGAACTTACAAGTCTTGATTTCTTCATCACTTTCTCTCAGAAGCTATCCCGAGTCCTCGTTCCCTCCCTATAAACTTGAAAAGCTAAATCAGGTGCCTTTCTTGTACTCCCAAGCACCCTGTACTACTTACTGTGAAATAGCACTTACCACATTGAGCTGTGATCTTTGGCTTACATGTCTCTTCCACTATACTGTTTTATATACACCAGTATTTCCATTCAATGTTCAATATTTATTGAATTTATTACTTGAATTATGGAAAAAACATCACTAAGAAGCCAATTCCTTTTATTCCAAAGAAAAAATAGAGAACTATGGATGACACTAAAGGAGAAAGCAAAGAGCTAGGTGGAGAGACAGAAGGGAAAAGAAGAAAAAAATAAGGCAGCATGAAGAAAGAAAAAAGATCTGAATAACTTGATCTGTTGTAATTTCATCTCTCCCATGCAATCAATATTCCATCTACAATGGAATACTCAGTACTCCCACATCCCAAACACTTACTGAAACACCTATAGGTTTGCTTATTTTATTCTTGCAGCCAAGAATGCTCTTCCACATTTCCTCCATCCAAATCCTACTTTCCACAACCTTTTAACCTTGCAGAAGCTTTGACAGAGTTCACCACTGCTTTCTTTGTTAAACACACCCTTCTCTTGGCTTCTGTGACACCTCAGTGTTTTCTTCCCATTTTAAATTTTATTTGCCAGCTCTTCATTCTTCATCATCTGACTTCTAATGCTGGAATTTCTGCAATAAAATATGGCCATCCAAAGGATAAAAGGAGAGGTCGTAGTTTAAAAATCAGTATAACCCACAATGACAAAAAAACCATTGAGCAATATCAACAAACTCCTGTAGGAACCAAAGTGTGACTCAAGAATTTTGTATCCTATGTTTTGCCCTTCAACAGACAGATATTCTCAAGCATAAAAAAGATCAAGAAATGTAACTTATAAGTGCTTCACTTAAAAAAAAACTAGTAGGTGATAAAATCTAGACAAGAAAGGGATATAGAAAAATAAAGAACTCAGCCTTCAAGGAACAAAGAAAAAAGCCAGTGAAGATGCACTTTTGTAACAGAAAAAAATGTGATAAAAATACTAATAACAGTAAGCATTGAATTCGTTTAAACACAGAACCAAGACCAAACAACTTAGAGAATTCTAGGTGGAAAAAAAAGTCAAAGTTATAGAATATGAGAAGGTAAAATGACAATATAGCTAACAAAAATCAGGATATGAGAGGGAAAGTACAAGGGGATTCATCCTCATTCTAGAAATGAGAAAACTAAGGAACACAGAAATTCAATAATTTACCCATCTTATAGCTACTAAGTCATAGAACTGATTTGAAGCAAGCTATCCCCAGGACCCATGTTGTTAACTAACCACTTAGCGAATCAAACGGTGCTATAAAAAATTGAAACATAGAGATAAAAGTATAATGCCTACAATCTCTTTTACAAATCTTTGATCTTAACTTTAAAATAGTCTTTCAAGGACTACATCTCTTGAGGGGTAAAAAACATCTGAAGTATATAAATTTCTTTACTTTCACTTTGATTTTTCTTCACTTTAATTCAATCATTTAAAATGTTATACTTCTTAGGCCCTGGCCAGTTGGTTCAGTGGTAAAGCATTGGCCCGGCATGTGGATGCTTCTGGTTCGTTTCCCGGTCAAGGCACAAGGAAGGGCCCACCTGCTTCTCCACTCTGCTCCTTCTCACTCCTCTCTCTCTCTCTCTCTCTCTCTCTCTCTCTCTTTCTCGCTTTCTCTCTTCCCTTCTTACAGCCATGACTCGATAGGACCGAGTTGGCTCTGGAAGCGGAGGTTGGCTCCAAGGTCTCCTCCTCCAGTGGTTCTGAGCATGGTCCCAGAAAGGCAGAGCATCACCCCCTAGTGGGCTTGCCAGGGTAGATCTCGGGTTGAGGTGCATGTGGGAGTTTATCTCTGCCTCCACTCCTCTCACTGAATAAAAATGTTATACTTTTTAAAATAGTATATATAGTATCACTATTAAATTTTTTCTATCTATACACTTAGTAATCCTGAATAATATAAGTAATGTCCAGAATATTTCTTAATCTTAGCAGGTAATGTTTATGAAGGGTTTATTCTCTGCAAGGTAGCAAGATAACCAATGGATTATCCCATTAAGTTATCACAATTATCACTAAAGGGGTACTATTTTTGTTCTTATTTATTCAGATAAGAAAACTGAGGAATAATAATGGTTATCTCTTTTGGTGAAGATTTGGAGAGTTTTTCACATTTTTTCTGTATTTTTTTATATTGCTTGTTTTTTTAATATATTTTTTTTTATTTTTTTATTTTTCTTACAGAGACAGAGAGAGGGATAGATAGGGACAGACAGGAATGAAGAGAAATGAGAAGCATCAATCAGTTTTTTGTTGTGATACCTTAGTTGTTCATTGATTGCTTTCTCATATGTGCCTTGACCGTGGGCTACAGCAGACCATGTTACCCCTTGCTGGAGCCAGCAACCTTGGGTTCAAGCTGGTGAGCTTTGCACAAACCAGATGAGCCCATGCTCAAGCTGGCGACCTCGGGGTCTCGAACCTGAGTCCTCCGTATCCCAGTCTGATGCTCTATGCACTGCACCACCTCCAGGTCAGGCTGCTTTTTTTTTTTTTTTTTTTTGTATTTTTCTGAAGTTGGAAATGTGGAGGCAGTCAGACAGACTCCTGCATGCGCCTGACTGGGATCCACCCGACTTGCCCACCAGGGGGCGATGCTCTGCCCATCTGGGGCGTTGTTCTGTTGCGACCAGAGCCATTCTAGTGCCTGAGGCAGAGGCCACAGAGCCATCTTCAGCGCCCGGGCCAACTTTGCTCCAATGGAGCCTTGGCTGCGGGAGGGGAAGAGAGATACAGAGAGGAAGAAGAGGGGGAGGGGTGGAGAAGCAGATGGGTGCTTCTCCTGTGTGCCCTGGCCAGGAATCGAACCCAAGACTCCTGCACGCCAGGCCAACGCTCTACCACTAAGCCAACCGGCCAGGGCAGGCTGCTTGTTTTTTTATAATGAGTATGTATCTCTCTTTTTTTCCCCACAAAAACCTGAAAGTCATTCTAAAAGTATGTTTGTAAATAAATAACCATGAAGATTCCCCAAGACTCAGTCTTCCACCTCTTTCTCTTTCTATTCTGCACTCTCTAAACTATGTCATCACCTACCATAGCTTTGAATACTCTTTATAAGCAAATGCCTCCGAAATGTATGTTTTCACTCCATACCTTTCTTCTTAGCTCCAGACACATCTGCTCAACTGCCAACAAGGCATCTCCTCTTGTATTCTTCATATACACCTCAAATTCAACATGTACAAAACCATACTCATCACCCTAAACTGGTCTTCACCTGTGTTTACTAATCCCAACCAATGGTACCATTCTCCACTCTAATGCATAAACCAGAAACAATGAATCATTTTTTATTCCTCCCTTTCTCTCACCCTGTATATGTAATCTATCACCAAATACATGCTACTTCAAAAATTTATCTGAAATATGCCTACTTCTCTCTATCTCCACTACCACTTTCGCATGCTAAGCTTTCATCATATCTTGCAATTAGCTCTTAACTTGTCAACCTTTCATAATTCCTACATTTCTACAATTTATTCTTCTTACAACAGCCAGAGGGATGCTAATAAATATAAAATAAACTGTATATCCTCCCTGCTTAAAACCCTTCAGTGAATTCCAATTGTTCTTAGAATAAACTTCAAGCCTTTTCCCAGGCCCTTGTGACAGAAACTGTGAGTTTCCTACTCAATGTTTCCCCCTTCTAAAACAAAATCAGGATTTTCTTAGAATTAGTAAAAGGAAGAGTTGAAAATAAAACATTCTCAGCCTCCATTATAGCTACAGGTGGCCATCCAATCCAGTTCTGGCCAATAAGATAAGCAAAATATATAAAATAGGGCTTCCAGGACAACTGTAACTTTCCTGATGGAAAGAGACAGACTCAGTAATTACATGTCTTTTGCCCTTTGCATTCTCTCCCTTTGCATTCTTGCCTGGAAGTGTAACAACCATCTTAGAAGCATGAAGAAGGAAGCCATGCTCAAAAGATCACAAAACAAAAAGATGAAACTTGCATGAGCCCTAGAGTGCTGACATTGAGGCTCCATTATGTCAAGAAAATAAACTCTTTATTTTGTTAAACCACCATAATTTGTTTTCTGTCACATGCAGTTAAACCATTCTTAATAGATACAACTCTATGTGATATAGTTCTTTCTCAGCTCTTCAGTTTCATCTCAATCAACTCTTCTACTCATTCATTGTATTAAAACCATACCTTTACTCTTCAAACACAATTTTTTTTCTGCTTCAAAACATTTCCATGTGCTATTCTTTCTGCCTGGAATCATCTTTTGCCCACTCTTCACTGCCTAAATTCTACTCATTATTCTGGTCTAAGCTTAAGGGATATCTCCCCACATAGACTTCCTTGATCCCTCAATCCAAATTAGATACTTTCATACACCTTAAACTTTTCCTTTTTCTCTTGTTTTATAATTTATATTTTGTATTTATTTACAGGATTTTCTCCTTTTAGTTTAACATCTATCTCTCCAACTAGACTCTGAGCTTTATAGTGTCAAGGATGGAGTTTGTCTTGTCCACTACTAAATATGTATCCAGCCCCTATATCAGTGTCTGCCACAGAGAGAACACCGAATAAACAATACTAAAAAATGAACAACAGTCTACTAAAATTTCATGTGCTTTGTGCCATTTTTTTTTTTGCTCTCCTGAATCAGAATTAATCACTCCTTCCTTTATGCTTATAGAGTACATTGTTTTGACCTCTGTTTTAATTCAATCTTTTTAACAAATAAGGCATGTGTAAAAGGATCTTAATGTCTTTTCAAGAGGAAAACACATAAAACTAATTATAATGTGGTATAAGTGAAACATTTGAAGTATGAACAAAATATAAAAATAGAACAAGGGAAAAGGTGATAAATTCAATGAAGTGGTAGAGATGAGATCAGGGAAGGGTTTCAAGAACTGGTAACATCTAGGCCAGTGATGGGCAATCTTTTGAGCTTGGTGTGTCAAAATTCATCAAAAAACCGAGCATAACTTGGGTGGTGTGTCACTTCAAGAAAAAAAAAACCATAATTTCGCGATATTTATAGTTTAAATAACAAAAAATGTATAACTGTAATATATAACTGTATTTAATAAACCAAAAACTAATTATTTAACTTACCTGCTTAGTGACTTCTTTGTTCATCTGCCAGTCAGTTTCTTTTGTTGGTCTTGATATTATTTAACTTGTGTGGCGTGCCGTGAACTAAGATAAGTGAGGGGGAATTCTTTAACTAAACTGCCTATTAGTGACTTTTTTGTTGCTGAATTTCATTGGCTAAATCTTCAATTGAAGGTTGGTATTTTGTACACTTCAAGCCCAGGCAAGCGCTACTAACTTCATCTGTCAATCTGTTTCTTTTGTTGGTTTTGATATTATTTAATGCTGAGAATAAGGTCTCACAAAAGTACATAGAGGGAAAAACTGAGTAAAGCCATTGCTATATTTTTCAGGGTGCTAAAAGTGTCTGGTAATCGATTCCAGGCACTCCAAATTTCCTGTTCGTAGTGGCACTCCTCTTGATTCTCCAAGCAGCACCTTTCCAGATTCTCAAGTTTTGACCTCAAGTCAACAAACACCTGAGCCCAGATGCTGTCTTGAAATTCTGCAAGTTGCATCTTATGTAAATTAAGATGGCTGCCACTATTTCTTTTCTTTTTTTTTTTTTTTAATAAATTTTTATTAATGGTAATGGGATGACATTAATAAATCAGGGTACATATATTCAAAGAAAACATGTCTAGGTTATTTTGTCATCAAATTATGTTGCAAACCCCTTGCCCAAAGTCAGATTGTCCTCCATCACCCTCTATCTAGTTCTCTGTGCCCCTCCCCCTCCCCCTAACTCTCTCCCTCCCTCCCTCCCATGTCCTCCCTCCCCCTCCACCCTTGGTAACCACCACACTCTTGTCCATGTCTCTTAGTCTCATTTTTATGTTCCACCAATGTATGGAATCATGTAGTTCTTGTTTTTTTCTGATTTGCTTATTTCACTCCTTATAATGTTATCAAGATCCCACCATTTTGCTGTAAATGATCTGATGTCATCATTTCTTATGGCTGAGTAGTATTCCATAGTGTATATGTGCCACATCTTCTTTATCCAGTCTTCTATTGAAGGGCTTTTTGGTTGTTTCCATGTCTTGGCCACTGTGAACAGTGCTGCAATGAACATGGGGCTACATGTGTCTTCACGTATCAATGTTTCTGAGGTTTTGGGGTATATACCCAGTAGAGGGATTGCTGGGTCATAAGGTAGTTCTATTTGCAGTTTTTTGAGGAACCACCATACTTTCCTCCATAATGGTTGTACTACTTTACAGTCCCACCAACAGTGAATGAGGGTTCCTTTTTCTCCACAGCCTCTCCAACATTTGCTATTACCCGTCTTGTTGATAATAGCTAATCTAACAGGGGTGAGGTGGTATCTCATTGTAGTTTTGATTTGCATTTCTCTAATAACTAATGAAGCTGAGCATCTTTTCATATATCTGTTGGCCATTTGTATCTCTTCCTGGGAGAAGTGTCTGTTCATGTCCTCTTCCCATTTTTTTATTGGATTGCTTGTTTGTTTGTTGTTGAGTTTTATGAGTTCTTTGTAAATTTTGGATATTAGGCCCTTATCTGAGCTGTCGTTTGAAAATATCAGTTCCCATATAGTTGGCTGTCTGTTTATTTTGATATCAGTTTCTCTTGCTGAGCAAAAACTTTTAATTCTGATGTAGTCCCATTCATTTATCTTTGCCTTCACTTCTCTTGCCATTGGAGTCAAGTTCATAAAATGTTCTTTAAAACCCAGGTCCATGATTTTAGTACCTATGTCTTCTTCTATGTACTTTATTGTTTCAGGTCTTATATTTAGGTCTTTGATCCATTTTGAATTAATTTTAGTACACGGGGACAGGCTGTAGTCGAGTTTCATTCTTTTGCATGTGGCTTTCCAGTTTTCCCAACACCATTTGTTGAAGAGGCTTTCTTTTCTCCATTGTGTGTTGTTGGCCCCTTTATCAAAGATTATTTGACCATATATATGTGGTTTTATTTCTGGGCTTTCTATTCTGTTCCATTGGTCTGAGTGTCTATTTTTCTGCCAATACCATGCTGTTTTGATTATCGTGGCCCTATAATATAGTTTAAAGTCAGGTATTGTAATGCCCCCAGCTTCATTCTTTTTCCTTAGGATTGTTTTGGCTATTCGGGGTTTTTTATAGTTCCATATAAATCTGATGATTTTTTGTTCCATTTCTTTAAAAAATCTCATAGGGATTTTGATGGGAATTGCATTAAATTTGTATATTGCTTTGGGTAATATGGCCATTTTGATTATATTTATTCTTCCTATCCAAGAACAAGGAATATTTTTCCATCTCATTGTATCTTTTTTGATTTCCCTTAACAATGCTTTGTAATTTTCATTATATAGGTCCTTTACGTTCTTTGTTATGTTTATTCCTAGGTATTTTATTTTTTTTGTTGCAATCGTGAAGGGGATTATTTTTTTGAGTTCGTTTTCTAATATTTCATTGTTGGCATATAGAAAGGCTATGGACTTTTGTATGTTAATTTTGTATCCTGCAACCTTACTGTATTGGTTTATTGTTTCTAATAATCTTTTTGTGGAGTCCTTCGGGTTTTCGATGTATAGGATCATATCATCAGCAAAAAGTGATAGCTTTACTTCTTCTTTTCCGATATGGATGCCTTTTATTTCTTTGTCTTGTCTGATTGCTCTGGCCAGAACTTCTAGCACCACGTTGAATAAGAGTGGAGAGAGTGGACAACCCTGTCTTGTTCCTGATTTAAGGTAGAAAGTCCTCAGTTTTATGCCGTTTAAGAGGATGTTGGCTGATGGTTTATCATATATGGCCTTTATCATGTTGAGATATTTTCCTTCTATACCCATTTTGTTGAGAGTCTTAAACATAAAATTGTGTTGTATTTTATCAAAAGCCTTTTCTGCATCTATTGATAAGATCATGTGGTTTTTGTTCTTTGTTTTGTTGATATGGTGTATTACGTTAACCGTTTTGCGTATGTTGAACCATCCTTGAGATTCTGGGATGAATCCCACTTGATCATGATGTATTATTTTTTTAATATGTTGTTGTATTCGGTTTGCCAGTATTTTGTTTAGTATTTTAGCATCTGTATTCATTAGAGATATTGGTCTGTAGTTTTCTTTCTTTGTGCCATCCTTGCCAGGTTTTGGTATGAGGGTTATGTTGGCCTCATAAAATGTGTTTGGAAGTATTGCTTCTTCTTCAATTTTTTGGAAGACTTTCAGTAGAATAGGAACCAAGTCTTCTTTGAATGTTTGATAGAATTCACTAGTATAACCGTCTGGGCCTGGACTTTTATTTTTGGGGAGATTTTTAATAGTTTTTTCTATTTCCTCCCTGCTGATTGGTCTGTTTAGGCTTTCTGCTTCTTCATGACTCAGTCTAGGAAGGTTGTATTGTTCTAGGAATTTATCCATTTCTTCTAGATTGTTGTATTTGGTGGCATATAATTTTTCATAGTATTCTACAATAATTCTTTGTATTTCTATGATGTCTGTGGTGATCTCTCCTCTTTCATTTTGGATTTTATTTATTTGAGTCCTGTGTCTTTTTTCCTTGGTGAGTCTTGCCAAGGGTTTGTCAATTTTGTTGATCTTTTCAAAGAACCAGCTCCTTGTTTTATTGATTTTTTCTATAGTTTTTCTGTTCTCTATTTCATTTATTTCTGCTCTGATTTTTATTATCTCCTTTCTTCGGCTGGTTTTGGGTTGTCTTTGTTCTTCTTTTTCTAGTTCCTTAAGGTGTGAAGTTAAGTGGTTTACTTCGGCTCTCTCTTGTTTGTTCATATAGGCCTGAAGTGATATGAACTTTCCTCTTATTACTGCTTTTGCTGCATCCCAGAGATTCTGATATGTCGTATTTTCATTTTCATTTGTCTGTATATATCTTTTGATTTCTGCACTTATTTCTTCTTTGACCCATTCATTTTTTAGAAGTATGTTGTTTAGTTTCCACATTTTTGTGGGTTTTTCTCCCTCTTTTTTGCAGTTGAATTCTAGTTTCAAGGCTTTATGATCAGAAAATATGCTTGGTACAATTTCAATTTTTCTAAATTTGCTGATATTGTCTTTGTGGCCCAACATATGGTCAATTCTTGAGAATGTTCCATGTACACTAGAGAAAAATGTATACTCTGTCGCTTTGGGATGAAGTGTCCTGTAGATGTCTATCATATCCAGGTGTTCTAGTATTTCGTTTAAGGCCACTATATCTTTATTGATTCTCTGTTTGGATGACCGATCTAGAGCCGTCAGCGGTGTATTGAGGTCTCCAAGTATGATTGTATTTTTGTTAGTTTTTGTTTTAAGGTCAATAAGTAGCTGTCTTATATATTTTGGTGCTCCTTGGTTTGGTGCATATATATTAAGGATTGTTATGTCTTCTTGATTCAACTTCCCCTTAATCATTATGAAATGACCATTTTTGTCTCTGAGTACTTTTTCTGTCTTGTAGTCAGCATTATTAGATATGAGTATTGGTACACCTGCTTTTTTTTGGGTGTTGTTTGCTTGGAGTATTGTTTTCCAGCCTTTCACTTTGAATTTGTTTTTATCCTTGTTGCTTAGATGTGTTTCTTGTAGGCAGCATATAGTTGGATTTTCTTTTTTAATCCATTCTGCTACTCTGTGTCTTTTTATTGGTAAGTTTAATCCATTTACATTTAGTGTAATTATTGACACTTGTGGGTTCCCTACTGCCATTTTATAAATTGCTTTCTGTTAGTTTTGTATCTAGTTTGATTCTTCTCTTTTGTTTTTCTATCATTTGTTTTTGTTTGTTTGTGTTCCATACTTCTTTCCTCTGTTACTACCTTTTTTAAGTCAAGTGTTTTTGTGGTGGTTTTTTTAAGGGTGGTTACCATTAAGTAATGAAAAGGGTACCTACCATATTCATTGTAGTACCCTATCTTATAAGTATTTCTGCACTTCATCATCCTTTGCTACTGTTAATCTCCATCCTCTCCCCCCTTTTTTTCCTTTGTTGTCACAGTTTAAGTTTGGTTTTATTGTGTTCTTGGTGGAGCTGTTACTTGTGGTGTTGTTTTCTTTTGTTCTTTGAATCTGGTTGGAAAACCCCCCTTAGTATTTCCTGGAGTGGGGGCTTTCTGTTGATAAATTCTCTCATCTTTTCTGTATTTGTGAATGTTTTTATATCTCCTTCATACTTGAAGGATAGCTTTGATGGGTATAGTATTCTTGGCTGAAAGTTCCTCTCTTTCAGGGCTTTAAATATTGGGGTCCACTCTCTTCTAGCTTGTAGAGTTTCTGCTGAGAAATCTGATGATAATCTAATAGGCCTTCCTTTATATGTTGTACTCTTCTTTTCCCTGGCTGCCTTGAGAATTTTTTCTTTGTCATTGGTTTGTGTCATCTTTATTATGATGTGCCTTGGAGTGGGTTTGTTGGGGTTAAGAAAACTTGGTGTTCTGTTTGCTTCTTGAATTTGAGACTTTAGTTCCTTCCATAGGCTTGGGAAGTTCTCGTCTATTATTTGTTTGAGTATATTCTCCATTCCATTTTCTTTCTCTTCTCCCTCTGATATACCTATTATTCTTATGTTATTCTTTCTGATGGAGTCAGACAATTCCTGTAGGGCTTTCTCATTTTTTATTATTCTTGAGTCTCTTTCTTCTTCTCTCTGTTGTGCCTCAAGTTGTTTGTCTTCTATTTCACTAATCCTATCTTCAATCTGGGCTGTTCTGTTAGCTAAGCTTGTTACCTCGTTTTTCAGCTCGTGAATTGAGTTTTTCATTTCTGTTCGATTTGTTTTTATAGTTTCAATTTCCTTGGTAATATATTCTTTGTGTTCATTGAGTTGTTTTCTGATCTCCCTATATTGCCTTTCTGTGTTTTCTTGTATATCTCTGAGTATTTTTAAGATTTCTATTTTAAATTCTCTGTCATTTAGCTCCAAGGCTTCCAATATGTTAAGTCTTTTCTCCATAGATTTTTCCACATCTATTTGTGTTACCTCTCTTTCTTTTGTATCCATAATATTCGATTTCCTCTTTCTTATCGGCATCTGAGGGTGGTCTTATTGATAGCACGCGGGCGCACTCCCTGGCGGCTTGAATGAGCGTCGCTGCGGTAGCTTCCTCCACACCCTCGTCTCTCAGATTCAAGTGATAACAGTCCTTTCGCTATCAGTTTGTGTGGAACTCCGGAATGCTCCGAGGATAAATTTTTCTGTTTCTAGTTGATAAATTTGTTGTGATTTAGGGGAGAGCTGTCGGACGTGCTTCTCACGGCGCCATTTCCGTGACGTCCGCTGCCACTATTTCTAATGGCGGGAAACGGCACCCATCGCACAGGCCTCTCCCAGCATCCCTCTCACTTATTTCAGTAATGATGGTCAATTAGAAATCCACGACACCCCAGAACAGTAGATTGGATGATGGTTGCTGTGGTTATGTGGTTGCTGGTAATGGTGATCACAGGGCCCCCAGAGATGCGTCCCCTGTGGCATTCTGCTGCTCCCTGCTCTGCCGGCCAGAAGCTAGGTCAAAGATCCCCTAACAGCCTAACCAGAAGTCCCAGAACAAGATGCTCTGTGCTGGAGTTCTGTTGTTTTGGCCTACAGACCTCCGGCACAGAGTGTCTACACTACAGCAAATGTTTTATCCTCGGCTACTGCACCTGGCCATGCAGGAGCCAAAGACGAAATGTCCTTCTCGGCATGCAGCCCCATACTTCTCTGGTATGAGGCCACGTGTCATCGAAAATGGCTACGCGTGTCAGTGCTGACACATGTGTCATAGGTTCGCCATCACGGATCTAGGCAGCATTTTGAAAGCTAAATTTAATTTTCCAGGTAGATAAGGGGAGGAAGGAGAATCCAGAGTATACCATGTGTAAATGACCTTAATGTGGAAAAGCAGAGGGTGCTTAGTATCAATAAAATGTAAGGAAAACATTAAGGGCATGGTGTGAGTAACATTGTTGACGAGGAACCACCTGACACAGTATATACAACTTTTTCCATGAGACTGCTCTCTTTTCTTTCTTTTTTTTTTTAAAAAAAAAAGCTTGGCTAAATAATTGTACAACAAATAGAACCATGACTTATAATATCTCATAATTTGCATAATCAATTTATTTATGATCATGTCTACAACAATTAGAAAATTATTTTCCTTCGAGACATTAGAATATGGAAGAAGTTCATGCTCCATAGCCCTGCCCAGGTGTAAGTCCCAGTTAGCTTCATCTCTAATGAGAAAATTTTCTAAAATCATGTCTGGAGAGATAAGAGAGAACAGATCATGAAGTAGATATAATGTTACCATAAGTAGCTTTGATTTTATAAACCATTAATAGACACAGAAAGATTTTAAGCAAAAGAGAGATAATACTTACATTTGAGTTTTAATAAGATCACTTTGAAAGCAACAGATCAAATACAAAGAAGTCAGTGAGACTTCTAATGCAATAACAAAGGTAGCTCTATGAAAATCTTTAAGGCAGTGGCAATTAAGATTGGAGAGATAATTCGAAGCAAAATTGACTAGAGTTTATAATTGATTAGGCATGGGAGTGAACAAAGAAAGAAATCAAGGATCATTTGGAAGTGTCTAATCTAGAGACTAATTGTGTCTTATACAGAAGGAAGAGTGTGTTTGAAAAGACAGATAATTAATTCAGTTTGGTATTTGAGGTGCTTGTGGGTTTTCTAAATGGATATGTTCAGCAGGTTAGATGAACACATGGGTCTGGAGCCCTAACAAAACAGCGTGGGTTGGAGATATGGATTTAAGACTTGTCACAGAAGATGGCAACATAAACTAAGGCTTTAGCAGTCAACATAGAGAAAAAAGAATAAATTTGAAAACTGTAAGAATTTTGAATCAATAAGACTTGGTGATTTATTTGATAAAGGAAATGTGAAAAAAAGAAGGGAGTCTAGGAAAACCTCATTTTTCTTGTTTTGGAACCTGGGTGGGTGATGGTTTCACTGTTATGGGCTGAGTTGTGTCCCCCACACCAATTTTATATGTTAAAATCTTAATATCCATTATCTTAGAACATGACTGTATTTAGGGATAGAGTCTTTAAAGAGGTAAGTAAGGAAAAATAAGGTCTTATGAATGGATCCTAATCCAATATAACGTTTCCTTGTAAGAAGAGGAATTAGGACATAGACATGCATAAAAGAAAAATTCCATGTAAAAATCAAAAAGCCATCTACAAGGCAAGGAGGTGGGAAGCCTCAGAAGAAACCAATTGATCTTGGACTTCTAATCTTTGAAGCTGTAAGAACATAAATTTTTGTTGTTTAAACTACCTAGTCTGTGGTATTTTATTATGGCAGCTCTAGTAAACTAATATAACCACCAACCAAAATTACAAATATAGAAAAGAAAGTAAGGTGGAAAAAAGGGTTGTTGAAAAAAGAAGAGTTTGATGCAGAACATGTTGCATTTGAGATTTCTGAGGAACATCCAGGTAGAAATATTCATACGGCTTTGAAATTCAAGAGCTTAAATGGACTTGTAAATACAAACTTGAAAATAATTGATGCATAGGTATTATTTTAAACTGTAAGAGTGTACATAGAGTGAGAAGGTCATCAAGGAGAGAACCATAAGGAATATCAAAATTAAGGAACAGATTAAGGAAGAGAACATAGGAAAATAATAATCTGAGAAATAAGATAAAAAGAGAAAATTTATTTATTTATTTATTTTTGTATTTTTCTGAAGCTGGAAATGGGGAGAGACAGTCAGACAGACTCCCGCATGCGCCCGACCGGGATCCACCTGGCACTGCCCACCAGGGGTCGATGCTCTGCCCCTCCGGGGCGTCGCTCTGTTGCGACCAGAGCCACTCTAGCACCTGGGGCAGAGGCCAAGGAGCCATCCCCAGCGCCCGGGCCATCTTTGCTCCAATGGAGCCTTGGCTGTGGGAGGGGAAGAGAGAGACAGAGAGGAAGGAAAGGGGGAGGGATGGAGAAGCAGACGGGCACTTCTCCTGTGTGCCCTGGCCAGGAATCGAACCCAGGACTTCTGCACGCCAGGCCAACGCTCTACCACTGAGCCAACCAGCCAGGGCTGATAAAATTTATATTTAACATTTTAATACTGTTTTTAATTATAATTAGTTGAACACATATTGATCTCAGGCCTCAAAGAGCTTTAAAATAGTGGAAGAGGCAATACCTTATTTATTTCTGACTCTCCAATGCCCAGCACAGTGCCTGACATTTAATATCCCTGCAATAAATATTTGTTAAATCAAATGGAATTGAAATCAGGACGTTATTCTTCTTCTTGTTTTGTTTGCTTATTCTGGAATGTGCAGTATGTATTGTCACTGATATTTTAACTTCATAGTGAAAAATCATTTCAATGTGTTCAAGCCTTGGTCCCCTTCCAAACCATCTCCCAAGACAATAGTTTTCATTATAACCTTCTGTCTTTGCCATTCTGGATTGAATTCTGTGCACAGAAGTTATATACATATATGGGTAAATCTATGTAACAAATCATAGCACAGGAGCCCCCTGGGCTCCCTCAGGCTCTGGTATGACATATTTGAGTCATATAAATTCAGCTTCTCCTCTGGCATCTCTTAGCCGACTCACTTGCAACTCCACCTCTGCAGTGGTCTCAGTTCTCTCAAAGCTGGGAAAGAGTACTGTGTGCTGAGAGACCATGGCCAAGAATCCTCCAGAGAACTGTGAGGACTGTCACATTCTAAATGTAAGTTGATTCATATTTTTCCCTTTTGAGCAGAAGCATGGCTTTACAGATTTATCGTATTGTAATGTGAACATTAGAAAGTGAATGCAAACGTGATTTTGAATTATGGCTTGCTATTTTAAGGATTATTGTGTATTGTTTTATTTTTTCTGTTCTTTGCTTAGGCAGAAGCCTTTAAATCCAAGAAGATATGTAAATCACTTAAGATTTGTGGATTGGTGTTTGGTATCCTGACTTTAACTTTAATCATTTTGTTTTGGGGGGGCAAGCACTTCTGGCCAGAGACATCTAAAAAAGTAAGTAAATGTACGTTATGGATCAATCCTTCTGGTTTGAGTTTGATTGAATTTAAATACTGATTGCCATGTATATTTGTTTAAAAATGAAAATCATTAAGTCCCTTTTGTATTTATTTTTTGGTGGTATGAAAAACTGAATCAAGATTTGCTATCTTTTATTTGACTAATTATTTTGGTAAAAGAAAAATATGTTTTCTGTATTTCAGTTAGTAACGACAGGCTATAGAATTACCCATTCTTTTGTAATGTTTGGCTTTAAGGAGTTAAGACTTCTTAGAAGCAAAATTTTTTACTGTAAGAAGCAAAAATTTTATTGTAAGAAGGAAATATTTTCCATCTTTCTTTCAATTATCTGGGAAGAAACTGATGGAAAAGTAATTATGCCACCACATAAGACAAAACCACCAGATATGGCAGCAAAGGATTCTCAGGGATCATGTTTCTGACTCAGTGCATCTGCTGTGAGTACAGGCAGCAAACGCTCTTTCAGAAGGAGCAATTTTCATACCTAAGTTTACATTTATTTATGATTTAAAAAATAAACTAGGAATTTTCCGCTTTTACCAGCCACAAGTGTCCACTGGGTAGTTAATGTCACAGGGTACAAACAAGTGATGCCAAGTCATAAATCACAGGTAGCTCAGAAATCTCCCAATATTAAGGTCATT